>NC_064046.1:15810728-16139615 GCF_932526225.1 Nematostella vectensis | reverse complement strand
ATGGCAACATACTCGAAAATAATCTGCGGACCCATGTCAATGTTGTAGCTGCCAAGTCTGGTGATGATAGCTATTTCTGTTTGGGAGATATTAGCAAAAACGGATTTACCCGTGTATAAGCCAGACTTATACCTACCCCCCGACCAGTCTCGATCTAACCTTCTCCCTTCACGCTAGGGACTCTGATTATTGCTTCATTGAAGTGATGACGTCACCACCACAGGCAACCCCCCCCCCCACAGTGAGAACAATAAGACCGTAAGGCATCTCGGGAGACACTTCACAGGCCACGCTAAAAACGACGCGTTGTCAAGGTGAAATCAAAGTCGGCTTCACGTGTGCACTACCGCAAAATCGTCTCGATCTAACCTTCACGCTAGGATCTCTGATTATTGCTTCATTGAAGTGATGACGTCACCACCACAGGCAACCCCCCCACAGTGAGAACAATAAGACCGTAAGGCATCTCGGGAGACACCTCACAGGCCACGCTAAAAACGACGCGTTGACAAGGTGAAATCAAAGTCGGCTTCACGTGTGCACTACCGCAAAATCGTCTCGACCTAACCTTCACGCTAGGATCTCTGATTATTGCTTCATTGAAGTGATGATGTCACCACCACAGGCAACCCCCCTCCCCCACAGTGAGAACAATAAGACCGTAAGGCATCTCGGGAGACACCTCACAGGCCACGCTAAAAACGACGCGTTGTCAAGGTGAAATCAAAGTCGGCTTCACGTGTGCACTACCGCAAAATCGTCTCGACCTAACCTTCACGCTAGGATCTCTGATTATTGCTTCATTGAAGTGATGACGTCACCACCACAGGCAACCCCCCTCCCCCACAGTGAGAACAATAAGACCGTAAGGCATCTCGGGAGACACCTCACAGGCCACGCTAAAAACGACGCCTTGTCAAGGTGAAATCAAAGTCGGCTTCACGTGTGCACTACCGCAAAATCGTCTCGATCTAACCTTCACGCTAGGGTCTCTGATTATTGCTTCATTGAAGTGATGACGTCACCACCACAGGCAACCCCCCTCCCCCACAGTGAGAACAATAAGACCGTAAGGCATCTCGGGAGACACCTTACAGGCCACGCTAAAAACGACGCCTTGTCAAGGTGAAATCAAAGTCGGCTTCACGTGTGCACTACCGCAAAATCGTCTCGATCTAACCTTCACGCTAGGATCTCTGATTATTGCTTCATTGAAGTGATGACGTCACCACCACAGGCAACCCCCCCCCCACAGTGAGAACAATAAGACCGTAAGGCATCTCGGGAGACACCTTACAGGCCACGCTAAAAACGACGCGTTGTCAAGGTGAAATCAAAGTCGGCTTCACGTGTGCACTACCGCAAAATCGTCTCGATCTAACCTTCACGCTAGGATCTCTGATTATTGCTTTATTGAAGTGATGACGTCACCACCACAGGTAACCCCCCTCCCCCACAGTGAGAACAATAAGACCGTAAGGCATCTCGGAAGACACCTTACAGGCCACGCTTAAAACGACGCGTTGTCAAGGTGAAATCAAAGTCGGCTTCACGTGTGCACTACCGCAAAATCGTCTCGATCTAACCTTCACGCTAGGATCTCTGATTATTGCTTCATTGAGGTGATGACGTCACCACCACAGGTAACCCCCCTCCCCCACAGTGAGAACAATAAGACCGTAAGGCATCTCGGAAGACACCTTACAGGCCACGCTAAAAACGACGCGTTGTCAAGGTTAAATCAAAGTCGGCTTCACGTGTGCACTACCGCAAAATCGTCTCGACCTAACCTTCACGCTAGGATCTCTGATTATTGCTTCATTGAAGTGATGACGTCACCACCACAGGCAACCCCCCCCCCCCCACAGTGAGAACAATAAGACCGTAAGGCATCTCGGGAGACATCTCACAGGCCACGCTAAAAACGACGCCTTGTCCAGGTGAAATCAGAGTCGGCTTCACGTGTGCACTACCGCAAAATCGTCTCGATCTAACCTTCACGCTAGGATCTCTGATTATTGCTTTATTGAAGTGATGACGTCACCACCACAGGCACCCCCCCCCACAGTGAGAACAATAAGACCGTAAGGCATCTCGGGAGACACCTCACAGGCCACGCTAAAAACGACGCGTTGTCAAGGTGAAATCAAAGTCGGCTTCACGTGTGCACTACCGCAAAATCGTCTCGACCTATTCTTCACGCTAGGATCTCTGATTATTGCTTTATTGAAGTGATGATGTCACCACCACAGGCAACCCCCCTTCCCCACAGTGAGAACAATAAGACCGTAAGGCATCTCGGGAGACACCTTACAGGCCACGCTAAAAACGACGCGTTGTCAAGGTGAAATCAAAGTCGGCTTCACGTGTGCACTACCGCAAAATCGTTTCGATCTAACCTTCACGCTAGGATCTCTGATTATTGCTTCATTGAAGTGATGACGTCACCACCACAGGCAACCCCCCCCCCCCACAGTGAGAACAATAAGACCGTAAGGCATCTCGGGAGACACTTCACAGGCCACGCTAAAAACGACGCGTTGTCAAGGTGAAATCAAAGTCAGCTTCACGTGTGCACTACCGCAAAATCGTCTCGATCTAACCTTCACGCTAGGATCTCTGATTATTGCTTCATTGAAGTGATGACGTCACCACCACAGGTAACCCCCCTCCCCCACAGTGAGAACAATAAGACCGTAAGGCATCTCGGAAGACACCTTACAGGCCACTCTAAAAACGACGCGTTGTCAAGGTGAAATCAAAGTCGGCTTCACGTGTGCACTACCGCAAAATCGTCTCGATCTAACCTTCACGCTAGGATCTTTGAATATTGCTTCATTGAAGTGATGACGTCACCACCACAGGCATACCGAACATCTCCCACAGTAAGAACAATTTTGTTTCAGGTCATCGTTCTAAATATAAATTACCATCTCCTTGGCTATCTCTATGCCGCGTTCGCCTAGTGTTTTAAACCATACATCGCGGTCAACAGCACCAAACCCTTACCCAATACAGTGTGATTGCCCAATGACGAGAAATCAACAGGGCACCCAACACGACGCAACAACCATATCTGATCTGCCCATGAATATGCATTATCTATTGTCAAGGACGCGCGCGTCATCGTCAAGTCACACTTGTTCGCGAGCCGTCTTAGTGCACACGATGGCAGGGCCAAATGAATTACCTGTACGTAGTTCTCGAAGGTTACTCGTAGTATTGCCTTCTACGTCGTAGTGAGCGATGAATTTGCTGACGATATCTCTGTAATCTGCACACAGAAGGGTTAATAAACCTACCTTCAATGGAGAATCCCTCGCGCTTTTGTGATATGCTTTCCTGGAACTTTTCCATTAGAACTTCATTAGTGTAATAGTTCACCGTTGGAAAAGCATAACCGCTTTCTAGCGCTCTCTCGGCCATCTCAAAGCGACGAAGCGTTGCTGTCGAGTCGCCCAGTCTTGCGTCGTAGACTCCGCGTACATCTACAAGAAATCTATCAAAAATATCTACTCCAAATACATCTAACAAGACACATGCATGCTCAAATGGCGTACCTTGTCGTAAATGCTCCAATTGAGACTCTAGAAAATCCCTACCTTTTGACCAAAAGATCTGTGGTACTGTGTCTTGAGGTTTTGGCGCTTCCTGCGTGTCGTATCCCACAATGCGAGATCTCACCTGCTTACCCGTGATGTCTGGAGAGCCTTTGAGACCAAAGAATGGCTTGAACGGCTCCCAAAGAATATCAGCTGTCTCGTCATCTGTCAGGTCTCTCTCGTTGTCAAGAAATCCATGAATTGCTCTGACATCAGAGAGAGGAAGGCCGTCCCCATCCCCGACTCTCTGTGGAAACTGAATACTGATACGAAGATAATATGCATACTGACCTTTCTGGGCCTCCAGGATGTTATCGGGAAAAGGTCTGTTTTCTACCGATAACTTATCTAGCACTTGTGAAATGAATGGGAGAAATCTGATAGCTTCTACCCACCTGAGCTGGACTCGTGACAGCACGGGATAACGATGGACTGCCCAGCTAACACGCAATATTTCCTTAGCGTATGCAACGCTCAAGTCTGGAATCGGCTTACCTGGACCAAACAAATCGTTGGCTATACAATACGTGTGACGACCGTGTGTGTTACTTATGATTTCAATCTGTTTGGCAATCTCTAAATGTTGCCTAAGTCCAAACCTGCCATCGTGCTTCTTGATGTTGCGGATCATGCTGGACATATTACTTATCATCATGCGCTCGTCTTCAGAATAAGCGCTCAACCTAAGAGATGGCCTCCACGACAAATGCTCAACAAAGCCTGTAAATTGTAAACTTGAAACAAAATTTATTAGATCGTCAATTGAATCACCTCCAACCTTATCAATTACCGGTCCAGGAATTACAATACTCCTGCTATGATGGTCTTGATTAGCATCTACGCTTGTCCTTGGGCGTTTACGCGTAGGTGCTTCACCATGGTCAGAAGGGCCTGATCCCACGTCTGATTCGTCATCTGAGTCATCCATTGCTATATGTAGAATCAACATATAAAGCGTCAGTTCAGACGTTCTTAGCGCGCTAGTGCTGGTGTTTATAGAACAGTGCTCGATACACAGGTGTAGGGCGGGTAATATGTGATTTTCCCCTGATGAGTCTTACCCACATATCCAACAATTATGTATAAACATGAAGCATTAATATGAGCTATGAATACCTAGAATACCTTCTGTGTCTTCAGTTGCACTTGCAGTACTCGTAGCAGTTGCCTGAATTAAAATAGTGATTATAATTAATAATAATAATGATGATGATTATGTTGATGATGATGATAATAAATTACAATAAATTATTACCTGACCCATCATAGATGATTGCGAATCTTGAACAGTATTCCGTTCCGGAGTTTCTAAATGTTTCTTCAGAGTGGGCAGCAAATATCTTGCTTCCAAATTTCGTAGCAATGTAGTATTAATACGTAAAAGGGTGTCCTGCTCAAAATCTAAGAGAGACATTAGTATTGAATTGCCGTCATACATCGCGACAATTGTGAACTGGTACTCTAAGTAAAGTTTTAAAGCACTTGTATTTCTAAATGATCCCGCCACTTGCAGCCAAAATGAAATGTTTGCCCGGTTACCTGAAAAATTACTATAAATATATTCTATTCCAACACAAAGGCAACAATGTCCAATCAACTTACCTCGAGAATCTTTCCTTCTGACCACGTATGACAGAACCCAGTACTGATGTCTTGCAGCAGCAAACACTGGGACCTGAGAATGTGGCAAAGGAGACACCAAATCTGCGTCAATATTCTGACGCTTAAAGATAGCAATACCTACCAAAAGTTCCGTGCTTTTATCTTTGCACAAAACAATTAATCTGCCCTCGTTGGGGTTTGAATACAATTCGTCGACAACTTTTCGGTATGCTGGGACGCTGATTCTGAGGCCTGTAGCCTCTCTTGCATCCAAAAGATTGTAGAGATCTTCTCTTGGTTCACAAGGGACACTGTTGTGAATCACCTATGAAAAAGCGCACATTTGTATGGTCAATACTTTCAGTTGCTAAGACAATCTGCCCATACCGCGAGGGCCAAAGATCGTATTTTATTTAAATTAATGTCGTGAGATTCTCTTTACGTACGGCACGTTCTCCCAGGCTCATATATAATCAGCATATTCAAGGAGTATATATAGTATTTTAGTATAAATCTACTCGCATACTATCACAAATCCTGCCATTTGATTGGCTCCCATACTCACTATCTATTGAGCGAAGCGATAGATAGCGAGTAGCGAAAAAAAAACGGCGTTTTTCACAAAAACAACATGAATTGTTATTAAAATCATCGTCAGCTATTTGAAGGTAGTATGTGAGTGGATTTATACTAAAACAATTAGACTACTCGTTTTCGTTTTCTAAGAGTCAAATAGGGGCGAGGCTACGCGCCTCGTTCACTTTCTATTGACTCATAGAAAACTCATATATAAGGGTCCGGGGGTATACTCCACCGTGAAATGTTTGTCATTATTGTTAAAAGCTAAATAGCATTATTAAAGCCCCGTTATGCCACCAGAAATCTTGTTTGTATATCTTTTCATACTACCAATCTGAAAAGTTAGTGGGGGGACATGAATGCAAATTCGAAAAATTAAAACTTCAAACGGCATGAAAGTTCAGGCAAGAAGCGTATCATATTCATATCTTTATTAGGGGGTCTGGGGCTCTCCCCAGAAAATTTTGAAATTCAAGACTTTTAGGAGGCTCCGAAATAGAATAAAAAGGAATTAACTTTCCAGATATTTGGGCTTCCTTTGGAAAATGTTAGCTGGGCGGGAAAGTGTTGTTTGTTTGCTGCCATTACCGAAAGGGAATATTTCAGGTCCTAAATTTCGGAATTTCAATCCAATTAGGAGATCTATAAAATAGCTATCTAAAGCTAGTGATACGATATCTTCAAAGGTTCTTTTATACAAGAATTTTCTTGATAAAGTGCTGATCTCCATCAAAAACACAGGCCGTATGAAGGATCTACTCGAGGTAAGAAATGATTCCTTCAAGTCGCTTCATAATCGCTTGATTATATGAGAAGAGTGATATAGGTGATAATAATATAAGTAATTGTGTTCTGCATATTCTATATTCCTGTTATCTACCGAGATTACGGCATTGTGAAGTTGTTTGAAGACATCAAAATGTCGCCTTTGCGACCTGATCACGCTGAATAAAATGCTTCAATTAAACTTTCTGTTTTCCAAAAACGTTGTTCATTCTATAGGTAGATTGCTTACCGACAACTTGAAAGGTGAGAAATCTGAATCATTTATAAGTGATAACATCGCTCAATATTGTAGAAATGATAATTCTCGGTATATGTTCTCGACAATAAGATTGATTTGAAGCTATCCTAAGTATGGCATTTATTTTCTTATTTTGGAAACTGTTATGACAACAGCGATTATTGTCCAATAAGGTTAGGCTGTCACCTTTTCTCGAGCTGATTATAAAATATCCATACATTTACTGTATTCTCCCGCATTAAACTCTTTTTTTAAAAGGAATCTTTTTTATGAGAACGTCCAGCCTGAGATATCATCAAATTTTCCGCACCTTAGGAATATAATAATCTCTTCTGTAGCACACGTGGCCAATTAGCATAATCTCCGTGGATAAATCCACGGAGATTCTTATCATGAAAAGTGATTGGCTGATTGGTACACGCGCTCTTATTGGTGGGATTTGACACTTTAACTAACTCGACCGCCATCTTGGATTTGATCCGTAAGAGAAACGCAGAAGGCCGTTTCCCGCGTTACTTGGAGCATATAATAATATAAGCTGGCAGACTCAAGAGCACTGGCACTATAAACCATAAATGTGTGTACTCGTCTCGTCTCAAAAAAATTTTACAATTCTTTAAGAATTGTTGTTGGAAAGGTCGAGGCATGCCGTCTTGGGTCGGCGGTAGCGGAAGTCGACTCACAATTTTGCTAAAAATAGTTTGCATTGATTTGTCTAGAGTGCCAAGGCTAGGGAGAGCAGGAATCTGCTGTCGATCGCGCTTTTCGTATTGATACCTCCTTCCAGAGGACAAGAGATCCGGACACTGCGAATTGCCCCGTCCGGTGACAGAGAACACGTCCAGGGACTGAATTCATTAGTCTTGAATTCAGATGGCACCCTCATGTTCAGATTCGAGGATTACAAAACATATGGCTCTCATGGGGTTGATGTCACAAAATTGCCAGTAAGTCTTTCATTTGTGATTTATCCTTTATTTTGACATGTGCTTGTAGATTGCGTGACAACAGCATATGGGAAAACACGATTATTTGTTTAAACTACAATAAAGTAACCATTTAATCTTCTTCTTATCACAAATGGAATTTTATGTGTGCTACTACTGTTTTCACATATTTTCTACTTAAATACTCTGTGTAGACTCCGTGACGTGATCATATTAGCTGACTCTCTTTTTTTTTTCACATTCAGGAAGATCACAGATTGAACGTCATCATAAGGGAATATCTGGACAAATACAGAGATATTCTTCTCGACGCCTCTGACGATGGCACAACCAACAATTTTCTTCTCCTGGTAAGTTATGACTCTTCAGTTTCCAATTATATTTCTTCAAAGGGCTCACTGATCTTCTTGGAACTAGTGAACCCTAATTCTTTTAAGGTTGCGAATTATCTTTCTAAAGTAATCCAGCGAAATAGTCATCTTTGAAAAGTTATCTCAACCAATTGTCTCACCCCAACAAGACATTTTGTACATCATCACTCATCCCAGGAAAGGTTATACTCTCATTACAATCCTAGGAAGGGTTAGTTTTGGTGGTGAATTAATATTTTGAACATCTAACAATCCTACATAGGGTGACTATGAAAGCATTTAAAACAACTACTATCCCTTTGTGGGGTCATTTTATAACCCCCTAATTTGGGGGGGAGGGGGGGAGGGGGGGTTACATGGAAAAAAACATTGCATTTGAATTGATATTGAATTGATGAGTGATTCTTTACTTCTTTTTGTTTTTAGACAGATAAAGGAAAACCCTTTAGTGGTCCAGCATTCTCAACCCACATGAAGTCTGTCTTTTATGACCTAACAGGAGTGAGTGTCAACTTGCACCTTCTGAGAAGCTCCTTCGTGACTTATTGTTATGGGGACAGGTGAGAATTCCATGCTAAGTAGATGAAATTGCAGACTATTATCACTCACTCCCCCACAAGACTCTGGACTGTGTTTATCAGCCATTTTCTTCACGAATAAAACGATTCTGTAATGATAACTTTGAACTATTAGTAATTACACACCGCAAGCAAAATTCACAACCAGGACTTTCTTTCTTTTGTTTTATCAGCCAGTGCACCGACGCAATGAAAGACAGTTTGGCGTCGGCCTTGAGACACACAAGGAAGCAAGCTCAACTCACCTATGACCGTAGAAATTCCAGTGAAAAGAAGAGTTTGGCTGTCAGCCTTGCTTCAGAATTAGCAGAAAATACAATCGAGTCACTATCAGCTCAGCCGTCCGACAGAAATGCAGGGCTTGATAAAGGTAGCTGGGTTGCTCTCACAGTAGAAGGCAGCACTCTGGCAAATCCGAACATTCTGCTAGCTAGAATTCAGAACCTCATGCCCGGTAGAAGGGCTTCGCTACTGTGGTTCAAGGCCACTGCGGAAAAAGGCCTGTACGCTTTTCACTACGATGAAGCCAGCTGGATAGAAAGCTTAGATGCCTTAGTTCCCGTCCAAGTGAATGAGATTAAAAACTCTCCCGGCCTCTACAAATTGACCACCTCATTGAAAAAAATACACAGGGCGGTCTTAGGGAACAACTGATAACATACTGTGAAGGACTGTGGATAGTGATTTGATGAGGATGCATTCTGTTTGGTTACCTGGAAGGAAAAGTGATAATCCTTACCTTATTATTATTATTATTATCATTATCATTATCATTATCATTATCATTATCATTATCATTATCATTATCATTATCATTATCATTATCATTATCATTATCATTATCATTATCATTATCATTATCATTATCATTATCATTATCATTATCATTATCATTATCATTATCATTATCATTATCATTATTATTGTAGTGATAGGCCATTCTTTGAATCTAGAGACTATCCATTACAATGGTGGAGCAAAAAAATACAGTGTGGTTCAAGGCCACTGCGGAAAAAGGCCTGTACGCTTTTCACTACGATGAAGCCAGCTGGATAGAAAGCTTAGATGCCTTAGTTCCCGTCCAAGTGAAAGAGATTAAAAACTCTCCCGGCCTCTACAAATTGGCCACATCATTGAAAAAAATACACAGGGCGGTCTTAGGGAACAACTGATAACATACTGTGAAGGACTGTGGATAGTGATTTGATGAGGATGCATTCTGTTTGGTTACCTGGAAGGAAAAGTGATAATCCTTACCTTATTATTATTATTATTATTATTATTATTATTATTATTATTATTATTATTATTATTATTATTATTATTATTATTATTATTATTATTATTATTATTATTATTATTATTATTATTACATGTACAAATAATCTCTCAGATGAATAAACATGTTTCTCAAGAAGCTCGAATCTCAGAGTATTGATAGGCCATTCTTTGAATCTAGAGACTATCCATTACAAAGGTGGAGCAAAAATACAGTGATTGTATCATCTGAAAAAAACAATAGGGCCCCACCCAAACCTCCTTAAATTGGTTGCCATGGCAACATACTCGAAAATAATCTGCGGACCCATGTCAATGTTGTAGCTGCCAAGTCTGGTGATGATAGCTATTTCTGTTTGGGAGATATTAGCAAAAACGGATTTACCCGTGTATAAGCCAGACTTATACCTACCCCCCGACCAGTCTCGATCTAACCTTCTCCCTTCACGCTAGGGTCTCTGATTATTGCTTCATTGAAGTGATGACGTCACCACCACAGGCAACCCCCCCCCACAGTGAGAACAATAAGACCGTAAGGCATCTCGAGAGACACTTCACAGGCCACGCTAAAAACGACGCGTTGTCAAGGTGAAATCAAAGTCGGCTTCACGTGTGCACTACCGCAAAATCGTCTCGATCTAACCTTCACGCTAGGATCTCTGATTATTGCTTCATTGAAGTGATGACGTCACCACCACAGGCAACCCCCCCCCCCCACAGTGAGAACAATAAGACCGTAAGGCATCTCGGGAGACACCTCACAGGCCACGCTAAAAACGACGCGTTGACAAGGTGAAATCAAAGTCGGCTTCACGTGTGCACTACCGCAAAATCGTCTCGACCTAACCTTCACGCTAGGATCTCTGATTATTGCTTCATTGAAGTGATGATGTCACCACCACAGGCAACCCCCCTCCCCCACAGTGAGAACAATAAGACCGTAAGGCATCTCGGGAGACACCTCACAGGCCACGCTAAAAACGACGCGTTGTCAAGGTGAAATCAAAGTCGGCTTCACGTGTGCACTACCGCAAAATCGTCTCGACCTAACCTTCACGCTAGGATCTCTGATTATTGCTTCATTGAAGTGATGACGTCACCACCACAGGCAACCCCCCTCCCCCACAGTGAGAACAATAAGACCGTAAGGCATCTCGGGAGACACCTCACAGGCCACGCTAAAAACGACGCCTTGTCAAGGTGAAATCAAAGTCGGCTTCACGTGTGCACTACCGCAAAATCGTCTCGATCTAACCTTCACGCTAGGGTCTCTGATTATTGCTTCATTGAAGTGATGACGTCACCACCACAGGCAACCCCCTTCCCCCACAGTGAGAACAATAAGACCGTAAGGCATCTCGGGAGACACCTCACAGGCCACGCTAAAAACGACGCCTTGTCAAGGTGAAATCAAAGTCGGCTTCACGTGTGCACTACCGCAAAATCGTCTCGATCTAACCTTCACGCTAGGGTCTCTGATTATTGCTTCATTGAAGTGATGACGTCACCACCACAGGCATATCGAACAGCTCCCACAGTAAGAACAATTTTGTTTCAGGGCATCGGACTAAATATAAATTACCATCTCCTTGGCTATCTCTATGCCGCGGTCGCCTAGTGTTTTGAACCATACATCGCGGTCAACAGCACCAAACCCTTACCTTATACAGTGTGATTGCCGAATGAGGAGAAATCAACAGGGAACCCAACACGACGCAACAATCATATCTGATCATATCTATCATATTCATGAGAATATGCATTATCTATTGTCAAGGACGCGCGCGTCAGCGTCAAGTCACACTTGTTCGCGAGCCGTCTTAGTGCACACGATGGCGCAGGCCGCGGGCTTGGTCCAGTATGACAGTATTACAGATGACAGTGAAGAAACGGAGAATCACGTGCCCGCCGATGAAAGCACCGCTACTGACCCGCAGGCCTCAACAGACGACACAGCAAAAAAAAAAGTGCATCCGGATGAACGTTCTTCGCGAAAATATGCCATACCGATCGCTGAACTCACAACGGAGATGGCTAAGCTTTTAAGAGATGTTAAGGTTTTTTTCACCAAAGACATTAATTTGGAAAGAAAAGGGTCGCCCATTTCTCCCTCGACATGGACGAAGGCAAATGAGAGAATTCTATGTAAGTTTTATTTTGTCTCGTGAGTTTCATGCGTAAGCGTTCTTTTAGAGTCAGATTTCGCACCTTGCTGCTAGCTGTTACCATGACAACAACTTGTGACGACTTATATTCCCTCCCCCCCTAGGTTATCTTGGGTTCTGTAGAGACACGCTTCATTACAAAGACATCAGCCCAGATCTATTTTTAAGAACACGGTTACTCGAAAGGTATCTGGATTATTTAAAGGTAAGTCCGTCGAAAATATGCTTAATCAATAATTTGCGCGTCGCGTCGAAGTGGTTTCAGCGCGTCGCGAAGAAACTCGGTACTAGTACCCAGGCCTCCCTCCCAATTCTTTCTTTTAAAAATGGCGGCGGCATGTTTTGAATTTTTGGAACCGACACGACGCGAGCGAACGTAAAACTGAGCTAAACATTTCTCGTTGCAGACGGACAGGAAGCTTGCATCGTCTACCCTAGGTGAGCATGTTCAATTCATCTGCTTTTTGACAACTGCGGTCGGTCTAGAATGCTAAATTCACATTTCGCAAAACTTAGTAGTAATAAGTATGCTTAAGTAAGTATCGCCGGATAGAGTAATCTGATATTTGATCGCGCTATTGTGTAACTGGACAATTACGGATTTCAAAGAGAGTTGTATGCAAGACGACTGATACCGAATATATCTGTTTTTACCCTTGTGTCGTGGTGTGTGATTCGGTGGAAAGTCCCGGGTTTAACATTTGGAAAGAGCGCTCATGTCAGGGTTAACATGGTTGCTACTGATGTTTATATTGTAACGGTTGTTATTTAATGTCGGGGATTTACACTCGCTTAATAGATGTTGGACTGTGTTAATGATATGTTACAACATACGCCATTATTATATCATTCTTTACTTCAGCCAATCACGCTGCCTCCTTGATCTACCCAGCAAAATTCTTGAACCGAGAACACGCCGTCACCCTCTACAGGGATGTCAAAGTCGTTTCGCAGCTGAGGGGTGCCTGCAATGCGTTTCAGAGGCAGGCCCGCGCTGCGCAGCCCACGCAAGAGGACCTTGTCAATGCAAATAAGTGGTTGCCATGGTATGCTGCAATGATAAATCCAATAAGTAGTTCGAATAACTAGTTCGAATCCGGCTCTGGGTTCAGTTCTGGACTGGAGGTTGGGGTTGAAAGAGGATAGAACTTGTTTCGCCTGCATTTCCACTCTTTAACAGTCTCCTGACACTTCACTTACAATTTATAGGGAGGGGATACCTGTGTGCTATTCGTAGAAGTAGGGAACAGTTACCTCTCTCAGAACCCAGAGAACTTGAAACTGGTTACTCACGGTTTCATGTGATTCATTGCAGGGATGAGGTGATTCAGTGCGTGTCTCCTAACACTTCACTTAGAATTTAAAGGGGGGGATGACTGTGTGCTATTCATAAGAGTAGGCAACAGCTCCCCGTATCACGGCTAGCTATCTCTCACAGAACCCAGGGAACTTGAAACTGGTTACTAATGGTTTCATGTGATTCATTGCAGGGATGAGGTGATTCATTGTGTGGACATGCAGACAGAAAGATTTGACATGGCACGCTCACAGGTAACGATTTCAACCAGCAGTCCTGATGTGTGAAAGCTGTAATTTGTGGGCATTGCACTGCATTGTTGGAAAGACCTAGGCATGCCGTCTTGGGTCGGCGGTAGCGGAACTCGACTCACAATTTTGCTAAAAAAAGTTTGCTTTGATTTGTCTAGAGTGCCAAGGCTAGGGAGAGCAGGAATCTGCTGTCGATCGCGCTTTTCGTATTGATACCTCCTTCCAGAGGACAAGAGATCCGGACACTGCGAATTGCCCCGTCCGGTGACAGAGAACACGTCCAGGGACTGAATTCATTAGTCTTGAATTCAGATGGCACCCTCATGTTCAGATTCGAGGATTACAAAACATTTGGCTCTCATGGGGTTGATGTCACAAATTTGCCAGTAAGTCTTTCATTTGTGATTTATCCTTTATTTTGACATGTGCTTGTAGATTGCGTGACAACAGCATATGGGAAAACACGATTATTTGTTTAAACTATAATAAAGTAACCATTTAATCTTCTTCTTATCACAAATGGAATTTTATGTGTGCTACTACTGTTTTCACATATTTTCTACTTAAATACTCTGTGTAGACTCCGTGACGTGATCATATTAGCTGACTCTCTTTTTTTTTTTCACTTTCAGGAAGATCACAGATTGAACGTCATCATAAGGGAATATCTGGACAAATACAGAGATATTCTTCTCGACGCCGCTGACGATGGCACAACCAACAATTTTCTTCTCCTGGTAAGTTATGACTTCAGTTTCCAATTATATTTCTTCAAAGGGCTCACTGATCTTCTTGGAACTAGTGATTGTTGGATAGAACGTGGGACCCTAACCCTAACCCTAACCCTAACCCTAACTAGAGTTGTGGGCCGGAAGGTAGGGGATTTTTGGGGGACTTATAGAGGATGATCCCAAAGGTCTTTTGGGATGAAAATATAACCTTAAGTAGAGTTCTGCGTTTAGGTTATGGTCGAATTGTCAGAAATTAAAAATTCCAACTTTAAGTGTCCGAAAAGTCGAAAATAAAAAATGTCCCTTTTGCACTATTTTGCCTATAACTCCGGAAATACTTTACTTTAGCTACCTAACACTAAAATTTCATTTCAATCGGATAAGGCAACTAGGTTATATGGGTTACCGAACCAGGTCCAGTGTATCTCTTGTATTGAAACACTACCTTGATCCTTTTTTCGAAAATCGAAAAACCGAAATCACTAATACTTGACCAAATGAGTCGGGGTTGGTATCATTAGAACCGTGACGGTCCCTGGAAGGTAACTCTGGTTTTGGTTTTTTCATAAGTGCGCATGCGCATAATAAACTAAAAAAAAAAATGTCCCGGAAGGTATTGGACAACTTTTCGGGTTTATAAACTTGAGCTAAAATTCTCAAACTCGGTATGCTCTATGTACTCAAGAAGGGCTAACTAACCGTGCAATCAGATTTTAATTCGATTAAGAATTGACAAAAGTAGCCAATCTTTTTCCCTACCTTCCGGGACATTTCGAGTAGGGCCTGGGGACTAGGCATTAAGTCCGATTGCTCTCAAACTTGGTCAGCATAAACAAGGTATCGGCACTTGCTTAAGGTTAGAAAATCAAGAGCATAGCTTAAAGGCAAATATGTTAAAGGTAGCAAAAAAAAAAGTCAAAATTTTGACCCCCAAAGAATGTCCCGGAAGGTAGGGAAATTAATTTTGAGGGTCATAACAGAGGATTCTTGGGTTGAATCATAGGCAACTATAGGGTACTTTTCCACGAGCTTTCCAATGGTGCAATCGGTTTTCAGATCAGATGAATAATTTATGAGATACGGCACCCAAATCCCCTACCTTCCGGGACATTTTTTTCGCCGGTTTGACCACTTCCGCTTACATCCGGGAAACGTCGTTTGGCATGCGTGTAGACCATGCAGCCGGAAGTCTAAAAACAAGAAGCCGCGGTCAATATCTCAAAAAACCAAAAAGTTAGGGATTTCGAAAAAAAAATTTTTTTCGGTAAAATAACTTTTTTTGTTTAAAAGCAAATGCCGGTCCAAGTATGTTGTGCGCCTAGTGAATGTCTTTCTAACTCCGAAAGTTTAACCGGTTTAGCAAATATTTTTTAACTTCGTGACCCAAAATGGGTACCCAACTTTGAAAAATCATATCTTTGGTATTATTCATTGGATTTACTTACTGCTTGCGGCAATGTATAGACAAAGGATGGATGTGTACGTTCGAGAAGTGAAATCTGGATTATCTTTTTTTTTTGAAAAAGTTATGATGTTTTGAAAATTTGCAAATTCGTCATTTTTGCAAGGCTGTAGGTTGCCATGGAAACGTGATAAACAAACCAATTTTTGGGAACTGCTAGTCCTCACTGGGTTTTTGAATATGATGTAGTTGGTTTTTCGATATTTACAAATTTGAGACCGTGGGAACCGTTTGAAAAATAAAATTGAAATTGTAATTTCGTCTCAACGGTAATCATGGCAACCAAAAGAAAGGTATTGTGTAGTAGCTAGTGATGGTACCTGTTAGCACTCCAAAGGACTTGCCTGTAACTTGAGTATTCGCGGAGTTATAGCCGTTTCAATTTCGGCTAATCAGAGCTAAGCATACCATAATAATCATCTGAGTGATCCCTATACGATCCTCGAATATGAACAAGTTATCTCAAAAGCCCTGGAAGTTATAGGAGTTTGAAAACTCGGTTTTTTCACTCTTCTACTAAGACCGGAAATTTGACCTTGGAGACAGGTCAAAGGTCATTTCCTGTTGTTTAGACCATGCCAAGTCCGAAAATGTGTAAGTTTCCCACAATGGAGGAAATTTTTTTGTCAAAGGGTCAAACCTTGTGGAAGGTCAAAAATTCAAATTAGTCAATTACGTAATATTGCGTCAATTACGTAATACTGGTATTACGTAAGTCTATCAGAAACAAGTTTGAACTTTTAAGTTTTAAAATTCCTTGAAAAATAGGGAAACGGCAGCCAGTCAAACATCAAAATTCGTTTCTTGAGTAACTGTTTTGTTTTCAAATCAAATCTCATGTAATTACTGTATGTGCTGCACCTTGAAGAGGTCTTTTGAAGTCTATAGTTTGAAAGAGTTTGAGTAAAAACTGGATGATGAGGAATTTTTTTTATTTTCGACCGAAAAAGTACATACTCTACTTTGAAAAATCATATCTCTGTCAAAACTAATCCGATTTTCACGATGTTTGAATCTGTGTAAAGAACAAGACTTGTTCTTTATTGGATTGATCTAACCCTAGCAATACACTTTTTGCTGAGAAGTTATAGAGTCTCAAACTTGGCCAATTTTTTTGAAAAATCTCAAACTCATCCAATCTTAACGTGCTTGAGCTCATTCGAAAGCTCTTGAAAAACCATATGTCTATGTCAATATTTGCCAAGATATTTTAGGGAGAAGATGCAATTTTGACTATATTTAACACCCAAAAAGTTGTACTTGCAAAATCGTTTCTGGAGATTTCTTACACTTATGATATAGTCCTGCTCTTGGACATCAACCTCATACATCAAAGTATTGGTTGCTTTTATTTCCTGGCTCGTGGGAATTTTTTGAAAATCGAAAAAAATCGTCGGCAAGTTTGCAATTTGGACCATGTTTAACCCCCAAAAAGTCGTTCTTGCAAAATTTTTCCTGGAGATTTCTTTCCCTTATAACATAAAGCTGCGGTTGGACACTAACCGCATTCATCAAAGTGTTGTTTGCTGCCCTTTCCTGGCTCGTGGGAACTTTTTGAAAATCGAAATAAAATCGTGGGCACAGAAAAATTTTTGGGAAGTTTGCAAAAAAAATTCTAAACTTTAATCTTCGTCCTGAATCTTTCTTAGTTAGTGTCTACTAGCATAGTTGGACCTTCCCCGTGACTTTGGGCAGGCTACGACTAACTTCAGAAATGCCCATATTCTGCCTTGGACCACTTTTGGACCTTGTTTGACCACTGAAAAACTCAAACTCATCCGATCTTAACGTGCATAGGCTCGAAAGCTCTTGAAAAACCATATAGGCGCTCAGCAGTTTGTTTTCCTCCAAAGTTAATATTTGCCAAGATATTTTAGGGAGAATGTGCAATTTTGACCATGTTTAACCCCCAAAAATTTGTACTTGCAAAATCTTTCCTGGAGATTTCTTTCGCTTATGACATAGAGCTGCGCTTGGACACTAACCCCATACTTCAAAATATTATTTGCTGCTTTTTCCTGGCTCGTGGGAATTTTTTGAAAATCGAAAAAAAATTGTCGGCACTCAGAAAATTTTTTGGGAAGTTTGCAAAAAAAAGTCTAAACTTCAATCTTCGTCCTGAATCTTTCTTAGTTAGTGTCTACTAGCATAGTTGGACCTTCCCCGTGACTTTTGGCAGGCTACGACTAACTTCAGAAATGCCCATATTCTACCTTGGACCACTTTTGGACCTTGTTTGACCACTGAAAAACTCAAACTCATCCGATCTTAACGTGCATAGGCTCATTCGAAAGCTCTTGAAAAACCATGTAGGCGCTCTGCAAGTTGTTTTCCTCCAATGTCAATATTTGCCAAGATGTTTTAGGGAAAAGGTGAATTTTGGCCTTATTTCCTGCCTTTTTTAACAGCTTTTCTTTAAAGCTATGCTTTTGATTTTCTAACCTTAACTAAGTGCCGTTACCGTCTTTATGCTGACCAAGTTTGAGAGTAATCAGACTAAATGCCTAGTCCCCAGGCCCTACTCAAAATGTCCCGGAAGGTAGGGAAAAAGATTGACGGCTTTTGTCAATTCTTAATCGAATCAAAATCTGATTGCCCGGTTAGATAGCCCTTGTTGAGTACATAGAGCATACAGAGTTTGAGAATTTTAGCACAAGTAGTTCGGCCAAAAAAGTTGTCCCGTACCTTCTGGGACATTTTTGGGGTTTTTTGGAGATAATTTATGCGCATGCCAACTTATGAAAAAACCGAAACCAGAGTTACACTCCAGGGACCGTCAGGGTTCTAATGATACCAACCTCGACTCATTTGGACAAGTATTAAGGATTTTGGTTTTTTGAAGGTTTCAGATTTTGGACCTTTTTTGGACCTTGTTTGACCACTGAAAAAAACAAACTCATCCAATCTTAACGTGCATAGGCTCATTCGAAAGCTCTTGAAAAACCATATAGCGCTATGCAGTTTGTTTTTCTCCAAAGTCAATATTTGCAAAGATATTTTAGTGAAAATGTGCAATTTGGACCATTTTTAACTCCCAAAAAGTCGTACTTGCAAAAAAGTTTCTGGAGATTTTTTTCGCTTATGGTATAGAGCTGCGCTAGGACACAAATCTCATATGTCAAAGTCTTGTTTGCTGCCCTTTACTGGCTCTTGGAAATTTTTTGAATATCGAAAAAAATCGTCGAAAAAATTCGGAATTCTTTAATTTCTTTTCTGTAAAGGGTGTTATTGGGGCCAAGGGAGACCTATGCAACTCTTATTTGTGCCTAATAGTCTATAGGGAAAGTCTTAGAAGGCACATACATAAGAAATATCCAAGTTTTTCAGGATGTTTTTTATCCAAACTGCCTATTTGGCCTTACAGACTCCTAACCCAGTCTTAGTTTAACAAAAATAATTATAGGAAAGATTTGAGGTTAAAAAAACTAAAGATTTCCAAGATTTAATACGTTCAAAAGCTTCCTTAGGCCTTATATAGTCCTAACCCAAACTTACTTTCACGAAAAACATTAATAGGACACGTACAGACAATGTCCCGGAAAGTAAGACAAAAAAAAATTCGAGATATCGCGGAAGTTAACAAAAAAACACAAAGCAAAGAGCTTAAGGAAGTAAACAAGTATGTAAACTTTAATGATCTATTTAAAGGGGCGCATTTTGTACAGGGAAGCATACATAGAATGCTTAACTGGTGAAGAGGGGAGAGGTAACAGTGTATTGAGCATAATGTTAACAATAGCAGGGGGAAGGAGGGGCACTCTATAAAATATTGCAGTTGTAACCTATTATTAATTAAGTTTGTAACATGTCTTTGTTTATTAAGCAAGGTCTATTTCTGAGACAAGCAAACTCAAGTAAGGCTGTTGAAATAACAGGTGAGTGTTAAAAGAAAAACAATTATCTGATTAGAAAACTACTGTAGATTCCTTTGCACCAAAATAAGAACAAACTTCATTTTGTTTGTTATTTATGAGGAACGAGATGAGCTCTACAAAGCCATAAAGATATATGTATTGCTCATCTAAATAATACAAGTAAATAATAATATTAAAAAAGAACTACTGTAAGTAATTAGAGTGGTTTTCATTAACCCGTGAAACAAAGTGTGATAGTTAAACGGTAATAGTTAGTAAAACACAAAAAAGTACAATAGAATCAGATCACCACAAAGTGTATTACGCTAAAGCGTAGTTCACGGGTTAATGAAGGTTTTGACATTTCAACCTTACATCCACATGAAAGTAATGCCTGATATCGAGTGGCCTACAGTAAGTGTTTTGCAGTCAAGTTGTTTTCTGTTAGTAGGTAAAAAAATATTCTAAATAATAGTAATCATAGCCATGGTCACCACTTACACATATAGCACTTGTAATGAAAATAAAGAAAATATATATATATGCAGTCAAACAACAGAATTGCATGATAACCTTGAATATATTGAATAAAGAACTGCAAAAAAACATCTTTTGTACTAGTTGCTTGAATTGACCCTTGGCTATTTTTAGCTGAATTCCCCTCCCCCTCTAAAAAAGAAAATAATAATAATAATAATAGAACAAAACTAAAAAGAAAACAAACACAGCAGAGACCCCCACCAACAATTTTGATTTTTTTTACTTCCCTTTAAAGGGGGAGTGTCATGTTTAAGAGATTTGCAATAGCTCTAGAACCCTGACACAATGAACTTCAGTGAAATTCTAATACTGACTTATGAGCTTTTGGTACATGTGGGAGACTTTAAACAAAACATAAAAAATGACCACAAACTGTCCATTAACATAGTTTTCAATATAATATTGCATATTATTTAATAAGGTATTGACAGCTTTTAAAAAGTTCAACTGTTTGTAGACACTTAAAAGCCTACAATAAACACTGACTCCAGACATGCGCAGTACTATGCTGCTGCCCCTTTAAAGTAAAATACAGCTTTACTTAGTCAGCGTAGACAATGTTGCGGATTTTGTCAATATTCTAATATAAATATGTCAATATTCTCCCCCCTTACGTCTTTATTTCTATTTATTTTATGCTTTTCACATGATACCAAAACAGCGTCTTTTTTCTTCGCTAATTTGATGTCATGTACACAAAAAAGAGATGCGCCCGTGCGCATGGCGAGTCCCCAAGGGACCCAAGACACGCAAATAGACCTCTATTTTTTGTCATCCACAATCTCGGCGAGCTGTGCGTGGCGTAACCGTATTACAGGCCTGGGATCCTGGTTATTGTCCTCCCCATTAATGCGCGGGTTGGGATAACCTTGCAAGAGTGTTGTACAGCATATTCGCTCGGAAATATCGGTGCTTGGGGCTTTCGGGTTCTTTACAGCCTTCCGTAAAAGCCTTGTGCTGCCATACCGATTGGGTAATCCGTATGTATGGTTTCCGTTTTGTTCTTCAGACCGGGTTCGATCCCAGGCCAATGGGCTTTTTTTTTTAGTTCGTTTTTTTTTTCTTTGTGCTGGACCCCCTTAATCCTGATAGGTTTTGCGCAAAAATAATAAAAAAAAGTGAGTTTGCAAAATAAGCTTGCTAGATTTATTTATTATATGTATTCAATTTGTTCCTAGGAAGTTAACAAAAAACACAAAGCAAAGAGTTTGAGGAAGTAAACAAGTATGTGAACTTTAATGTTCTATTTGAAGGGGTGCATTTTGTACAGGGAAGCATACATAGAAAGCTTTACTGGTGGAGAGGGAAGAGGTAAAAGTTTATTGAGCATAATTTCAACAATAGCAGGGGGAAGAGAGGGGCACTCCCTTCATACAATATTGCAGTTGTTACCTATTATTAAATAAGTTTTCAACATGTCTTTGTTTATTAAGCAAGGTCTATTTCTGAGACAAGCAAACTCAAGTAAGGCTGTTGAAATAACAGGTGAGTGTTAAAAGAAAAACAATTATCTGATTAGAAAACTACTGTAGATTCCTTTGCACCAAAATAAGAACAAACTTCATTTTGTTTGTTATTTATGAGGAACGAGATGAGCTCTACAAAGCCATAAAAAAATATGTATTGCTCATCTAAATTATACAAGTAAATAAAAATATTAAAAAAGAACTACTGTAAGTAATTAGAGTGGTTTTCATTAACCCGTGAAACAAAGTGTGATAGTTAAACGGTAATAGTTAGTAAAACACAAAAAAGTACAATAGAATCAGATCACCACAAAGTGTAATACGCTAAAGCATAGTTCACGGGTTAATGAAGGTTTTGACATTTCAACCTTACATCCACATGAAAGTAATGCCTAATATCGAGTGCCCTACAGTAAGTGTTTTGCAGTCAAGTTGTTTTCTGTTAGTAGGTAAAAAAATATTCTAAATAATAGTAATCATAGCTATGGTCACCACTTACACATATAGAACTTGTAATGAAAAGAAAGAAAAAAAAATATATATATATATATATATGCAGTCAATCAACAGAATTGCATGATAACCTTGAATATATTGAATAAAGGACTGCAAAAAAACATCTTTTGTACTAGTTGCTTGAATTGACCCTTGGCTATTTTTAGCTGACTTCCCCTCCCCCTCTAAAAAAGAAAATAATAATAATATTAATAATAGAACAAAACTAAAAAGAAAACAAACACAACAGAGACCCCCACCAACAATTTCGATTTTTTTTACTTTCCTTTAAAAGGGGAGTGTCATGTTTAAAAGATTTGAAATAGCTCTAGAGCCCTGACACAATGTACTTTAGTGAAATTCTAATACTGACTTATGAGCTTTTGGTACATATGGGAGACTTTAAACAAAACAAAAAAAATGACCACAAACTGTCCATTAACATAGTTTTCAATACAATATTGCATATTATTTAATAAAGTATTAACAGCTTTTAAAAAGTTTAACTGTTTGTAGACACTGAAAAGCCTACAATAAACACTGACTCCAGACATGCGCAGTACTATGCTGCTGCCCCTTTAAAGTAAAATACAGCTTCACTTAGTCAGCGTAGACAATATTGCGGATTTTGTCAATATTCTTATATGAATATGTCAATATTCTCCCCCCTTACGTCTTTATTTCTATTTATTTTATGCTTTTCACATGATACCAAAACAGCGTCTTTTTTCTTCGATAATTTGATGTCATGTACACAATAAAAGAGATGCGCCCGTGCGCATGGCGAGTCCCCAAGGGACCCAAGACGCCCAAATAGACCTCTATTTTTTGTCATCCACAATCTCGGCGAGCTGTGCGTGGCGTAACCGTATTACAGGCCTGGGATCCTGGTTATTGTCCTCCCCATTAATGCGCTTGGGGACTTCGGGTTCTTTACAGCCTTCCGTAAAAGCCTTGTGGTGCCATACCGATTGGGTAATCCGTATGTATGGTTTCCGTTTTGTTCTTCAGACCGGGTTCGATCCAAGGCCAATGAGCTTTTTTTTTTAGTTCGTTTTTTTTCTTTGTGCTGGACAACCCCTTAATCCTGATAGGTTTTGCGCAAAAATAATAAAAAAAAGTGAGTTTGCAAAATAAGCTTGCTAGATTTATTGATTATATGTATTCAATTTGTTCCTAGGAAGTTAACAAAAAACACAAAGCAAAGAGTTTGAGGAAGTAAACAAGTATGTGAACTTTAATGTTCTATTTGAAGGGGTGCATTTTGTACAGGGAAGCATACATAGAATGCTTAACTGGTGGAGAGGGAAGAGGTAAAAGTTTATTGAGCATAATTTCAACAATAGCAGGGGGAAGGGTGGGGCACTCTCTTCATACAAAATTGCAGTTGTTACCTATTATTAAATAAGTTTGTAACATGTCTTTGTTTATTAAGCAAGGTCTATTTCTGAGACAAGCAAACTCAAGTAAGGCTGTTGAAATAACAGGTGAGTGTTAAAAGAAAAACAATTATCTGATTAGAAAACTACTGTAGATTCCTTTGCACCAAAATAAGAACAAACTTCATTTTGTTTGTTATTTATGAGGAACGAGATGAGCTCTACAAAGCCATAAAGAAATATGTATTGCTCATCTAAATTATACAAGTAAATAATAATATTAAAAAAGAACTACTGTAAGTAATTAGAGTGGTTTTCATTAACCCGTAAAACAAAGTGTGATAGTTAAACGGTAATAGTTAGTAAAACACAAAAAAGTACAATAGAATCAGATCACCACAAAGTGTTATACGCTAAAGCGTAGTTCACGGGTTAATGAAGGTTTTGACATTTCAACCTTACATCCACATGAAAGTAATGCCTGATATCGAGTGCCCTACAGTAAGTGTTTTGCAGTCAAGTTGTTTTCTGTTAGTAGGTAAAAAAATATTCTAAATAATAGTAATCATAGCTATGGTCACCACTTACACATATAGCACTTGTAATGAAAAGAAAGAAAAAATATATATATGCAGTCAAACAACAGAATTGCATGATAACCTTGAATATATTGAATAAAGGACTGCAAAAAAACATCTTTTGTGCTAGTTGCTTAAATTGACCCTTGGCTATTTTTAGCTGAATTCCCCTCCCCCTTTAAAAAAGAAAATAATAATAATAATAATAGAACAAAACTAAAAAGAAAAGAAACACAACAGAGAACCCCACCAACAATTTTGATTTTTTTACTTTCCTTTAAAGAGGGAGTGTCATGGTTAAGAGATTTGCAATAGCTCTAGAGCCCTGACACAATGAACTTCAGTGAAATTCTAATACTGACTTATGAGCTTTTGGTACATGTGGGAGACTTTAAACAAAACAAAACAAATGACCACAAACTCTCCATTAACATAGTTTTCAATATAATATTGCATATTATTTAATAAGGTATTGACAGCTTTTAAAAAGTTCAACTGTTTGTAGACACTTAAAAGCCTACAATAAACACTGACTCCAGACATGCGCAGTACTATGCTGCTGCCCCTTTAAAGTAAAACACAATTTTACTTAGTCAGCGTAGACAATATTGCGGATTTTGTCAATATTCTAATATAAATATGTCAATATTCTCCCCCCTTACGTCTTTATTTCTATTTATTTTATGCTTTTCACATGATACCAAAACAGCGTCTTTTTTCTTTGCTAATTTGATGTCATGTACACAATAAAAGAGATGCGCCCGTGCGCATGGCGAGTCCCCAAGGGACCACAAGACGCCCAAATAGACCTCTATTTTTTGTCATCCACAATCTCGGCGAGCTGTGCGTGGCGTAACCGTATTACAGGCCTGGGATCCTGGTTATTGTCCTCCCCATTAATGCGCGGGTTGGGATAACCTTGCAAAAGTGTTGTACAGCATATTCGCTCGGAAATATCGGTGCTTGGGGCTTTCGGGTTCTTTACAGCCTTCCGTAAAAGCCTTGTGCTGCCATACCGATTGGGTAATCCGTATGTATGGTTTCCGTTTTGTTCTTCAGACCGGGTTCGATCCCAGGCCAATGGGCTTTTTTTTTAGTTCGTTTTTTTTTCTTTGTGCTGGATCCCCTTAATCCTGATAGGTTTTGCGCAAAAATAATAAAAAAAAGTGAGTTTGCAAAATAAGCTTGCTAGATTTATTGATTATTTGTATTCAATTTGTTCCTAGGAAGTTAACAAAAAACACAAAGCAAAGAGTTTGAGGAAGTAAACAAGTATGTGAACTTTAATGTTCTATTTGAAGGGGTGCATTTTGTACAGGGAAGCATACATAGAATGCTTAACTGGTGGAGAGGGAAGAGGTAAAAGTTTATTGAGCATAATTTCAACAATAGCAGGGGGAAGGGTGGGGCACTCTCTTCATACAAAATTGCAGTTGTTACCTATTATTAAATAAGTTTGTTACATGTCTTTTTTTATTAAGAAAGGTCTATTTCTGCGACAAGCAAACTCAAGTAAGGCTGTTGAAATAACAGGTGAGTGTTAAAAGAAAAACAATTATCTGATTAGAAAACTACTGTAGATTCCTTTGCACCAAAATAAGAACAAACTTCATTTTGTTTGTTATTTATGAGGAACGAGATGAGCTCTACAAAGCCATAAAGAAATATGTATTGCTCATCTAAATTATACAAGTAAATAATAATATTAAAAAAAACTACTGTAAGTAATTAGAGTGGTTTTCATTAACCCGTGAAACAAGGTGTGATAGTTAAACGGTAATAGTTAGTAAAACACAAAAAAGTACAATAGAATCAGATCACCACAAAGTGTAATACGCTAAAGCGTAGTTCACGGGTTAATGAAGGTTTTGACATTTCAACCTTACATCCACATGAAAGTAATGCCTAATATCGAGTGCCCTACAGTAAGTGTTTTGCAGTCAAGTTGTTTTCTGTTAGTAGGTAAAAAAATATTCTAAATAATAGTAATCATAGCTATGGTCACCACTTACACATATAGAACTTGTAATGAAAAGAAAGAAAAAATATATATGCAGTCAAACAACAGAATTGCATGATAACCTTGAATATATTGAATAAAGGGGCCTTCGGGTTCTTTACAGCCTTCCGTAAAAGCCTTGTGCTGCCATACCGATTGGGTAATCCGTATGTATGGTTTCCGTTTTGTTCTTCAGACCGGGTTCGATCCCAGGCCAATGGGCTTTTTTTTTTAGTTCGTTTTTTTTTCTTTGTGCTGGACCCCCTTAATCCTGATAGGTTTTGCGCAAAAATAATAAAAAAAGTGAGTTTGCAAAATAAGCTTGCTAGATTTATTTATTATATGTATTCAATTTGTTCCTGGGAAGTTAACAAAAAACACAAAGCAAAGAGTTTGAGGAAGTAAACAAGTATGTGAACTTTAATGTTCTATTTGAAGGGGTGCATTTTGTACAGGGAAGCATACATAGAATGCTTAACTGGTGGAGAGGGAAGAGGTAAAATTTTATTGAGCATAATTTCAACAATAGCAGGGGGAAGAGAGGGGCACTCTCTTCATACAATATTGCAGTTGTTACCTATTATTAAATAAGTTTGTAACATGTCTTTG
The DNA here is from genome assembly GCF_932526225.1 of Nematostella vectensis. Taxonomy (NCBI): domain Eukaryota; kingdom Metazoa; phylum Cnidaria; class Anthozoa; order Actiniaria; family Edwardsiidae; genus Nematostella; species Nematostella vectensis. The sequence continues at coordinate 16,112,808 of NC_064046.1, read as the reverse complement.
TTTATTAAGCAAGGTCTATTTCTGAGACAAGCAAACTCAAGTAAGGCTGTTGAAATAACAGGTGAGTGTTAAAAGAAAAACAATTATCTGATTAGAAAACTACTGTAGATTCCTTTGCACCAAAATAAGAACAAACTTCATTTTGTTTGTTATTTATGAGGAACGAGATGAGCTCTACAAAGCCATAAAGAAATATGTATTGCTCATCTAAATTATACAAGTAAATAATAATATTAAAAAAGAACTACTGTAAGTAATTAGAGTGGTTTTCATTAACCCGTGAAACAAAGTGTGATAGTTAAACGGTAATAGTTAGTAAAACACAAAAAAGTACAATAGAATCAGATCACCACAAAGTGTAATACGCTAAAGCGTAGTTCACGGGTTAATGAAGGTTTTGACATTTAAACCTTACATCCACATGAAAGTAATGCCTAATATCGAGTGCCCTACAGTAAGTGTTTTGCAGTCAAGTTGTTTTCTGTTAGTAGGTAAAAAAATATTCTAAATAATAGTAATCATAGCTATGGTCACCACTTACACATATAGAACTTGTAATGAAAAGAAAGAAAATATATATATATATATATGCGGTCAAACAACAGAATTGCATGATAACCTTGAATATATTGAATAAAGGACTGCAAAAAACATCTTTTGTACTAGTTGCTTGAATTGATCCTTGGCTATTTTTTTTAGCTGAATTCCCCTCCCCCTCTAAAAAAGAAAATAATAATAATAATAGAACAAAACTAAAAAGAAAACAAACACAACAGAGACCCCCACCAACAATTTTGATTTTTTTTACTTTCCTTTAAAGGGGGAGTGTCATGTTTAAGAGTTTGCAATAGCTCTAGAGCCTTGACACAATGAACTTCAGTGAAATTCTAATACCGACTTATGAGCTTTTGGTACATGTGGGAGACTTTAAACAAAACAAAAAAATGATCACAAACTGTCCATTAACATAGTTTTCAATATAATATTGCATATTATTTAATAAGGTATTGACAGCTTTTAAAAAGTTCAACTGTTTGTAGACACTTAAAAGCCTACAATAATCACTGACTCCAGACATGCGCAGTACTATGCTGCTGCCCCTTTAAAGTAAAATACAGCTTTACTTAGTCAGCGTAGACAAAATTGCGGATTTTGTCAATATTCTAATATGAAGATGTCAATATTCTCCCCCCTTACGTCTTTATTTCTATTTATTTTATGATTTTCACATGATACCAAAACAGCATCTTTTTTCTTCGCTAATTTGATGTCATGTACACAATAAAAGAGATGCACCCGTGCGCATGGCGAGTCCCCAAGGGACCCAAGACGCCCAAATAGACCTCTATTTTTTGTCATCCACAATCTCGGCGAGCTGTGCGTGGCGTAACCGTATTACAGGCCTGGGATCCTGGTTATTGTCCTCCCCATTAATGCGCGTGTTGGGATAACCTTGCAAGAGTGTTGTACAGCATATTCGCTCGGAAATATCGGTGCTTGGGGCCTTCGGGTTCTTTACAGCCTTCCGTAAAAGCCTTGTGCTGCCATACCGATTGGGTAATCCGTATGTATGGTTTCCGTTTTGTTCTTCAGACCGGGTTCAATCCCAGGCCAATGGGCTTTTTTTTTTAATTCCTTTTTTTTCTTTGTGCTGAACCTTCTTAATCCTGATAGGTTTTGCGCAAAAATAATAAAAACAAGTGAGTTTGCAAAATAAGCTTGCTAGATTTATTGATTATATGTATTCAATTTGTTCCTAGGAAGTTAACAAAAAACACAAAGCAAAGAGTTTGAGGAAGTAAACAAGTATGTGAACTTTAATGTTCTATTTGAAGGGGTGCATTTTGTACAGGGAAGCATACATGGAATGCTTAACTGGTGGAGAGGGAAGAGGTAAAAGTTTATTGAGCATAATTTCAACAATAGCATGGGGAAGGGTGGGGCACTCTCTTCATACAAAATTGCAGTTGTTACCTATTATTAAATAAGTTTGTAACATGTCTTTGTTTATTAAGCAAGGTCTATTTCTGAGACAAGCAAACTCAAGTAAGGCTGTTGAAATAACAGGTGAGTGTTGAAAGAAAAACAATTATCTGATTAGAAAACTACTGTAGATTCCTTTGCACCAAAATAAGAACAAACTTCATTTTGTTTGTTATTTATGAGGAACGAGATGAGCTCTACAAAGCCATAAAGATATATGTATTGCTCATCTAAATAATACAAGTAAATAATAATATTAAAAAAGAACTACTGTAAGTAATTAGAGTGGTTTTCATTAACCCGTGAAACAAAGTGTGATAGTTAAACGGTAATAGTTAGTAAAACACAAAAAAGTACAATAGAATCAGATCACCACAAAGTGTATTACGCTAAAGCGTAGTTCACGGGTTAATGAAGGTTTTGACATTTCAACCTTACATCCACATGAAAGTAATGCCTGATATCGAGTGGCCTACAGTAAGTGTTTTGCAGTCAAGTTGTTTTCTGTTAGTAGGTAAAAAAATATTCTAAATAATAGTAATCATAGCCATGGTCACCACTTACACATATAGCACTTGTAATGAAAAGAAAGAAAATATATATATATGCAGTCAAACAACAGAATTGCATGATAACCTTGAATATATTGAATAAAGGACTGCAAAAAAACATCTTTTGTACTAGTTGCTTGAATTGACCCTTGGCTATTTTTAGCTGAATTCCCCTCCCCCTCTAAAAAAGAAAATAATAATAATAATAATAGAACAAAACTAAAAAGAAAACAAACACAGCAGAGACCCCCACCAACAATTTTGATTTTTTTTACTTCCCTTTAAAGGGGGAGTGTCATGTTTAAGAGATTTGAAATAGCTCTAGAACCCTGACACAATGAACTTCAGTGAAATTCTAATACTGACTTATGAGCTTTTGGTACATGTGGGAGACTTTAAACAAAACATAAAAAATGACCACAAACTGTCCATTAACATAGTTTTCAATATAATATTGCATATTATTTAATAAGGTATTGACAGCTTTTAAAAAGTTCAACTGTTTGTAGACACTTAAAAGCCTACAATAAACACTGACTCCAGACATGCGCAGTACTATGCTGCTGCCCCTTTAAAGTAAAATACAGCTTTACTTAGTCAGCGTAGACAATGTTGCGGATTTTGTCAATATTCTAATATAAATATGTCAATATTCTCCCCCCTTACGTCTTTATTTCTATTTATTTTATGCTTTTCACATGATACCAAAACAGCGTCTTTTTTCTTCGCTAATTTGATGTCATGTACACAATAAAAGAGATGCGCCCGTGCGCATGGCGAGTCCCCAAGGGACCCAAGACGCCCAAATAGACCTCTATTTTTTGTCATCCACAATCTCGGCGAGCTGTGCGTGGCGTAACCGTATTACAGGCCTGGGATCCTGGTTATTGTCCTCCCCATTAATGCGCGGGTTGGGATAACCTTGCAAGAGTGTTGTACAGCATATTCGCTCGGAAATATCGGTGCTTGGGGCCTTCGGGTTCTTTACAGCCTTCCGTAAAAGCCTTGTGCTGCCATACCGATTGGGTAATCCGTATGTATGGTTTCCGTTTTGTTCTTCAGACCGGGTTCGATCCCAGGCCAATGGGCTTTTTTATAGTTCGTTTTTTTCTTCGTGCTGGACCCCCTTAATCCTGATAGGTTTTGCGCAAAAATAATAAAAAAAGTGAGTTTGCAAAATAAGCTTGCTAGATTTATTTATTATATGTATTCAATTTGTTCTTGGGAAGTTAACAAAAAACACAAAGCAAAGAGTTTGAGGAAGTAAACAAGTATGTGAACTTTAATGTTCTATTTGAAGGGGTGCATTTTGTACAGGGAAGCATACATAGAATGCTTAACTGGTGGAGAGGGAAGAGGTAAAATTTTATTGAGCATAATTTCAACAATAGCAGGGGTAAGAGAGGGGCACTCTCTTCATACAATATTGCAGTTGTTACCTATTATTAAATAAGTTTGTAACATGTCTTTGTTTATTAAGCAAGGTCTATTTCTGAGACAAGCAAACTCAAGTAAGGCTGTTGAAATAACAGGTGAGTGTTAAAAGAAAAACAATTATCTGATTAGAAAACTACTGTAGATTCCTTTGCACCAAAATAAGAACAAACTTCATTTTGTTTGTTATTTATGAGGAACGAGATGAGCTCTACAAAGCCATAAAGAAATATGTATTGCTCATCTAAATTATACAAGTAAATAATAATATTAAAAAAAACTACTGTAAGTAATTAGAGTGGTTTTCATTAACCCGTGAAACAAGGTGTGATAGTTAAACGGTAATAGTTAGTAAAACACAAAAAAGTACAATAGAATCAGATCACCACAAAGTGTAATACGCTAAAGCGTAGTTCACGGGTTAATGAAGGTTTTGACATTTCAACCTTACATCCACATGAAAGTAATGCCTAATATCGAGTGCCCTACAGTAAGTGTTTTGCAGTCAAGTTGTTTTCTGTTAGTAGGTAAAAAAATATTCTTAATAATAGTAATCATAGCTATGGTCACCACTTACACATATAGAACTTGTAATGAAAAGAAAGAAAAAATATATATATGCAGTCAAACAACAGAATTGCATGATAACCTTGAATATATTGAATAAAGGGGCCTTCGGGTTTTTACAGCCTTCCGTAAAAGCCTTGTGCTGCCATACCGATTGGGTAATCCGTATGTATGGTTTCCGTTTTGTTCTTCAGACCGGGTTCGATCCCAGGCCAATGGGCTTTTTTTTTAGTTCGTTTTTTTTTTCTTTGTGCTGGACCCCCTTAATCCTGATAGGTTTTGCGCAAAAATAATAAAAAAAGTGAGTTTGCAAAATAAGCTTGCTAGATTTATTTATTATATGTATTCAATTTGTTCCTGGGAAGTTAACAAAAAACACAAAGCAAAGAGTTTGAGGAAGTAAACAAGTATGTGAACTTTAATGTTCTTTTTTAAGGGGTGCATTTTGTACAGGGAAGCATACATAGAATGCTTAACTGGTGGAGAGGGAAGAGGTAAAATTTTATTGAGCATAATTTCAACAATAGCAGGGGTAAGAGAGGGGCACTCTCTTCATACAATATTGCAGTTGTTACCTATTATTAAATAAGTTTGTAACATGTCTTTGTTTATTAAGCAAGGTCTATTTCTGAGACAAGCAAACTCAAGTAAGGCTGTTGAAATAACAGGTGAGTGTTAAAAGAAAAACAATTATCTGATTAGAAAACTACTGTAGATTCCTTTGCACCAAAATAAGAACAAACTTCATTTTGTTTGTTATTTATGAGGAACGAGATGAGCTCTACAAAGCCATAAAGAAATATGTATTGCTCATCTAAATTATACAAGTAAATAATAATATTAAAAAAAACTACTGTAAGTAATTAGAGTGGTTTTCATTAACCCGTGAAACAAGGTGTGATAGTTAAACGGTAATAGTTAGTAAAACACAAAAAAGTACAATAGAATCAGATCACCACAAATTGTAATACGCTAAAGCGTAGTTCACGGGTTAATGAAGGTTTTGACATTTCAACCTTACATCCACATGAAAGTAATGCCTAATATCGAGTGCCCTACAGTAAGTGTTTTGCAGTCAAGTTGTTTTCTGTTAGTAGGTAAAAAAATATTCTAAATAATAGTAATCATAGCTATGGTCACCACTTACATATATAGAACTTGTAATGAAAAGAAAGAAAAAATATATATGCAGTCAAACAACAGAATTGCATGATAACCTTGAATATATTGAATAAAGGGGCCTTCGGGTTCTTTACAGCCTTCCGTAAAAGCCTTGTGCTGCCATACCGATTGGGTAATCCGTATGTATGGTTTCCGTTTTGTTCTTCAGACCGGGTTCGATCCCAGGCCAATGGGCTTTTTTTTTTAGTTCGTTTTTTTTTCTTTGTGCTGGACCCCCTTAATCCTGATAGGTTTTGCGCAAAAATAATAAAAAAAGTGAGTTTGCAAAATAAGCTTGCTAGATTTATTTATTATATGTATTCAATTTGTTCCTGGGAAGTTAACAAAAAACACAAAGCAAAGAGTTTGAGGAAGTAAACAAGTATGTGAACTTTAATGTTCTATTTGAAGGGGTGCATTTTGTACAGGGAAGCATACATAGAATGCTTAACTGGTGGAGAGGGAAGAGGTAAAATTTTATTGAGCATAATTTCAACAATAGCAGGGGGAAGAGAGGGGCACTCTCTTCATACAATATTGCAGTTGTTACCTATTATTAAATAAGTTTGTAACATGTCTTTGTTTATTAAGCAAGGTCTATTTCTGAGACAAGCAAACTCAAGTAAGGCTGTTGAAATAACAGGTGAGTGTTAAAAGAAAAACAATTATCTGATTAGAAAACTACTGTAGATTCCTTTGCACCAAAATAAGAACAAACTTCATTTTGTTTGTTATTTATGAGGAACGAGATGAGCTCTACAAAGCCATAAAGAAATATGTATTGCTCATCTAAATTATACAAGTAAATAATAATATTAAAAAAAACTACTGTAAGTAATTAGAGTGGTTTTCATTAACCCGTGAAACAAGGTGTGATAGTTAAACGGTAATAGTTAGTAAAACACAAAAAAGTACAATAGAATCAGATCACCACAAATTGTAATACGCTAAAGCGTAGTTCACGGGTTAATGAAGGTTTTGACATTTCAACCTTACATCCACATGAAAGTAATGCCTAATATCGAGTGCCCTACAGTAAGTGTTTTGCAGTCAAGTTGTTTTCTGTTAGTAGGTAAAAAAATATTCTAAATAATAGTAATCATAGCTATGGTCACCACTTACATATATAGAACTTGTAATGAAAAGAAAGAAAAAATATATATGCAGTCAAACAACAGAATTGCATGATAACCTTGAATATATTGAATAAAGGGGCCTTCGGGTTCTTTACAGCCTTCCGTAAAAGCCTTGTGCTGCCATACCGATTGGGTAATCCGTATGTATGGTTTCCGTTTTGTTCTTCAGACCGGGTTCGATCCCAGGCCAATGGGCTTTTTTTTTTAGTTCGTTTTTTTTTCTTTGTGCTGGACCCCCTTAATCCTGATAGGTTTTGCGCAAAAATAATAAAAAAAGTGAGTTTGCAAAATAAGCTTGCTAGATTTATTTATTATATGTATTCAATTTGTTCCTGGGAAGTTAACAAAAAACACAAAGCAAAGAGTTTGAGGAAGTAAACAAGTATGTGAACTTTAATGTTCTATTTGAAGGGGTGCATTTTGTACAGGGAAGCATACATAGAATGCTTAACTGGTGGAGAGGGAAGAGGTAAAATTTTATTGAGCATAATTTCAACAATAGCAGGGGGAAGAGAGGGGCACTCTCTTCATACAATATTGCAGTTGTTACCTATTATTAAATAAGTTTGTAACATGTCTTTGTTTATTAAGCAAGGTCTATTTCTGAGACAAGCAAACTCAAGTAAGGCTGTTGAAATAACAGGTGAGTGTTAAAAGAAAAACAATTATCTGATTAGAAAACTACTGTAGATTCCTTTGCACCAAAATAAGAACAAACTTCATTTTGTTTGTTATTTATGAGGAACGAGATGAGCTCTACAAAGCCATAAAGAAATATGTATTGCTCATCTAAATTATACAAGTAAATAATAATATTAAAAAAGAACTACTGTAAGTAATTAGAGTGGTTTTCATTAACCCGTGAAACAAAGTGTGATAGTTAAACGGTAATAGTTAGTAAAACACAAAAAAGTACAATAGAATCAGATCACCACAAAGTGTAATACGCTAAAGCGTAGTTCACGGGTTAATGAAGGTTTTGACATTTAAACCTTACATCCACATGAAAGTAATGCCTAATATCGAGTGCCCTACAGTAAGTGTTTTGCAGTCAAGTTGTTTTCTGTTAGTAGGTAAAAAAATATTCTAAATAATAGTAATCATAGCTATGGTCACCACTTACACATATAGAACTTGTAATGAAAAGAAAGAAAATATATATATATATATGCGGTCAAACAACAGAATTGCATGATAACCTTGAATATATTGAATAAAGGACTGCAAAAAAACATCTTTTGTACTAGTTGCTTGAATTGATCCTTGGCTATTTTTTTTAGCTGAATTCCCCTCCCCCTCTAAAAAAGAAAATAATAATAATAATAGAACAAAACTAAAAAGAAAACAAACACAACAGAGACCCCCACCAACAATTTTGATTTTTTTTACTTTCCTTTAAAGGGGGAGTGTCATGTTTAAGAGATTTGCAATAGCTCTAGAGCCTTGACACAATGAACTTCAGTGAAATTCTAATACCGACTTATGAGCTTTTGGTACATGTGGGAGACTTTAAACAAAACAAAAAAAATGTCACAAACTGTCCATTAACATAGTTTTCAATATAATATTGCATATTATTTAATAAGGTATTGACAGCTTTTAAAAAGTTCAACTGTTTGTAGACACTTAAAAGCCTACAACAATCACTGACTCCAGACATGCGCAGTACTATGCTGCTGCCCCTTTAAAGTAAAATACAGCTTTACTTAGTCAGCGTAGACAAAATTGCGGATTTTGTCAATATTCTAATATGAAGATGTCAATATTCTCCCCCCTTACGTCTTTATTTCTATTTATTTTATGATTTTCACATGATACCAAAACAGCATCTTTTTTCTTCGCTAATTTGATGTCATGTACACAATAAAAGAGATGCACCCGTGCGCATGGCGAGTCCCCAAGGGACCCAAGACGCCCAAATAGACCTCTATTTTTTGTCATCCACAATCTCGGCGAGCTGTGCGTGGCGTAACCGTATTACAGGCCTGGGATCCTGGTTATTGTCCTCCCCATTAATGCGCGTGTTGGGATAACCTTGCAAGAGTGTTGTACAGCATATTCGCTCGGAAATATCGGTGCTTGGGGCCTTCGGGTTCTTTACAGCCTTCCGTAAAAGCCTTGTGCTGCCATACCGATTGGGTAATCCGTATGTATGGTTTCCGTTTTGTTCTTCAGACCGGGTTCAATCCCAGGCCAATGGGCTTTTTTTTTTAATTCCTTTTTTTTCTTTGTGCTGAACCTTCTTAATCCTGATAGGTTTTGCGCAAAAATAATAAAAACAAGTGAGTTTGCAAAATAAGCTTGTTAGATTTATTGATTATATGTATTCAATTTGTTCCTAGGAAGTTAACAAAAAACACAAAGCAAAGAGTTTGAGGAAGTAAACAAGTATGTGAACTTTAATGTTCTATTTGAAGGGGTGCATTTTGTACAGGGAAGCATACATAGAATGCTTAACTGGTGGAGAGGGAAGAGGTAAAAGTTTATTGAGCATAATTTCAACAATAGCATGGGGAAGGGTGGGGCACTCTCTTCATACAAAATTGCAGTTGTTACCTATTATTAAATAAGTTTGTAACATGTCTTTGTTTATTAAGCAAGGTCTATTTCTGAGACAAGCAAACTCAAGTAAGGCTGTTGAAATAACAGGTGAGTGTTAAAAGAAAAACAATTATCTGATTAGAAAACTACTGTAGATTCCTTTGCACCAAAATAAGAACAAACTTCATTTTGTTTGTTATTTATGAGGAACGAGATGAGCTCTACAAAGCCATAAAGATATATGTATTGCTCATCTAAATAATACAAGTAAATAATAATATTAAAAAAGAACTACTGTAAGTAATTAGAGTGGTTTTCATTAACCCGTGAAACAAAGTGTGATAGTTAAACGGTAATAGTTAGTAAAACACAAAAAAGTACAATAGAATCAGATCACCACAAAGTGTATTACGCTAAAGCGTAGTTCACGGGTTAATGAAGGTTTTGACATTTCAACCTTACATCCACATGAAAGTAATGCCTGATATCGAGTGGCCTACAGTAAGTGTTTTGCAGTCAAGTTGTTTTCTGTTAGTAGGTAAAAAAATATTCTAAATAATAGTAATCATAGCCATGGTCACCACTTACACATATAGCACTTGTAATGAAAAGAAAGAAAATATATATATATGCAGTCAAACAACAGAATTGCATGATAACCTTGAATATATTGAATAAAGAACTGCAAAAAAACATCTTTTGTACTAGTTGCTTGAATTGACCCTTGGCTATTTTTAGCTGAATTCCCCTCCCCCTCTAAAAAAGAAAATAATAATAATAATAATAGAACAAAACTAAAAAGAAAACAAACACAGCAGAGACCCCCACCAACAATTTTGATTTTTTTTACTTCCCTTTAAAGGGGGAGTGTCATGTTTAAGAGATTTGCAATAGCTCTAGAACCCTGACACAATGAACTTCAGTGAAATTCTAATACTGACTTATGAGCTTTTGGTACATGTGGGAGACTTTAAACAAAACATAAAAAATGACCACAAACTGTCCATTAACATAGTTTTCAATATAATATTGCATATTATTTAATAAGGTATTGACAGCTTTTAAAAAGTTCAACTGTTTGTAGACACTTAAAAGCCTACAATAAACACTGACTCCAGACATGCGCAGTACTATGCTGCTGCCCCTTTAAAGTAAAATACAGCTTTACTTAGTCAGCGTAGACAATGTTGCGGATTTTGTCAATATTCTAATATAAATATGTCAATATTCTCCCCCCTTACGTCTTTATTTCTATTTATTTTATGCTTTTCACATGATACCAAAACAGCGTCTTTTTTCTTCGCTAATTTGATGTCATGTACACAAAAAAGAGATGCGCCCGTGCGCATGGCGAGTCCCCAAGGGACCCAAGACACGCAAATAGACCTCTATTTTTTGTCATCCACAATCTCGGCGAGCTGTGCGTGGCGTAACCGTATTACAGGCCTGGGATCCTGGTTATTGTCCTCCCCATTAATGCGCGGGTTGGGATAACCTTGCAAGAGTGTTGTACAGCATATTCGCTCGGAAATATCGGTGCTTGGGGCTTTCGGGTTCTTTACAGCCTTCCGTAAAAGCCTTGTGCTGCCATACCGATTGGGTAATCCGTATGTATGGTTTCCGTTTTGTTCTTCAGACCGGGTTCGATCCCAGGCCAATGGGCTTTTTTTTTTAGTTCGTTTTTTTTTTCTTTGTGCTGGACCCCCTTAATCCTGATAGGTTTTGCGCAAAAATAATAAAAAAAAGTGAGTTTGCAAAATAAGCTTGCTAGATTTATTTATTATATGTATTCAATTTGTTCCTAGGAAGTTAACAAAAAACACAAAGCAAAGAGTTTGAGGAAGTAAACAAGTATGTGAACTTTAATGTTCTATTTGAAGGGGTGCATTTTGTACAGGGAAGCATACATAGAAAGCTTTACTGGTGGAGAGGGAAGAGGTAAAAGTTTATTGAGCATAATTTCAACAATAGCAGGGGGAAGAGAGGGGCACTCCCTTCATACAATATTGCAGTTGTTACCTATTATTAAATAAGTTTTCAACATGTCTTTGTTTATTAAGCAAGGTCTATTTCTGAGACAAGCAAACTCAAGTAAGGCTGTTGAAATAACAGGTGAGTGTTAAAAGAAAAACAATTATCTGATTAGAAAACTACTGTAGATTCCTTTGCACCAAAATAAGAACAAACTTCATTTTGTTTGTTATTTATGAGGAACGAGATGAGCTCTACAAAGCCATAAAAAAATATGTATTGCTCATCTAAATTATACAAGTAAATAAAAATATTAAAAAAGAACTACTGTAAGTAATTAGAGTGGTTTTCATTAACCCGTGAAACAAAGTGTGATAGTTAAACGGTAATAGTTAGTAAAACACAAAAAAGTACAATAGAATCAGATCACCACAAAGTGTAATACGCTAAAGCATAGTTCACGGGTTAATGAAGGTTTTGACATTTCAACCTTACATCCACATGAAAGTAATGCCTAATATCGAGTGCCCTACAGTAAGTGTTTTGCAGTCAAGTTGTTTTCTGTTAGTAGGTAAAAAAATATTCTAAATAATAGTAATCATAGCTATGGTCACCACTTACACATATAGAACTTGTAATGAAAAGAAAGAAAAAAATATATATATATATATATATGCAGTCAATCAACAGAATTGCATGATAACCTTGAATATATTGAATAAAGGACTGCAAAAAAACATCTTTTGTACTAGTTGCTTGAATTGACCCTTGGCTATTTTTAGCTGACTTCCCCTCCCCCTCTAAAAAAGAAAATAATAATAATAATAATAATAGAACAAAACTAAAAAGAAAACAAACACAACAGAGACCCCCACCAACAATTTCGATTTTTTTTACTTTCCTTTAAAAGGGGAGTGTCATGTTTAAAAGATTTGAAATAGCTCTAGAGCCCTGACACAATGTACTTTAGTGAAATTCTAATACTGACTTATGAGCTTTTGGTACATATGGGAGACTTTAAACAAAACAAAAAAAATGACCACAAACTGTCCATTAACATAGTTTTCAATACAATATTGCATATTATTTAATAAAGTATTAACAGCTTTTAAAAAGTTTAACTGTTTGTAGACACTGAAAAGCCTACAATAAACACTGACTCCAGACATGCGCAGTACTATGCTGCTGCCCCTTTAAAGTAAAATACAGCTTCACTTAGTCAGCGTAGACAATATTGCGGATTTTGTCAATATTCTTATATGAATATGTCAATATTCTCCCCCCTTACGTCTTTATTTCTATTTATTTTATGCTTTTCACATGATACCAAAACAGCGTCTTTTTTCTTCGATAATTTGATGTCATGTACACAATAAAAGAGATGCGCCCGTGCGCATGGCGAGTCCCCAAGGGACCCAAGACGCCCAAATAGACCTCTATTTTTTGTCATCCACAATCTCGGCGAGCTGTGCGTGGCGTAACCGTATTACAGGCCTGGGATCCTGGTTATTGTCCTCCCCATTAATGCGCTTGGGGACTTCGGGTTCTTTACAGCCTTCCGTAAAAGCCTTGTGGTGCCATACCGATTGGGTAATCCGTATGTATGGTTTCCGTTTTGTTCTTCAGACCGGGTTCGATCCAAGGCCAATGAGCTTTTTTTTTAGTTCGTTTTTTTTCTTTGTGCTGGACAACCCCTTAATCCTGATAGGTTTTGCGCAAAAATAATAAAAAAAAGTGAGTTTGCAAAATAAGCTTGCTAGATTTATTGATTATATGTATTCAATTTGTTCCTAGGAAGTTAACAAAAAACACAAAGCAAAGAGTTTGAGGAAGTAAACAAGTATGTGAACTTTAATGTTCTATTTGAAGGGGTGCATTTTGTACAGGGAAGCATACATAGAATGCTTAACTGGTGGAGAGGGAAGAGGTAAAAGTTTATTGAGCATAATTTCAACAATAGCAGGGGGAAGGGTGGGGCACTCTCTTCATACAAAATTGCAGTTGTTACCTATTATTAAATAAGTTTGTAACATGTCTTTGTTTATTAAGCAAGGTCTATTTCTGAGACAAGCAAACTCAAGTAAGGCTGTTGAAATAACAGGTGAGTGTTAAAAAAAAAACAATTATCTGATTAGAAAACTACTGTAGATTCCTTTGCACCAAAATAAGAACAAACTTCATTTTGTTTGTTATTTATGAGGAACGAGATGAGCTCTACAAAGCCATAAAGAAATATGTATTGCTCATCTAAATTATACAAGTAAATAATAATATTAAAAAAGAACTACTGTAAGTAATTAGAGTGGTTTTCATTAACCCGTGAAACAAAGTGTGATAGTTAAACGGTAATAGTTAGTAAAACACAAAAAAGTACAATAGAATCAGATCACCACAAAGTGTTATACGCTAAAGCGTAGTTCACGGGTTAATGAAGGTTTTGACATTTCAACCTTACATCCACATGAAAGTAATGCCTGATATCGAGTGCCCTACAGTAAGTGTTTTGCAGTCAAGTTGTTTTCTGTTAGTAGGTAAAAAAATATTCTAAATAATAGTAATCATAGCTATGGTCACCACTTACACATATAGCACTTGTAATGAAAAGAAAGAAAAAATATATATATGCAGTCAAACAACAGAATTGCATGATAACCTTGAATATATTGAATAAAGGACTGCAAAAAAACATCTTTTGTGCTAGTTGCTTAAATTGACCCTTGGCTATTTTTAGCTGAATTCCCCTCCCCCTTTAAAAAAGAAAATAATAATAATAATAATAGAACAAAACTAAAAAGAAAAGAAACACAACAGAGAACCCCACCAACAATTTTGATTTTTTTACTTTCCTTTAAAGAGGGAGTGTCATGGTTAAGAGATTTGCAATAGCTCTAGAGCCCTGACACAATGAACTTCAGTGAAATTCTAATACTGACTTATGAGCTTTTGGTACATGTGGGAGACTTTAAACAAAACAAAACAAATGACCACAAACTCTCCATTAACATAGTTTTCAATATAATATTGCATATTATTTAATAAGGTATTGACAGCTTTTAAAAAGTTCAACTGTTTGTAGACACTTAAAAGCCTACAATAAACACTGACTCCAGACATGCGCAGTACTATGCTGCTGCCCCTTTAAAGTAAAACACAATTTTACTTAGTCAGCGTAGACAATATTGCGGATTTTGTCAATATTCTAATATAAATATGTCAATATTCTCCCCCCTTACGTCTTTATTTCTATTTATTTTATGCTTTTCACATGATACCAAAACAGCGTCTTTTTTCTTTGCTAATTTGATGTCATGTACACAATAAAAGAGATGCGCCCGTGCGCATGGCGAGTCCCCAAGGGACCCAAGACGCCCAAATAGACCTCTATTTTTTGTCATCCACAATCTCGGCGAGCTGTGCGTGGCGTAACCGTATTACAGGCCTGGGATCCTGGTTATTGTCCTCCCCATTAATGCGCGGGTTGGGATAACCTTGCAAAAGTGTTGTACAGCATATTCGCTCGGAAATATCGGTGCTTGGGGCCTTCGGGTTCTTTACAGCCTTCCGTAAAAGCCTTGTGCTGCCATACCGATTGGGTAATCCGTATGTATGGTTTCCGTTTTGTTCTTCAGACCGGGTTCGATCCCAGGCCAATGGGCTTTTTTTTTAGTTTGTTTTTTTTTCTTTGTGCTGGACCCGCTTAATCCCGATAGGTTTTGCGCAAAAATAATAAAAAAAAGTGAGTTTGCAAAATAAGCTTGCTAGATTTATTTATTATATGTATTCAATTTGTTCCTGGGAAGTTAACAAAAAACACAAAGCAAAGAGTTTGAGGAAGTAAACAAGTATGTGAACTTTAATGTTCTATTTGAAGGGGTGCATTTTGTACAGGGAAGCATAAATAGAATGCTTAACTGGTGGAGAGGGAAGAGGTAAAATTTTATTGAGCATAATTTCAACAATAGCAGGGGTAAGAGAGGGGCACTCTCTTCATACAATATTGCAGTTGTTACCTATTATTAAATAAGTTTGTAACATGTCTTTGTTTATTAAGCAAGGTCTATTTCTGAGACAAGCAAACTCAAGTAAGGCTGTTGAAATAACAGGTGAGTGTTAAAAGAAAAACAATTATCTGATTAGAAAACTACTGTAGATTCCTTTGCACCAAAATAAGAACAAACTTCATTTTGTTTGTTATTTATGAGGAACGAGATGAGCTCTACAAAGCCATAAAGAAATATGTATTGCTCATCTAAATTATACAAGTAAATAATAATATTAAAAAAAAAATACTGTAAGTAATTAGAGTGGTTTTCATTAACCCGTGAAACAAAGTGTGATAGGTAAACGGTAATAGTTAGTAAAACACAAAAAAGTACAATAGAATCAGATCACCACAAAGTGTAATACGCTAAAGCGTAGTTCACGGGTTAATGAAGGTTTTGACATTTCAACCTTACATCCACATGAAAGTAATGCCTAATATCGAGTGCCCTACAGTAAGTGTTTTGCAGTCAAGTTGTTTTCTGTTAGTAGGTAAAAAAATATTCTAAATAATAGTAATCATAGCTATGGTCACCACTTACACATATAGAACTTGTAATGAAAAGAAAGAAAATATATATGTATATGCAGTCAAACAACAGAATTGCATGATAACCTTGAATATATTGAATAAAGGACTGCAAAAAAACATCTTTTGTACTAGTTGCTTGAATTGACCCTTGGCTATTTTTAGCTGACTTCCCCTCCCCCTCTAAAAAAGAAAATAATAATAATAATAGAACAAAACTAAAAAGAAAACAAACACAGCAGAGACCCCCACCAAAAATTTTGATTTTTTTTACTTTCCTTTAAAGGGAGAGTGTCATGTTTAAGAGATTTGCAATAGCTCTAGAGCCTTGACACAATGAACTTTAGTGAAATTCTAATACTGACTTATGAGCTTTTGGTACATGTGGGAGACTTTAAACAAAACAAAAAAAATGATCACAAACTGTCCATTAACATAGTTTTCAATATAATATTGCATATTATTTAATAAGGTATTGACAGCTTTTAAAAAGTTCAACTGTTTGTAGACACTTAAAAGCCTACAATAAACACTGACTCCAGACATGCGCAGTACTATGCTGCTGCCCCTATAAAGTAAAATACAGCTTTACTTAGTCAGCGTAGACAATATTGCGGATTTTGTCAATATTCCAATATAAATATGTCAATATTCTCCTCCCTTACGTCTTTATTTCTATTTATTTTATGCTTTTCACATGATACCAAAACAGCGTCTTTTTTCTTCGCTAATTTGATGTCATGTACACAATAAAAGAGATGCGCCCGTGCGCATGGCGAGTCCCCAAGGGACCCAAGACGCCCAAATAGACCTCTATTTTTTGTCATCCACAATCTCGGCGAGCTGTGCGTGGCGTAACCGTATTACAGGCCTGGGATCCTGGTTATTGTCCTCCCCATTAATGCGCGGGTTGGGATAACCTTGCAAGAGTGTTGTACAGCATATTCGCTCGGAAATATCGGTGCTTGGGGCCTTCGGGTTCTTTACAGCCTTCCGTAAAAGCGTTGTGCTGCCATACCGATTGGGTAATCCGTATGTATGGTTTCCGTTTTGTTCTTCAGACCGGGTTCGATCCCAGGCCAATGGGCTTTTTTTTTAGTTCGTTTTTTTTCTTCGTGCTGGACCCCCTTAATCCTGATAAGTTTTGCGCAAAAGTAATAAAAAAAGTGAGTTTGCAAAATAAGCTTGCTAGATTTATTTATTATAAGTATTCAATTTGTTCCTGGAAAGTTAACAAAAAACACAAAGCAAAGAGTTTGAGGAAGTAAACAAGTATGTGAACTTTAATGTTCTATTTGAAGGGGTGCATTTTGTACAGGGAAGCATACATAGAATGCTTAACTGGTGGAGAGGGAAGAGGTAAAATTTTATTGAGCATAATTTCAACAATAGCAGGGGTAAGAGAGGGGCACTCTCTTCATACAATATTGCAGTTGTTACCTATTATTAAATAAGTTTGTAACATGTCTTTGTTTATTAAGCAAGGTCTATTTCTGAGACAAGCAAACTCAAGTAAGGCTGTTGAAATAACAGGTGAGTGTTAAAAGAAAAACAATTATCTGATTAGAAAACTACTGTAGATTCCTTTGCACCAAAATAAGAACAAACTTCATTTTGTTTGTTATTTATGAGGAACGAGATGAGCTCTACAAAGCCATAAAGAAATATGTATTGCTCATCTAAATTATACAAGTAAATAATAATATTAAAAAAACAACTACTGTAAGTAATTAGAGTGGTTTTCATTAACCCGTGAAACAAGGTGTGATAGTTAAACGGTAATAGTTAGTAAAACACAAAAAAGTACAATAGAATCAGATCACCACAAAGTGTAATACGCTAAAGCGTAGTTCACGGGTTAATGAAGGTTTTGACATTTCAACCTTACATCCACATGAAAGTAATGCCTAATATCGAGTGCCCTACAGTAAGTGTTTTGCAGTCAAGTTGTTTTCTGTTAGTAGGTAAAAAAATATTCTAAATAATAGTAATCATAGCTATGGTCACCACTTACACATATAGAACTTGTAATGAAAAGAAAGAAAAAATATATATATGCAGTCAAACAACAGAATTGCATGATAACCTTGAATATATTGAATAAAGGGGCCTTCGGGTTCTTTACAGCCTTCCGTAAAAGCCTTGTGCTGCCATACCGATTGGGTAATCCGTATGTATGGTTTCCGTTTTGTTCTTCAGACCGGGTTCGATCCCAGGCCAATGGGCTTTTTTTTTTAGTTCGTTTTTTTTTCTTTGTGCTGGACCCCCTTAATCCTGATAGGTTTTGCACAAAAATAATAAAAAAAGTGAGTTTGCAAAATAAGCTTGCTAGATTTATTCATTATATGTATTCAATTTGTTCCTGGGAAGTTAACAAAAAACACAAAGCAAAGAGTTTGAGGAAGTAAACAAGTATGTGAACTTTAATGTTCTATTTGAAGGGGTGCATTTTGTACAGGGAAGCATACATAGAATGCTTAACTGGTGGAGAAGGAAGAGGTAAAATTTTATTGAGCATAATTTCAACAATAGCAGGGGTAAGAGAGGGGCACTCTCTTCATACAATATTGCAGTTGTTACCTATTATTAAATAAGTTTGTAACATGTCTTTGTTTATTAAGCAAGGTCTATTTCTGAGACAAGCAAACTCAAGTAAGGCTGTTGAAATAACAGGTGAGTGTTAAAAGAAAAACAATTATCTGATTAGAAAACTACTGTAGATTCCTTTGCACCAAAATAAGAACAAACTTCATTTTGTTTGTTATTTATGAGGAACGAGATGAGCTCTACAAAGCCATAAAGAAATATGTATTGCTCATCTAAATTATACAAGTAAATAATAATATTAAAAAAAACTACTGTAAGTAATTAGAGTGGTTTTCATTAACCCGTGAAACAAGGTGTGATAGTTAAACGGTAATAGTTAGTAAAACACAAAAAAGTACAATAGAATCAGATCACCACAAAGTGTAATACGCTAAAGCGTAGTTCACGGGTTAATGAAGGTTTTGACATTTCAACCTTACATCCACATGAAAGTAATGCCTAATATCGAGTGCCCTACAGTAAGTGTTTTGCAGTCAAGTTGTTTTCTGTTAGTAGGTAAAAAAATATTCTAAATAATAGTAATCATAGCTATGGTCACCACTTACACATATAGAACTTGTAATGAAAAGAAAGAAAAAATATATATATGCAGTCAAACAACAGAATTGCATGATAACCTTGAATATATTGAATAAAGGGGCCTTCGGGTTCTTTACAGCCTTCCGTAAAAGCCTTGTGCTGCCATACCGATTGGGTAATCCGTATGTATGGTTTCCGTTTTGTACTTCAGACCGGGTTCGATCCCAGGCCAATGGGCTTTTTTTTTAGTTCGTTTTTTTTTTCTTTGTGCTGGACCCCCTTAATCCTGATAGGTTTTGCGCAAAAATAATAAAAAAAGTGAGTTTGCAAAATAAGCTTGCTAGATTTATTTATTATATGTATTCAATTTGTTCCTGGGAAGTTAACAAAAAACACAAAGCAAAGAGTTTGAGGAAGTAAACAAGTATGTGAACTTTAATGTTCTATTTGAAGGGGTGCATTTTGTACAGGGAAGCATACATAGAATGCTTAACTGGTGGAGAGGGAAGAGGTAAAATTTTATTGAGCATAATTTCAACAATAGCAGGGGGAAGAGAGGGGCACTCTCTTCATACAATATTGCAGTTGTTACCTATTATTAAATAAGTTTGTAACATGTCTTTGTTTATTAAGCAAGGTCTATTTCTGAGACAAGCAAACTCAAGTAAGGCTGTTGAAATAACAGGTGAGTGTTAAAAGAAAAACAATTATCTGATTAGAAAACTACTGTAGATTCCTTTGCACCAAAATAAGAACAAACTTCATTTTGTTTGTTATTTATGAGGAACGAGATGAGCTCTACAAAGCCATAAAGAAATATGTATTGCTCATCTAAATTATACAAGTAAATAATAATATTAAAAAAGAACTACTGTAAGTAATTAGAGTGGTTTTCATTAACCCGTGAAACAAAGTGTGATAGTTAAACGGTAATAGTTAGTAAAACACAAAAAAGTTCAATAGAATCAGATCACCACAAAGTGTAATACGCTAAAGCGTAGTTCACGGGTTAATGAAGGTTTTGACATTTAAACCTTACATCCACATGAAAGTAATGCCTAATATCGAGTGCCCTACAGTAAGTGTTTTGCAGTCAAGTTGTTTTCTGTTAGTAGGTAAAAAAATATTCTAAATAATAGTAATCATAGCTATGGTCACCACTTACACATATAGAACTTGTAATGAAAAGAAAGAAAATATATATATATATGCGGTCAAACAACAGAATTGCATGATAACCTTGAATATATTGAATAAAGGACTGCAAAAAAACATCTTTTGTACTAGTTGCTTGAATTGATCCTTGGCTATTTTTTTTAGCTGAATTCCCCTCTCCCTCTAAAAAAGAAAATAATAATAAAAATAGAACAAAACTAAAAAGAAAACAAACACAACAGAGACCCCCACCAACAATTTTGATTTTTTTTTACTTTCCTTTAAAAGGGGAGTGTCATGGTTAAGAGATTTGCAATAGCCCTAGAGCCCTGACACAATAAACTTCAGTGAAATTCTAATACTGACTTATGAGCTTTTGGTACATGTGGGAGACTTTAAACAAAACAAAAAAAATGACCACAAACTGTCAATTAACATAGTTTTCAATATAATATTGCATATTATTTAATAAGGTATTGACAGCTTTTAAAAAGTTCAACTGTTTGTAGACACTTAAAAGCCTACAATAATCACTGACTCCAGACATGCGCAGTACTATGTTGCCTCCCCTTTAAAGTAAAATACAGCTTTACTTAGTCAGCGTAGACAATATTGCGGATTTTGTCAATATTTTAATATGAAGATGTCAATATTCTCCCCACTTACGTCTGTATTTCTAATTATTTTATGATTTTCACATGATACCAAAACAGCGTCTTTTTTCTTCGCTAATTTGATGTCATGTACACAATAAAAGAGATGCGCCCGTGCGCATGGCGAGTCCCCAAGGGACCCAAGACGCCCAAATAGACCTCTATTTTTTGTCATCCACAATCTCGGCGAGCTGTGCGTGGCGTAACCGTATTACAGGCCTGGGATCCTGGTTATTGTCCTCTCCATTAATGCGCTTGGGGCCTTCGGGTTCTTTACAGCCTTTACAGTCTTGTGCTGCCATACCGATTGGGTAATCCGTATGTAAGGTTTCCGTTTTGTTCTTCAGACCGGGTTCGATCCCAGGCCAATGGGCTTTTTTTTTTTAGTTCGTTTTTTTTGTGCTGGACCCCCTTAATCCTAATAGGTTTTGCGCAAAATTAATAAAAAAAAGTTAGTTTGCAAAATAAGCTTGCTAGATTTATTGATTATATGTATTCAATTTGTTCCTAGGAAGTTAACAAAAAACACAAAGCAAAGAGTTTGAGGAAGTAAACAAGTATGTGAACTTTAATGTTCTATTTGAAGGGGTGCATTTTGTACAGGGAAGCATACATAGAAAGCTTAGCTGGTGGAGAGGGAAGAGGTAAAAGTTTATTGAGCATAATTTCAACAATAGCAGGGGGAAGAGAGGGGCACTCTCTTCATACAATATTGCAGTTGTTACCTATTATTAAATAAGTTTGTAACATGTCTTTGTTTATTAAGCAAGGTCTATTTCTGAGACAAGCAAACTCAAGTAAGGCTGTTGAAATAACAGGTGAGTGTTAAAAGAAAAACAATTATCTGATTAGAAAACTACTGTAGATTCCTTTGCACCAAAATAAGAACAAACTTCATTTTGTTTGTTATTTATGAGGAACGAGATGAGCTCTACAAGGCCAAGAAGAAATATGTATTGCTCATCTAAATTATACAAGTAAATAATAATATTAAAAAAGACTTACTGTAAGTAATTAGATTGGTTTTCATTAACCCGTGAAACAAAGTGTGATAGTTAAACGGTAATAGTTAGTAAAACACAAAAAAGAACAATAGAATCAGATCACAACAAAGTGTAATACGCTAAAGCGTAGTTCACGGGTTAATGAAGGTTTTGACATTTCAACCTTACATCCACATGAAAGTAATGCCTAATATCGAGTGCCCTACAGTAAGTGTTCTGCAGTCAAGTTGTTTTCTGTTAGTAGGTAAAAAAATATTCTAAATAATAGTAATCATAGCTATGGTCACCACTTACACATATAGAACTTGTAATGAAAAGAAAGAAAAAATATATATATGCAGTCAATCAACAGAATTGCATGATAACCTTGAATATATTGAATAAAGGACTGCAAAAAAACATCTTTTGTACTAGTTGCTTGAATTGACCCTTGGCTATTTTTAGCTGAATTCCCCTCCCCTCTGAAAAGAAAATAATAATAATAATAATAATAGAACAAAACTAAAAAGAAAACAAACTCAACAGAGACCCCCACCAACAATTTTGATTTTTTTTACTTTCCTTTAAAGTGGGAGTGTCATGGTTAAGAAATTTGCAATAGCTCTAGAGCCCTGACACAATAAACTTCAGTGAAATTCTAATACTGACTTATGAGCTTTTGGTACATGTGGGAGACTTTAAACAAAACAAAAAAAATGACCACAAACTCTCCATTAACATAGTTTTCAATATAATATTGCATATTATTTAATAAGGTATTGACAGCTTTTAAAAAGTTCAACTGTTTGTAGACACTTAAAAGCCTACAATAATCACTGACTCCAGACATGCGCAGTACTATGCTGCTGCCCCTTTAAAGTAAAATACAGCTTTACTTAGTCAGCGTAGACAAAATTGCGGATTTTGTCAATATTCTAATATGAAGATGTCAATATTCTCCCCCCTTACGTCTTTATTTCTATTTATTTTATGATTTTCACATGATACAAAAACAGCATCTTTTTTCTTCGCTAATTTGATGTCATGTACACGATAAAAGAGATGCGCCCGTGCGCATGGCGAGTCCCCAAGGGACCCAAGACGCCCAAATAGACCTCTATTTTTTGTCATCCACAATCTCGGCGAGCTGTGCGTGGCGTAACCGTATTACAGGCCTGGGATCCTGGTTATTGTCCTCCCCATTAATGCGCGGGTTGGGATAACCTTGCAAGAGTGTTGTACAGCATATTCGCTCGGAAATATCGGTGCTTGGGGCCTTCGGGTTCTTTACAGCCTTCCGTAAAAGCCTTGTGCTGCCATACCGATTGGGTAATCCGTATGTATGGTTTCCGTTTTGTTCTTCAGACCGGGTTCAATCCCAGGCAAATGGGCTTTTTTTTTTTAATTCCTTTTTTTTTCTTTGTGCTGAACCTTCTCAATCCTGATAGGTTTTGCGCAAAAATAATAAAAACAAGTGAGTTTGCAAAATAAGCTTGCTAGATTTATTGATTATATGTATTCAATTTGTTCCTAGGAAAGTACACAAAAAACACAAAGCAAAGAGTTTGAGGAAGTAAACAAGTATGTGAACTTTAATGTTCTATTTGAAGGGGTGCATTTTGTACAGGGAAGCATACATAGAATGCTTAACTGGTGGAGAGGGAAGAGGTAAAATTTTATTGAGCATAATTTCAAAAATAGCAGGGGTAAGAGAGGGGCACTCTCTTCATACAATATTGCAGTTGTTACCTATTATTAAATAAGTTTGTAACATGTCTTTGTTTATTAAGCAAGGTCTATTTCTGAGACAAGCAAACTCAAGTAAGGCTGTTGAAATAACAGGTGAGTGTTAAAAGAAAAACAATTATCTGATTAGAAAACTACTGTAGATTCCTTTGCACCAAAATAAGAACAAACTTCATTTTGTTTGTTATTTATGAGGAACGAGATGAGCTCTACAAAGCCATAAAGAAATATGTATTGCTCATCTAAATTATACAAGTAAATAATAATATTAAAAAAAACTACTGTAAGTAATTAGAGTGGTTTTCATTAACCCGTGAAACAAGGTGTGATAGTTAAACGGTAATAGTTAGTAAAACACAAAAAAGTACAATAGAATCAGATCACCACAAAGTGTAATACGCTAAAGCGTAGTTCACGGGTTAATGAAGGTTTTGACATTTCAACCTTACATCCACATGAAAGTAATGCCTAATATCGAGTGCCCTACAGTAAGTGTTTTGCAGTCAAGTTGTTTTCTGTTAGTAGGTAAAAAAATATTCTAAATAATAGTAATCATAGCTATGGTCACCACTTACACATATAGAACTTGTAATGAAAAGAAAGAAAAAATATATATATGCAGTCAAACAACAGAATTGCATGATAACCTTGAATATATTGAATAAAGGGGCCTTCGGGTTCTTTACAGCCTTCCGTAAAAGCCTTGTGCTGCCATACCGATTGGGTAATCCGTATGTATGGTTTCCGTTTTGTTCTTCAGACCGGGTTCGATCCCAGGCCAATGGGCTTTTTTTTTAGTTCGTTTTTTTTTTCTTTGTGCTGGACCCCCTTAATCCTGATAGGTTTTGCGCAAAAATAATAAAAAAAGTGAGTTTGCAAAATAAGCTTGCTAGATTTATTTATTATATGTATTCAATTTGTTCCTGGGAAGTTAACAAAAAACACAAAGCAAAGAGTTTGAGGAAGTAAACAAGTATGTGCACTTTAATGTTCTATTTAAAGGGGTGCATTTTGTACAGGAAAGCATACATAGAATGCTTAACTGGTGGAGAGGGAAGAGGTAAAATTTTATTGAGCATAATTTCAACAATAGCAGGGGGAAGAGAGGGGCACTCTCTTCATACAATATTGCAGTTGTTACCTATTATTAAATAAGTTTGTAACATGTCTTTGTTTATTAAGCAAGGTCTATTTCTGAGACAAGCAAACTCAAGTAAGGCTGTTGAAATAACAGGTGAGTGTTAAAAGAAAAACAATTATCTGATTAGAAAACTACTGTAGATTCCTTTGCACCAAAATAAGAACAAACTTCAATTTGTTTGTTATTTATGAGGAACGAGATGAGCTCTACAAAGCCATAAAGAAATATGTATTGCTCATCTAAATTATACAAGTAAATAATAATATTAAAAAAGAACTACTGTAAGTAATTAGAGTGGTTTTCATTAACCCGTGAAACAAAGTGTGATAGTTAAACGGTAATAGTTAGTAAAACACAAAAAAGTACAATAGAATCAGATCACCACAAAGTGTAATACGCTAAAGCGTAGTTCACGGGTTAATGAAGGTTTTGACATTTAAACCTTACATCCACATGAAAGTAATGCCTAATATCGAGTGCCCTACAGTAAGTGTTTTGCAGTCAAGTTGTTTTCTGTTAGTAGGTAAAAAAAATATTCTAAATAATAGTAATCATAGCTATGGTCACCACTTACACATATAGAACTTGTAATGAAAAGAAAGAAAATATATATATATATATGCGGTCAAACAACAGAATTGCATGATAACCTTGAATATATTGAATAAAGGACTACAAAAAAACATCTTTTGTACTAGTTGCTTGAATTGATCCTTGGCTATTTTTTTTAGCTGAATTCCCCTCCCCCTCTAAAAAAGAAAATAATAATAATAATAGAACAAAACTAAAAAGAAAACAAACACAACAGAGACCCCCACCAACAATTTAGATTTTTTTTACTTTCCTTTAAAAGGGGAGTGTCATGGTTAAGAGATTTGCAATAGCTCTAGAGCCCTGACACAATGAACTTCAGTGAAATTCTAATACTGACTTATGAGCTTTTGGTATATGTGGGAGACTTTAAACAAAACAAAAAAAATGACCACAAACTGTCAATTAACATAGTTTTCAATATAATATTGCATATTATTTAATAAGGTATTGACAGCTTTTAAAAAGTTCAACTGTTTGTTGACACTTAAAAGCCTACAATAATCACTGACTCCAGACATGCGCAGTACTATGTTGCTGCCCCTTTAAAGTAAAATACAGCCTTACTTAGTCAGCGTAGACAATATTGCGGATTTTGTCAATATTCTAATATGAAGATGTCAATATTCTCCCCACTTACGTCTTTATTTCTAATTATTTTATGATTTTCACATGATACCAAAACAGCGTCTTTTTTCTTCGCTAATTTGATGTCATGTACACAATAAAAGAGATGCGCCCGTGCGCATGGCGAGTCCCCAAGGGACCCAAGACGCCCAAATAGACCTCTATTTTTTGTCATCCACAATCTCGGCGAGCTGTGCGTGGCGTAACCGTATTACAGGCCTGGGATCCTGGTTATTGTCCTCCCCATTAATGCGCGGGTTGGGATAACCTTGCAAGAGTGTTGTACAGCATATTCGCTCGGAAATATCGGTGCTTGGGGCTTTCGGGTTCTTTACAGCCTTCCGTAAAAGCCTTGTGCTGCCATACCGATTGGGTAATCCGTATGTATGGTTTCCGTTTTGTTCTTCAGACCGGGTTCGATCCCAGGCCAATGGGCTTTTTTTTTTAGTTCGTTTTTTTTTTCTTTGTGCTGGACCCCCTTAATCCTGATAGGTTTTGCGCAAAAATAATAAAAAAAAGTGAGTTTGCAAAATAAGCTTGCTAGATTTATTTATTATATGTATTCAATTTGTTCCTAGGAAGTTAACAAAAAACACAAAGCAAAGAGTTTGAGGAAGTAAACAAGTATGTGAACTTTAATGTTCTATTTGAAGGGGTGCATTTTGTACAGGGAAGCATACATAGAAAGCTTAGCTGGTGGAGAGGGAAGAGGTAAAAGTTTATTGAGCATAATTTCAACAATAGCAGGGGGAAGAGAGGGGCACTCTCTTCATACAATATTGCAGTTGTTACCTATTATTAAATAAGTTTGTAACATGTCTTTGTTTATTAAACAAGGTCTATTTCTGAGACAAGCAAACTCAAGTAAGGCTGTTGAAATAACAGGTGAGTGTTAAAAGAAAAACAAGTATCTGATTAGAAAACTACTGTAGATTCCTTTGCACCAAAATAAGAACAAACTTCATTTTGTTTGTTATTTATGAGGAACGAGATGAGCTCTACAAGGCCAAGAAGAAATATGTATTGCTCATCTAAATTATACAAGTAAATAATAATATTAAAAAAGAACTACTGTAAGTAATTAGAGTGGTTTTCATTAACCCGTGAAACAAAGTGTGATAGTTAAACGGTAATAGTTAGTAAAACACAAAAAAGTACAATAGAATCAGATCACCACAAAGTGTAATACGCTAAAGCGTAGTTCACGGGTTAATGAAGGTTTTGACATTTAAACCTTACATCCACATGAAAGTAATGCCTAATATCGAGTGCCCTACAGTAAGTGTTTTGCAGTCAAGTTGTTTTCTGTTAGTAGTTAAAAAAATATTCTAAAAAAAAGTAATCATAGCTATGGTCACCACTTACACATATAGAACTTGTAATGAAAAGAAAGAAAAAATATATATATGCAGTCAATCAACAGAATTGCATGATAACCTTGAATATATTGAATAAAGGACTGCAAAAAAACATCTTTTGTACTAGTTGCTTGAATTGACCCTTGGCTATTTTTAGCTGAATTCCCCTCCCCTCTAAAAAAGAAAATAATAATAATAATAATAATAGAACAAAACTAAAAAGAAAACAAACTCAACAGAGACCCCCACCAACAATTTTGATTTTTTTTACTTTCCTTTAAAGTGGGAGTGTCATGGTTAAGAAATTTGCAATAGCTCTAGAGCCCTGACACAATAAACTTCAGTGAAATTCTAATACTGACTTATGAGCTTTTGGTACATGTGGGAGACTTTAAACAAAACAAAAAAATGACCACAAACTCTCCATTAACATAGTTTTCAATATAATATTGCATATTATTTAATAAGGTATTGACAGCTTTTAAAAAGTTCAACTGTTTGTAGACACTTAAAAGCCTAAAATAATCACTGACTCCAGACATGCGCAGTACTATGCTGCTGCCCCTTTAAAGTAAAATACAGCTTTACTTAGTCAGCGTAGACAAAATTGCGGATTTTGTCAATATTCCAATATAAATATGTCAATATTTTCCCCCCTTACGTCTTTATTTCTATTTATTTTATGATTTTCACATGATACCAAAACAGCGTCTTTTTTCTTCGCTAATTTGATGTCATGTACACAATAAAAGAGATGCGCCCGTGCGCATGGCGAGTCCCCAAGGGACCCAAGACGCCCAAATAGACCTCTATTTTTTGTCATGCACAATCTCGGCGAGCTGTGCGTGGCGTAACCGTATTACAGGCCTGGGATCCTGGTTATTGTCCTCCCCATTAATGCGCGGGTTGGGATAACCTTGCAAGAGTGTTGTACAGCATATTCGCTCGGAAATATCGGTGCTTGGGGCCTTCGGGTTCTTTACAGCCTTCCGTAAAAGCCTTGTGCTGCCATACCGATTGGGTAATCCGTATGTATGGTTTCCGTTTTGTTCTTCAGACCGGGTTCAATCCCAGGCAAATGGGCTTTTTTTTTTTAATTCCTTTTTTTTTCTTTGTGCTGAACCTTCTTAATCCTGATAGGTTTTGCGCAAAAATAATAAAAACAAGTGAGTTTGCAAAATAAGCTTGCTAGATTTATTAATTATATGTATTCAATTTGTTCCTAGGAAAGTACACAAAAAACACAAAGCAAAGAGTTTGAGGAAGTAAACAAGTATGTGAACTTTAATGTTCTATTTGAAGGGGTGCATTTTGTACAGGGAAGCATACATAGAATGCTTAACTGGTGGAGAGGGAAGAGGTAAAAGTTTATTGAGCATAATTTCAACAATAGCAGGGGGAAGGGCGGGGCACTCTCTTCATACAAAATTGCAGTTGTTACCTATTATTAAATAAGTTTGTAACATGTCTTTGTTTATTAAGCAAGGTCTATTTCTGAGACAAGCAAACTCAAGTAAGGCTGTTGAAATAACAGGTGAGTGTTAAAAGAAAAACAATTATCTGATTAGAAAACTACTGTAGATTCCTTTGCACCAAAATAAGAACAAACTTCATTTTGTTTGTTATTTATGAGGAACGAGATGAGCTCTACAAAGCCATAAAGAAATATGTATTGCTTATCTAAATTATACAAGTAAATGATAATATTAAAAAAGAACTACTGTAAGTAATAAGAGTGGTTTTCATTAACCCGTGAAACAAAGTGTGATAGTTAAACGGTAATAGTTAGTAAAACACAAAAAAGTACAATAGAATCAGATCACCACAAAGTGTAATACGCTAAAGCGTAGTTCACGGGTTAATGAAGGTTTTGACATTTCAACCTTACATCCACATGAAAGGAATGCCTAATATCGAGTGCCCTACAGTAAGTGTTTTGCAGTCAAGTTGTTTTCTGTTAGTAGGTAAAAAAATATTCTAAATAATAGTAATCATAGCTATGGTCACCACTTACACATATAGCACTTGTAATGAAAAGAAAGAAAAAATATATATATGCAGTCAAACAACAGAATTGCATGATAACCTTGAATATATTGAATAAAGGACTGCAAAAAAACATCTTTTGTACTAGTTGCTTGAATTGACCCTTGGCTATTTTTAGCTGAATTCCCCTCCCCCTCTAAAAAAGAAAATAATAATAATAATAGAACAAAACTAAAAAGAAAACAAACACAGCAGAGACCCCCACCAACAATTTTGATTTTTTTTTACTTTCCTGTAAAGGGGGAGTGTCATGTTTAAGAGATTTGCAATAGCTCTAGAACCCTGACACAATGAACTTCAGTGAAATTCTAATACTGACTTATGAGCTTTTGGTACATGTGGGAGACTTTCAACAAAACAAAAAAAATGACCACAAACTGTCCATTAACATAGTTTTCAATATAATATTGCATATTATTTAATAAGGTATTGACAGCTTTTAAAAAAATCAACTGTTTGTAGACACTTAAAAGCCTACAATAAACACTGACTCCAGACATGCGCAGTACTATGCTGCTGCCCCTTTAAAGTAAAATACAGCTTTACTTAGTCAGCGTAGACAATATTGCGGATTTTGTCAATATTCTAATATAAATATGTCAATATTCTCCCCCCTTACGTCTTTATTTCTATTTATTTTATGCTTTTCACATGATACCAAAACAGCGTCTTTTTTCTTCGCTAATTTGATGTCATGTACACAATAAAAGAGATGCGCACGTGCGCATGGCGAGTCCCCAAGGGACCCAAGACGCCCAAATAGACCTCTATTTTTTGTCATCCACAATCTCGGCGAGCTGTGCGTGGCGTAACCGTATTACAGGCCTGGGATCCTGGTTATTGTCCTCCCCATTAATGCGCGGGTTGGGATAACCTTGCAAGAGTGTTGTACAGCATATTCGCTCGGAAATATCGGTGCTTGGGGCCTTCGGGTTCTTTACAGCCTTCCGTAAAAGCCTTGTGCTGCCATACCGATTGGGTAATCCGTATGTATGGTTTCCGTTTTGTTCTTCAGACCGGGTTCGATCCCAGGCCAATGGGCTTTTTTTTTAGTTCGTTTTTTTTTTCTTTGTGCTGGACCCCTTAATCCTGATAGGTTTTGCGCAAAAATAATAAAAAAAGTGAGTTTGCAAAATAAGCTTGCTAGATTTATTGATTATATGTATTCAATTTGTTCCTAGGAAGTTAACAAAAAACACAAAGCAAAGAGTTTGAGGAAGTAAACAAGTATGTGAACTTTAATGTTCTATTTGAAGGGGCGCATTTTGTACAGGGAAGCATACATAGAATGCTTAACTGGTGGAGAGGGGAGAGGTAACAGTTTATTGAGCATAATGTCAACAATAGCAGGGGGAAGGGAGGGGCACTCTCTTCATACAATATTGCAGTTGTTACCTATTATTATATAAGTTTGTAAGATATATTTGTTTATTAAGCAAGGTCTATTTCTGAGACAAGCAAACTCAAGTAAGAGCTGTTGAAATAACAGGTGAGTGTTAAAAGAAAAACAATTATCTGATTAGAAAACTACTGTAGATTCCTTTGCACCAAATAAAAACAAACTTCATTTTGTTTGATATTTATGAGGAACGAGATGAGCTCTACAAGGCCAAGAAGAAATATGTATTGCTCATCTAAATTATACAAGTAAATAATAATATTAAAAAAGAATTACTGTAAGTAATTAGAGTGGTTTTCATTAACCCGTGAAACAAAGTGTGATAGTTAAACGGTAATAGTTAGTAAAACACAAAAAAAAACAATAGAATCAGATCACAACAAAGTGTAATACGCTAAAGTGTAGTTCACGGGTTAATAAAGGTTTTGACATTTCAACCTTACATCCACATGAAAGTAATGCCTAATATCGAGTGCCCTACAGTAAGTGTTTTGCAGTCAAGTTGTTTTCTGTTAGTAGGTAAAAAATTATTCTAAATAATAGTAATCATAGCTATGGTCACCACTTACACATATAGCACTTGTAATGAAAAGAAAGAAAAAATATATATATGCAGTCAAACAACAGAATTGCATGATAACCTTGAATATATTGAATAAAGGACTGCAAAAAAACAGCTTTTGTACTAGTTGCTTGAACTGACCCTTGGCTATTTTTAGCTTAATTCCCCTCCCCCTCTAAAAAGAAAATAATAATAATAATAGAACAAAACTAAAAAGAAAACAAACACAACAGAAACCCTTACCAACAATTTTGATTTTTTTTTTACTTTCCTTTAAAGGGGGAGTGTCATGTTTAAAAGATTTGAAATAGCTCTAGAGCCCTGACACAATGTACTTTAGTGAAATTCTAATACTGACTTATGAGCTTTTGGTACATGTGGGAGACTTTAAACAAAACAAAAAAAATGACCACAAACTGTCCATTAACATAGTTTTCAATACAATATTGCATATTATTTAATAAAGTATTAACAGCTTTTAAAAAGTTTAACTGTTTGTAGACACTGAAAAGCCTACAATAAACACTGACTCCAGACATGCGCAGTACTATGCTGCTGCCCCTTTAAAGTAAAATACAGCTTCACTTAGTCAGCGTAGACAATATTGCGGATTTTGTCAATATTCTAATATGAATATGTCAATATTCTCCCCCCTTACGTCTTTATTTCTATTTATTTTATGCTTTTCACATGATACCAAAACAGCGTCTTTTTTCTTCGATAATTTGATGTCATGTACACAATAAAAGAGATGCGCCCGTGCGCATGGCGAGTCCCCAAGGTACCCAAGACGCCCAAATAGACCTCTATTTTTTGTCATCCACAATCTCGGCGAGCTGTGCGTGGCGTAACCGTATTACAGGCCTGGGATCCTGGTTATTGTCCTCCTCATTAATGCGCTTGGGGACTTCGGGTTCTTTACAGCCTTCCGTAAAAGCCTTGTGCTGCCATACCGATTGGGTAATCCGTATGTATGGTTTCCGTTTTGTTCTTCAGACCGGGTTCGATCCCAGGCCAATGAGCTTTTTTTTTAGTTCGTTTTTTTTCTTTGTGCTGGACAACCCCTTAATCCTGATAGGTTTTGCGCAAAAATAATAAAAAAAAGTGAGTTTGCAAAATAAGCTTGCTAGATTTATTGATTATATGTATTCAATTTGTTCCTAGGAAGTTAACAAAAAACACAAAGCAAAGAGTTTGAGGAAGTAAACAAGTATGTGAACTTTAATGTTCTATTTGAAGGGGTGCATTTTGTACAGGGAAGCATACATAGAATGCTTAACTGGTGGAGAGGGAAGAGGTAAAAGTTTATTGAGCATAATTTCAACAATAGCAGGGGGAAGGGTGGGGCACTCTCTTCATACAAAATTGCAGTTGTTACATATTATTAAATAAGTTTGTAACATGTCTTTGTTTATTAAGCAAGGTCTATTTCTGAGACAAGCAAACTCAAGTAAGGCTGTTGAAATAACAGGTGAGTGTTAAAAGAAAAACAATTATCTGATTAGAAAACTACTGTAGATTCCTTTGCACCAAAATAAGAACAAACTTCATTTTGTTTGTTATTTATGAGGAACGAGATGAGCTCTACAAAGCCATAAAGAAATATGTATTGCTCATCTAAATTATACAAGTAAATAATAATATTAAAAAAGAACTACTGTAAGTAATTAGAGTGGTTTTCATTAACCCGTGAAACAAAGTGTGATAGTTAAACGGTAATAGTTAGTAAAACACAAAAAAGTACAATAGAATCAGATCACCACAAAGTGTTATACGCTAAAGCGTAGTTCACGTGTTAATGAAGGTTTTGACATTTCAACCTTACATCCACATGAAAGTAATGCCTAATATCGAGTGCCCTACAGTAAGTGTTTTGCAGTCAAGTTGTTTTCTGTTAGTAGGTAAAAAAATATTCTAAATAATAGTAATCATAGCTATGGTCACCACTTACACATATAGCACTTGTAATGAAAAGA
Source organism: Nematostella vectensis (assembly GCF_932526225.1). Classification (NCBI taxonomy): domain Eukaryota; kingdom Metazoa; phylum Cnidaria; class Anthozoa; order Actiniaria; family Edwardsiidae; genus Nematostella; species Nematostella vectensis. The sequence goes on along the minus strand of NC_064046.1, from coordinate 16,079,531 downwards.
AAGAAAAAATATATATATGCAGTCAAACAACAGAATTGCATGATAACCTTGAATATATTGAATAAAGAACTGCAAAAAAACATCTTTTGTACTAGTTGCTTGAATTGACCCTTGGCTATTTTTAGCTGAATTCCCCTCCCCCTCTAAAAAAAAAAATAATAATAATAATAGAACAAAACTAAAAAGAAAACAAACACAGCAGAGACCCCCACCAACAATTTTGATTTTTTTTACTTTCCTTTAAAGGGGGAGTGTCATGTTTAAGAGATTTGCAATAGCTCTAGAACCCTGACACAATGAACTTCAGTGAAATTCTAATACTGACTTTTGAGCTTTTGGTACATGTGAGAGACTTTAAACAAAACAAAAAAAATGACCACAAACTGTCCATTAACATAGTTTTCAATATAATATTGCATATTATTTAATAAGGTATTGACAGCTTTTAAAAAGTTCAACTGTTTGTAGACACTTCAAAGCCTACAATAAACACTGACTCCAGACATGTGCAGTACTATGCTGCTGCCCCTTTAAAGTAAAATACAGCTTTACTTAGTCAGCGTAGACAATATTGCGGATTTTGTCAATATTCTAATATGAATATGTCAATATTCTCCCCCTTTACGTCTTTATTTCTATTTATTTTATGCTTTTCACATGATACCAAAACAGCGTCTTTTTTCTTCGCTAATTTGATGTCATGTACACAATAAAAGAGATGCGCCCGTGCGCATGGCGAGTCCCCAAGGGACCCAAGACGCCCAAATAGACCTCTATTTTTTGTCATCCACAATCTCGGCGAGCTGTGCGTGGCGTAACCGTATTACAGGCCTGGGATCCTGGTTATTGTCCTCCCCATTAATGCGCGGGTTGGGATAACCTTGCAAGAGTGTTGTACAGCATATTCGCTCGGAAATATCGGTGCTTGGGGCCTTCGGGTTCTTTACAGCCTTCCGTAAAAGCCTTGTGCTGCCATACCGATTGGGTAATCCGTATGTATGGTTTCCGTTTTGTTCTTCAGACCGGGTTCGATCCCAGGCCAATGGGCTTTTTTTTTTTAGTTCGTTTTTTTTCTTTGTGCTGGACCCCTTAATCCTGATAGGTTTTGCGCAAAAATAATAAAAAAAAGTGAGTTTGCAAAATAAGCTTGCTAGATTTATTGATTATATGTATTCAATTTGTTCCTAGGAAGTTAACAAAAAACACAAAGCAAAGAGTTTGAGGAAGTAAACAAGTATGTGAACTTTAATGTTCTATTTGAAGGGGTGCATTTTGTACAGGGAAGCATACATAGAATGCTTAACTGGTGGAGAGGGAAGAGGTAAAAGTTTATTGAGCATAATTTCAACAATAGCAGGGGGAAGGGCGGGGCACTCTCTTCATACAAAATTGCAGTTGTTACCTATTATTAAATAAGTTTGTAACATGTCTTTGTTTATTAAGCAAGGTCTATTTCTGAGACAAGCAAACTCAAGTAAGGCTGTTGAAATAACAGGTGAGTGTTAAAAGAAAAACAATTATCTGATTAGAAAACTACTGTAGATTCCTTTGCACCAAAATAAGAACAAACTTCATTTTGTTTGTTATCTATGAGGAACGAGATGAGCTCTACAAAGCCATAAAGAAATATGTATTGCTCATCTAAATTATACAAGTAAATAATAATATTAAAAAAGAACTACTGTAAGTAATTAGAGTGGTTTTCATTAACCCGTGAAACAAAGTGTGATAGTTAAACGGTAATAGTTAGTAAAACACAAAAAAGTACAATAGAATCAGATCACCACAAAGTGTAATACGCTAAAGCGTAGTTCACGGGTTAATGAAGGTTTTGACATTTCAACCTTACATCCACATGAAAGTAATGCCTATTATCGAGTGCCCTACAGTAAGTGTTTTGCAGTCAAGTTGTTTTCTGTTAGTAGGTAAAAAAATATTCTAAATAAAAGTAATAATAGCTATGGTCACCACTTACACATATAGAACTTGTAATGAAAAGAAAGAAAAAAATATATATATATATGCAGTCAATCAACAGAATTGCATGATAACCTTGAATATATTGAATAAAGGACTGCAAAAAAACAGCTTTTGTACTAGTTGCTTGAACTGACCCTTGGCTATTTTTAGCTTAATTCCCCTCCCCCTCTAAAAAGAAAATAATAATAATAATAGAACAAAACTAAAAAGAAAACAAACACAACAGAAACCCTTACCAACAATTTTGATTTTTTTTTTACTTTCCTTTAAAGGGGGAGTGTCATGTTTAAAAGATTTGAAATAGCTCTAGAGCCCTGACACAATGTACTTTAGTGAAATTCTAATACTGACTTATGAGCTTTTGGTACATGTGGGAGACTTTAAACAAAACAAAAAAAATGACCACAAACTGTCCATTAACATAGTTTTCAATACAATATTGCATATTATTTAATAAAGTATTAACAGCTTTTAAAAAGTTTAACTGTTTGTAAACACTGAAAAGCCTACAATAAACACTGACTCCAGACATGCGCAGTATTATGCTGCTGCCCCTTTAAAGTAAAATACAGCTTCACTTAGTCAGCGTAGACAATATTGCGGATTTTGTCAATATTCTAATATGAATATGTCAATATTCTCCCCCCTTACGTCTTTATTTCTATTTATTTTATGCTTTTCACATGATACCAAAACAGCGTCTTTTTTCTTCGATAATTTGATGTCATGTACACAATAAAAGAGATGCGCCCGTGCGCATGGCGAGTCCCCAAGGTACCCAAGACGCCCAAATAGACCTCTATTTTTTGTCATCCACAATCTCGGCGAGCTGTGCGTGGCGTAACCGTATTACAGGCCTGGGATCCTGGTTATTGTCCTCCTCATTAATGCGCTTGGGGACTTCGGGTTCTTTACAGCCTTCCGTAAAAGCCTTGTGCTGCCATACCGATTGGGTAATCCGTATGTATGGTTTCCGTTTTGTTCTTCAGACCGGGTTCGATCCCAGGCCAATGAGCTTTTTTTTTAGTTCGTTTTTTTTCTTTGTGCTGGACAACCCCTTAATCCTGATAGGTTTTGCGCAAAAATAATAAAAAAAAGTGAGTTTGCAAAATAAGCTTGCTAGATTTATTGATTATATGTATTCAATTTGTTCCTAGGAAGTTAACAAAAAACACAAAGCAAAGAGTTTGAGGAAGTAAACAAGTATGTGAACTTTAATGTTCTATTTGAAGGGGTGCATTTTGTACAGGGAAGCATACATAGAATGCTTAACTGGTGGAGAGGGAAGAGGTAAAAGTTTATTGAGCATAATTTCAACAATAGCAGGGGGAAGGGTGGGGCACTCTCTTCATACAAAATTGCAGTTGTTACATATTATTAAATAAGTTTGTAACATGTCTTTGTTTATTAAGCAAGGTCTATTTCTGAGACAAGCAAACTCAAGTAAGGCTTTTGAAATAACAGGTGAGTGTTAAAAGAAAAACAATTATCTGATTAGAAAACTACTGTAGATTCCTTTGCACCAAAATAAGAACAAACTTCATTTTGTTTGTTATTTATGAGGAACGAGATGAGCTCTACAAAGCCATAAAGAAATATGTATTGCTCATCTAAATTATACAAGTAAATAATAATATTAAAAAAGAACTACTGTAAGTAATTAGAGTGGTTTTCATTAACCCGTGAAACAAAGTGTGATAGTTAAACGGTAATAGTTAGTAAAACACAAAAAAGTACAATAGAATCAGATCACCACAAAGTGTTATACGCTAAAGCGTAGTTCACGTGTTAATGAAGGTTTTGACATTTCAACCTTACATCCACATGAAAGTAATGCCTAATATCGAGTGCCCTACAGTAAGTGTTTTGCAGTCAAGTTGTTTTCTGTTAGTAGGTAAAAAAATATTCTAAATAATAGTAATCATAGCTATGGTCACCACTTACACATATAGCACTTGTAATGAAAAGAAAGAAAAAATATATATATGCAGTCAAACAACAGAATTGCATGATAACCTTGAATATATTGAATAAAGAACTGCAAAAAAACATCTTTTGTACTAGTTGCTTGAATTGACCCTTGGCTATTTTTAGCTGAATTCCCCTCCCCCTCTAAAAAAAAAAATAATAATAATAATAGAACAAAACTAAAAAGAAAACAAACACAGCAGAGACCCCCACCAACAATTTTGATTTTTTTTACTTTCCTTTAAAGGGGGAGTGTCATGTTTAAGAGATTTGCAATAGCTCTAGAAACCTGACACAATGAACTTCAGTGAAATTCTAATACTGACTTATGAGCTTTTGGTACATGTGGGAGACTTTAAACAAAACAAAAAAAATGACCACAAACTGTCCATTAACATAGTTTTCAATATAATATTGCATATTATTTAATAAGGTATTGACAGCTTTTAAAAAGTTCAACTGTTTGTAGACACTTCAAAGCCTACAATAAACACTGACTCCAGACATGTGCAGTACTATGCTGCTGCCCCTTTAAAGTAAAATACAGCTTTACTTAGTCAGCGTAGACAATATTGCGGATTTTGTCAATATTCTAATATGAATATGTCAATATTCTCCCCCTTTACGTCTTTATTTCTATTTATTTTATGCTTTTCACATGATACCAAAACAGCGTCTTTTTTCTTCGCTAATTTGATGTCATGTACACAATAAAAGAGATGCGCCCGTGCGCATGGCGAGTCCCCAAGGGACCCAAGACGCCCAAATAGACCTCTATTTTTTGTCATCCACAATCTCGGCGAGCTGTGCGTGGCGTAACCGTATTACAGGCCTGGGATCCTGGTTATTGTCCTCCCCATTAATGCGCGGGTTGGGATAACCTTGCAAGAGTGTTGTACAGCATATTCGCTCGGAAATATCGGTGCTTGGGGCCTTCGGGTTCTTTACAGCCTTCCGTAAAAGCCTTGTGCTGCCATACCGATTGGGTAATCCGTATGTATGGTTTCCGTTTTGTTCTTCAGACCGGGTTCGATCCCAGGCCAATGGGCTTTTTTTTTTTAGTTCGTTTTTTTTCTTTGTGCTGGACCCCTTAATCCTGATAGGTTTTGCGCAAAAATAATAAAAAAAAGTGAGTTTGCAAAATAAGCTTGCTAGATTTATTGATTATATGTATTCAATTTGTTCCTAGGAAGTTAACAAAAAACACAAAGCAAAGAGTTTGAGGAAGTAAACAAGTATGTGAACTTTAATGTTCTATTTGAAGGGGTGCATTTTGTACAGGGAAGCATACATAGAATGCTTAACTGGTGGAGAGGGAAGAGGTAAAAGTTTATTGAGCATAATTTCAACAATAGCAGGGGGAAGGGCGGGGCACTCTCTTCATACAAAATTGCAGTTGTTACCTATTATTAAATAAGTTTGTAACATGTCTTTGTTTATTAAGCAAGGTCTATTTCTGAGACAAGCAAACTCAAGTAAGGCTGTTGAAATAACAGGTGAGTGTTAAAAGAAAAACAATTATCTGATTAGAAAACTACTGTAGATTCCTTTGCACCAAAATAAGAACAAACTTCATTTTGTTTGTTATCTATGAGGAACGAGATGAGCTCTACAAAGCCATAAAGAAATATGTATTGCTCATCTAAATTATACAAGTAAATAATAATATTAAAAAAGAACTACTGTAAGTAATTAGAGTGGTTTTCATTAACCCGTGAAACAAAGTGTGATAGTTAAACGGTAATAGTTAGTAAAACACAAAAAAGTACAATAGAATCAGATCACCACAAAGTGTAATACGCTAAAGCGTAGTTCACGGGTTAATGAAGGTTTTGACATTTCAACCTTACATCCACATGAAAGTAATGCCTATTATCGAGTGCCCTACAGTAAGTGTTTTGCAGTCAAGTTGTTTTCTGTTAGTAGGTAAAAAAATATTCTAAATAATAGTAATAATAGCTATGGTCACCACTTACACATATAGAACTTGTAATGAAAAGAAAGAAAAAAAAATATATATATATGCAGTCAATCAACAGAATTGCATGATAACCTTGAATATATTGAATAAAGGACTGCAAAAAAACAGCTTTTGTACTAGTTGCTTGAACTGACCCTTGGCTATTTTTAGCTTAATTCCCCTCCCCCTCTAAAAAGAAAATAATAATAATAATAGAACAAAACTAAAAAGAAAACAAACACAACAGAAACCCTTACCAACAATTTTGATTTTTTTTTTACTTTCCTTTAAAGGGGGAGTGTCATGTTTAAAAGATTTGAAATAGCTCTAGAGCCCTGACACAATGTACTTTAGTGAAATTCTAATACTGACTTATGAGCTTTTGGTACATGTGGGAGACTTTAAACAAAACAAAAAAAATGACCACAAACTGTCCATTAACATAGTTTTCAATACAATATTGCATATTATTTAATAAAGTATTAACAGCTTTTAAAAAGTTTAACTGTTTGTAGACACTGAAAAGCCTACAATAAACACTGACTCCAGACATGCGCAGTACTATGCTGCTGCCCCTTTAAAGTAAAATACAGCTTCACTTAATCAGCGTAGACAATATTGCGGATTTTGTCAATATTCTAATATGAATATGTCAATATTCTCCCCCCTTACGTCTTTATTTCTATTTATTTTATGCTTTTCACATGATACCAAAACAGCGTCTTTTTTCTTCGATAATTTGATGTCATGTACACAATAAAAGAGATGCGCCCGTGCGCATGGCGAGTCCCCAAGGTACCCAAGACGCCCAAATAGACCTCTATTTTTTGTCATCCACAATCTCGGCGAGCTGTGCGTGGCGTAACCGTATTACAGGCCTGGGATCCTGGTTATTGTCCTCCCCATTAATGCGCTTGGGGACTTCGGGTTCTTTACAGCCTTCGGTAAAAGCCTTGTGCTGCCATACCGATTGGGTAATCCGTATGTATGGTTTCCGTTTTGTTCTTCAGACCGGGTTCGATCCCAGGCCAATGAGCTTTTTTTTTAGTTCGTTTTTTTTCTTTGTGCTGGACAACCCCTTAATCCTGATAGGTTTTGCGCAAAAATAATAAAAAAAAGTGAGTTTGCAAAATAAGCTTGCTAGATTTATTGATTATATGTATTCAATTTGTTCCTAGGAAGTTAACAAAAAACACAAAGCAAAGGGTTTGAGGAAGTAAACAAGTATGTGAACTTTAATGTTCTATTTGAAGGGGTGCATTTTGTACAGGGAAGCATACATAGAATGCTTAACTGGTGGAGAGGGAAGAGGTAAAAGTTTATTGAGCATAATTTCAACAATAGCAGGGGGAAGGGTGGGACACTCTCTTCATACAAAATTGCAGTTGTTACCTATTATTAAATAAGTTTGTAACATGTCTTTGTTTATTAAGCAAGGTCTATTTCTGAGACAAGCAAACTCAAGTAAGGCTGTTGAAATAACAGGTGAGTGTTAAAAGAAAAACAATTATCTGATTAGAAAACTACTGTAGATTCCTTTGCACCAAAATAAGAACAAACTTCATTTTGTTTGTTATTTATGAGGAACGAGATGAGCTCTACAAAGCCATAAAGAAATATGTATTGCTCATCTAAATTATACAAGTAAATAATAATATTAAAAAAGAACTACTGTAAGTAATTAGAGTGGTTTTCATTAACCCGTGAAACAAAGTGTGATAGTTAAACGGTAATAGTTAGTAAAACACAAAAAAGTACAATAGAATCAGATCACCACAAAGTGTTATACGCTAAAGCGTAGTTCACGTGTTAATGAAGGTTTTGACATTTCAACCTTACATCCACATGAAAGTAATGCCTAATATCGAGTGCCCTACAGTAAGTGTTTTGCAGTCAAGTTGTTTTCTGTTAGTAGGTAAAAAAATATTCTAAATAATAGTAATCATAGCTATGGTCACCACTTACACATATAGCACTTGTAATGAAAAGAAAGAAAAAATATATATATGCAGTCAAACAACAGAATTGCATGATAACCTTGAATATATTGAATAAAGAACTGCAAAAAAACATCTTTTGTACTAGTTGCTTGAATTGACCCTTGGCTATTTTTAGCTGAATTCCCCTCCCCCTCTAAAAAAAAAAATAATAATAATAATAGAACAAAACTAAAAAGAAAACAAACACAGCAGAGACCCCCACCAACAATTTTGATTTTTTTTACTTTCCTTTAAAGGGGGAGTGTCATGTTTAAGAGATTTGCAATAGCTCTAGAACCCTGACACAATGAACTTCAGTGAAATTCTAATACTGACTTATGAGCTTTTGGTACATGTGGGAGACTTTAAACAAAACAAAAAAAATGACCACAAACTGTCCATTAACATAGTTTTCAATATAATATTGCATATTATTTAATAAGGTATTGACAGCTTTTAAAAAGTTCAACTGTTTGTAGACACTTCAAAGCCTACAATAAACACTGACTCCAGACATGTGCAGTACTATGCTGCTGCCCCTTTAAAGTAAAATACAGCTTTACTTAGTCAGCGTAGACAATATTGCGGATTTTGTCAATATTCTAATATGAATATGTCAATATTCTCCCCCTTTACGTCTTTATTTCTATTTATTTTATGCTTTTCACATGATACCAAAACAGCGTCTTTTTTCTTCGCTAATTTGATGTCATGTACACAATAAAAGAGATGCGCCCGTGCGCATGGCGAGTCCCCAAGGGACCCAAGACGCCCAAATAGACCTCTATTTTTTGTCATCCACAATCTCGGCGAGCTGTGCGTGGCGTAACCGTATTACAGGCCTGGGATCCTGGTTATTGTCCTCCCCATTAATGCGCGGGTTGGGATATCCTTGCAAGAGTGTTGTACAGCATATTCGCTCGGAAATATCGGTGCTTGGGGCCTTCGGGTTCTTTACAGCCTTCCGTAAAAGCCTTGTGCTGCCATACCGATTGGGTAATCCGTATGTATGGTTTCCGTTTTGTTCTTCAGACCGGGTTCGATCCCAGGCCAATGGGCTTTTTTTTTTTAGTTCGTTTTTTTTCTTTGTGCTGGACCCCTTAATCCTGATAGGTTTTGCGCAAAAATAATAAAAAAAAGTGAGTTTGCAAAATAAGCTTGCTAGATTTATTGATTATATGTATTCAATTTGTTCCTAGGAAGTTAACAAAAAACACAAAGCAAAGAGTTTGAGGAAGTAAACAAGTATGTGAACTTTAATGTTCTATTTGAAGGGGTGCATTTTGTACAGGGAAGCATACATAGAATGCTTAACTGGTGGAGAGGGAAGAGGTAAAAGTTTATTGAGCATAATTTCAACAATAGCAGGGGGAAGGGCGGGGCACTCTCTTCATACAAAATTGCAGTTGTTACCTATTATTTAATAAGTTTGTAACATGTCTTTGTTTATTAAGCAAGGTCTATTTCTGAGACAAGCAAACTCAAGTAAGGCTGTTGAAATAACAGGTGAGTGTTAAAAGAAAAACAATTATCTGATTAGAAAACTACTGTAGATTCCTTTGCACCAAAATAAGAACAAACTTCATTTTGTTTGTTATCTATGAGGAACGAGATGAGCTCTACAAAGCCATAAAGAAATATGTATTGCTCATCTAAATTATACAAGTAAATAATAATATTAAAAAAGAACTACTGTAAGTAATTAGAGTGGTTTTCATTAACCCGTGAAACAAAGTGTGATAGTTAAACGGTAATAGTTAGTAAAACACAAAAAAGTACAATAGAATCAGATCACCACAAAGTGTAATACGCTAAAGCGTAGTTCACGGGTTAATGAAGGTTTTGACATTTCAACCTTACATCCACATGAAAGTAATGCCTATTATCGAGTGCCCTACAGTAAGTGTTTTGCAGTCAAGTTGTTTTCTGTTAGTAGGTAAAAAAATATTCTAAATAATAGTAATAATAGCTATGGTCACCACTTACACATATAGAACTTGTAATGAAAAGAAAGAAAAAAATATATATATATATGCAGTCAATCAACAGAATTGCATGATAACCTTGAATATATTGAATAAAGGACTGCAAAAAAACATCTTTTGTACTAGTTGCTTGAATTGACCCTTGGCTATTTTTAGCTGACTTCCCCTCCCCCTCTAAAAAAGAAAATAATAATAATAATAATAGAACTAAACTAAAAAGGAAACAAACACAACAGAGACCCCCACCAACAATTTCGATTTTTTTTACTTTCCTTTAAAAGGGGAGTGTCATGGTTAAGAGATTTGCAATAGCTCTAGAGCCCTGACACAATGAACTTCAGTGAAATTCTAATACTGACTTATGAGCTTTTGGTACATGTGGGAGACTTTAAACAAAACAAAAAAAATGACCACAAACTGTCCATTAACATAGTTTTCAATATAATATTGCATATTATTTAATAAGGTATTGACAGCTTTTAAAAAGTTCAACTGTTTGTAGACACTTAAAAGCCTACAATAAACACTGACTCCAGACATGCGCAGTACTATGCTGCTGCCCCTTTAAAGTAAAATACAGCTTTACTTAGTCAGCGTAGACAAAATTGCGGATTTTGTCAATATTCTAATATGAAGATGTCAATATTCTACCCCCTTACGTCTTTATTTCTATTTATTTTATGCTTTTCACATGATACCAAAACAGCGTCTTTTTTCTTCGCTAATTTGATGTCATGTACACAATAAAAGAGATGCGCCCGTGCGCATGGCGAGTCCCCAAGGGACCCAAGACGCCCAAATAGACCTCTATTTTTTGTCATGCACAATCTCGGCGAGCTGTGCGTGGCGTAACCGTATTACAGGCCTGGGATCCTGGTTATTGTCCTCCCCATTAATGCGCGGGTTGGGATAACCTTGCAAGAGTGTTGTACAGCATATTCGCTCGGAAATATCGGTGCTTGGGGCCTTCGGGTTCTTTACAGCCTTCCGTAAAAGCCTTGTGCTGCCATACCGATTGGGTAATCCGTATGTATGGTTTCCGTTTTGTTCTTCAGACCGGGTTCGATCCCAGGCCAATGAGCTTTTTTTTAGTTCGTTTTTTTTCTTTGTGCTGGACAACCCCTTATTCCTGATAGGCTTTGCGCAAAAATAATAAAAAAAAGTGAGTTTGCAAAATAAGCTTGCTAGATTTATTGATTATATGGATTCAATTTGTTCCTAGGAAGTTAACAAAAAACACAAAGCAAAGAGTTTGAGGAAGTAAACAAGTATGTGAACTTTAATGTTCTATTTGAAGGGGTGCATTTTGTACAGGGAAGCATACATAGAATGCTTAACTGGTGGAGAGGGAAGAGGTAAAAGTTTATTGAGCATAATTTCAACAATAGCAGGGGGAAGGGTGGGGCACTCTCTTCATACAAAATTGCAGTTGTTACCTATTATTAAATAAGTTTGTAACATGTCTTTGTTTATTAAGCAAGGTTTATTTCTGAGACAAGCAAACTCAAGTAAGGCTGTTGAAATAACAGGTGAGTGTTAAAAGAAAAACAATTATCTGATTAGAAAACTACTGTAGATTCCTTTGCACCAAAATAAGAACAAACTTCATTTTGTTTGTTATTTACGAGGAACGAGATGAGCTCTACAAAGCCATAAAGAAATATGTATTGCTCATCTAAATTATACAAGTAAATAATAATATTAAAAAAGAACTACTGTAAGTAATTAGAGTGGTTTTCATTAACCCATGAAACAAAGTGTGATAGTTAAACGGTAATAGTTAGTAAAACACAAAAAAGTACAATAGAATCAGATCACCACAAAGTGTAATACGCTAAAGCGTAGTTCACGGGTTAATGAAGGTTTTGACATTTCAACCTTACATCCACATGAAAGTAATGCCTAATATCTAGTGCCCTACAGTAAGTGTTTTGCAGTCAAGTTGTTTTCTGTTAGTAGGTAAAAAATATTCTAAATAATAGTAATCATAGCTATGGTCACCACTTACACATATAGAACTTGTAATGAAAAGAAAGAAAAAAAAATATATATATATATGCAGTCAATCAACAGAATTGCATGATAACCTTGAATATATTGAATAAAGGACTGCAAAAAAACATCTTTTGTACTAGTTGCTTGAATTGACCCTTGGCTATTTTTAGCTGAATTCCCCTCCCCCTCTAAAAAAGAAAATAATAATAATAATAGAACAAAACGAAAAAGAAAACAAACACAACAGAGACCCCCACCAACAATTTTGATTTTTTTTTACTTTCCTTTAAAAGGGTAGTGTCATGGTTAAGAGATTTGCAATAGCTCTAGAGCCCTGACACAATGAACTTCAGTGAAATTCTAATACTGACTTATGAGCTTTTGGTACATGTGGGAGACTTTAAACAAAACAAAAAAAATGACCACAAACTGTCCATTAACATAGTTTTCAATATAATATTGCATATTATTTAATAAGGTATTGACAGCTTTTAAAAAGTTCAACTGTTTGTAGACACTTAAAAGCCTACAATAAACACTGACTCCAGACATGCGCAGTACTATGCTGCTGCCCCTTTAAAGTAAAATACAGCTTTACTTAGTCAGCGTAGACAAAATTGCGGATTTTGTCAATATTCTAATATGAAGATGTCAATATTCTACCCCCTTACGTCTTTATTTCTATTTATTTTATGATTTTCACATGATACCAAAACAGCGTCTTTTTTCTTCGCTAATTTGATGTCATGTACACAATAAAAGAGATGCGCCCGTGCGCATGGCGAGTCCCCAAGGGACCCAAGACGCCCAAATAGACCTCTATTTTTTGTCATCCACAATCTCGGCGAGCTGTGCGTGGCGTAACCGTATTACAGGCCTGGGATCCTGGTTATTGTCCTCCCCATTAATGCGCGGGTTGGGATAACCTTGCAAGAGTGTTGTACAGCATATTCGCTCAGAAATATCGGTGCTTGGGGCCTTCGTGTTCTTTACCGCCTTCCGTAAAAGCCTTGTGCTGCCATACCGATTGGGTAATCCGTATGTATGGTTTCCGTTTTGTTCTTCAGACCGGGTTCGATCCCAGGCCAATGGGCTTTTTTTTTAGTTCGTTTTTTTTTCTTTGTGCTGGACCCCCTTAATCCTGATAGGTTTTGCGCAAAATTAATAAAAAAAAGTGAGTTTGCAAAATAAGCTTGCTAGATTTATTGATTATATGTATTCAATTTGTTCCTAGGAAGTTAACAAAAAACACAAAGCAAAGAGTTTGAGGAAGTAAACAAGTATGTGAACTTTAATGTTCTATTTAAAGGGGCGCATTTTGTACAGGGAAGCATACATAGAATGCTTAACTGGTGGAGAGGGGAGAGGTAACAGTTTATTGAGCATAATTTCAACAATAGCAGGGGGAAGAGAGGGGCACTCTCTTCATACAATATTGCAGTTGTTACCTATTATTAAATAAGTTTTTAACATGTCTTTGTTTATTAAGCAAGGTCTATTTCTGAGACAAGCAAACTCAAGTAAGGCTGTTGAAATAACAGGTGAGTGGTCAAAGAAAAACAATTATCTGATTAGAAAGCTACTGTAGATTCCTTTGCAGCAAAATAAGAACAAACTTCATTTCGTTTGTTATTTTTGAGGAACGAGATGAGCTATACAAGGCCAAGAAGAAATATGTATTGCTCATCTATATTATACAAGTAAATAATAATATTAAAAAAGAATTACTGTAAGTAATTAGAGTGGTTTTCATTAACCCGTGAAACAAAGTGTGATAGTTAAACGGTAATAGTTAGTAAAACACAAAAAAGAACAATAGAATCAGATCACAACAAAGTGTAATACGCTAAAGCGTAGTTCACGGGTTAATGAAGGTTTTGACATTTCAACCTTACATCCACATGAAAGTAATGCCTAATATCGAGTGCCCTACAGTAAGTGTTTTGCAGTCAAGTTGTTTTCTGTTAGTAGGTAAAAAATTATTCTAAATAATTGTAATCATAGCTATGGTCACCACTTACACATATAGCACTTGTAATGAAAAGAAAGAAAAAATATATATATGCAGTCAAACAACAGAATTGCATGATAACCTTGAATATATTGAATAAAGGACTGCAAAAAAAACAGCTTTTGTACTAGTTGCTTGAACTGACCCTTGGCTATTTTTAGCTGAATTCCCCTCCCCCTCTAAAAAATAAAATAATAATAATGATAGAACAAAACTAAAAAGAAAACAAACACAGCAGAGACCCCCACCAACATTGTTGATTTTTTTTACTTTCCTTTAAAGGGGGAGTGTCATGGTTAAGAGATTTGCAATAGCTCTAGAGCCCTGACACAAGGAACTTCAGTGAAATTCTAATACTGACTAATGAGCTTTTGGTACATGTGGGAGACTTTAAACAAAACAAAAAAAATGACCACAAACTGTCCATTAACATAGTTTTCAATATAATATTGCATATTATTTAATAAGGTATTGACAGCTTTTAAAAAGTTCAACTGTTTGTAGACACTTAAAAGCCTACAATAAACACTGACTCCAGACATGCGCAGTACTATGCTGCTGCCCCTTTAAAGTAAAATACAGCTTTACTTAGTCAGCGTAGGCAATATTGCGGATTTTGTCAATATTCTAATATGAAGATGTCAATATTCTCCCCCCTTACGTCTTTATTTCTATTTATTTTATGCTTTTCACATGATACCAAAACAGCGTCTTTTTTCTTCGCTAATTTGATGTCATGTACACAATAAAAGAGATGCGCCCGTGCGCATGGCGAGTCCCCAAGGGACCCAAGACGCCCAAATAGACCTCTATTTTTTGTCATGCACAATCTCGGCGAGCTGTGCGTGGCGTAACCGTATTACAAGCCTGGGATCCTGGTTATTGTCCTCCCCATTAATGCGCGGGTTGGGATAACCTTGCAAGAGTGTTGTACAGCAGATTCGCTCGGAAATATCGGTGCTTGGGGCCTTCGGGTTCTTTACAGCCTTCCGTAAAAGCCTTGTGCTGCCATACCGATCGGGTAATCCGTATGTATGGTTTCCGTTTTGTTCTTCAGACCGGGTTTGATCCCAGGCCAATGGGCTTTTTTTTTTAGTTCGTTTATTTTTCTTTGTGCTGGACCCCCTTAATCCTGATAGGTTTTGCGCAAAAATAATAAAAAAAAGTGAGTTTGCAAAATAAGCTTGCTAGATTTATTAATTATATGTATTCAATTTGTTCCTAGGAAGTTAACAAAAAACACAAAGCAAAGAGTTTGAGGAAGTAAACAAGTATGTGAACTTTAATGTTCTATTTGAAGGGGTGCATTTTGTACAGGGAAGCATACATAGAATGCTTAACTGGTGGAGAGGGAAGAGGTAAAAGTTTATTGAGCATAATTTCAACAATAGCAGGGGAAAGAGAGGGGCACTCTGTTCATACAATATTGCAGTTGTTACCTATTATTAAATAAGTTTGTAACATGTCTTTGTTTATTAAGCAAGGTCTATTTCTGAGACAAGCAAACTCAAGTAAGGCTGTTGAAATAACAGGTGAGTGTTAAAAGAAAAACAATTATCTGATTAGAAAACTACTGTAGATTCCTTTGCACCAAAATAAGAACAAACTTCATTTTGTTTGTTATTTATGAGGAACGAGATAAGCTCTACAAAGCCATAAAGAAATATGTATTGCTCATCTAAATTATACAAGTAAATAATAATATTAAAAAAAGTACTACTGTAAGTAATTAGAGTGGTTTTCATTAACCCGTGAAACAAAGTGTGATAGTTAAACGGTAATAGTTAGTAAAACACAAAAAAGTACAATAGAATCAGATCACCACAAAGTGTAATACGCTAAAGCGTAGTTCACGGGTTAATGAAGGTTTTGACATTTCAACCTTACATCCACATGAAAGTAATGCCTAATATCGAGTGCCCTACAGTAAGTGGTTTGCAGTCAAGTTGTTTTCTGTTAGTAGGTAAAAAAATATTTTAAATAATAGTAATCATAGCTATGGTCACCCTTTACACATATAGAACTTGTAATGAAAAGAAAGAAAAAATATATATATGCAGTCAAACAACAGAATTGCATGATAACCTTGAATATATTGAATAAAGGACTGCAAAAAAACATCTTTTGTACTAGTTGCTTGAATTGACCCTTGGCTATTTTTAGCTGAATTCCCCTCCCCCTCTAAAAAAGAAAATAATAATAATAATAGAACAAAACTAAAAAGAAAACAAACACAGCAGAGACCCCCACCAACAATTTTGATTTTTTTTACTTTCCTTTAAAGGGGGAGTGTCATGGTTAAGAGATTTGCAATAGCTCTAGAACCCTGACACAATGAACTTCAGTGAAATTCTAATACTGACTTATGAGCTTTTGGTACATGTGGGAGACTTTAAACAAAACCAAAAAAATGACCACAAACTGTCCATTAACATAGTTTTCAATATAATATTGCATATTATTTAATAAGGTATTGACAGCTTTTAAAAAGTTCAACTGTTTGTAGACACTTAAAAGCCTACAATAAACACTCACTCCAGACATGTGCAGTACTATGCTGCTGCCCCTTTAAAGTAAAATACAGCTTTACTTAGTCAGCGTAGACAATATTGCGGATTTTGTCAATATTCTAATATGAATATGTCAATATTCTCCCCCTTTACGTCTTTATTTCTATTTATTTTATGCTTTTCACATGATACCAAAACAGCGTCTTTTTTCTTCGCTAATTTGATGTCATGTACACAATAAAAGAGATGCGCCCGTGCGCATGGCGAGTCCCCAAGGGACCCAAGACGCCCAAATAGACCTCTATTTTTTGTCAACCACAATCTCGGCGAGCTGTGCGTGGCGTAACCGTATTACAGGCCTGGGATCCTGGTTATTGTTCTCCCCATTAATGCGCTTGGGGACTTCGGGTTCTTTACAGCCTTCCGTAAAAGCCTTGTGCTGCCATACCGATTGGGTAATCCGTATGTATGGTTTCAGTTTTGTTCTTTAGACCGGGTTCGATCCCAGGCCAATGAGCTTTTTTTTTAGTTCGTTTTTTTTCTTTGTGCTGGACAACCCCTTAATCCTGATAGGTTTTGCGCAAAAATAATAAAAAAAAGTGAGTTTGCAAAATAAGCTTGCTAGATTTATTGATTATATGTATTCAATTTGTTCCTAGGAAGTTAACAAAAAACACAAAGCAAAGAGTTTGAGGAAGTAAACAAGTATGTGAACTTTAATGTTCTATTTGAAGGGGTGCATTTTGTACAGGGAAGCATACATAGAATGCTTAACTGGTGGAGAGGGAAGAGGTAAAAGTTTATTGAGCATAATTTCAACAATAGCAGGGGGAAGGGTGGGGCACTCTCTTTATACAAAATTGCAGTTGTTACCTATTATTAAATAAGTTTGTAACATGTCTTTGTTTATTAAGCAAGGTCTATTTCTGAGACAAGCAAACTCAAGTAAGGCTGTTGAAATAACAGGTGAGTGTTAAAAGAAAAACAATTATCTGATTAGAAAACTACTGTAGATTCCTTTGCACCAAAATAAGAGCAAACTTCATTTTGTTTGTTATTTATGAGGAACGAGATGAGCTCTACAAAGCCATAAAGAAATATGTATTGCTCATCTAAATTATACAAGTAAATAATAATATTAAAAAAGAACTACTGTAAGTAATTAGAGTGGTTTTCATTAACCCGTGAAACAAAGTGTGATAGTTAAACGGTAATAGTTAGCAAAACACAAAAAAGTACAATAGAATCAGATCACCACAAAGTGTTATACGCTAAAGCGTAGTTCACGGGTTAATGAAGGTTTTGACATTTCAACCTTACATCCACATGAAAGTAATGCCTAATATCGAGTGCCCTACAGTAAGTGTTTTGCAGTCAAGTTGTTTTCTGTTAGTAGGTAAAAAAATATTCTAAATAATAGTAATCATAGCTATGGTCACCACTTACACATATAGCACTTGTAATGAAAAGAAAGAAATATATATATATGCAGTCAAACAACAGAATTGCATGATAACCTTGAATATATTGAATAAAGAACTGCAAAAAATCATCTTTTGTACTAGTTGCTTGAATTGACCCTTGGCTATTTTTAGCTGACTTCCCCTCCCCCTCTAAAAAGAAAATAATAATAACAATAGAACTGAACTAAAAAAAAAACAAACACAACAGAGACCCCCACCAACAATTTCGATTTTTTTTACTTTCCTTTAAAAGGGGAGTGTCATGGTTAAGAGATTTGCAATAGCTCTAGAGCCCTGACACAATGAACTTCAGTGAAATTCTAACACTGACTTATGAGCTTTTGGTACATGTGGGAGACTTTAAACAAAACAAAAAAAATGACCACAAACTGTCCATTAACATAGTTTTCAATATAATATTGCATATTATTTAATAAGGTATTGACAGCTTTTAAAAAGTTCAACTGTTTGTAGACACTTAAAAGCTGACCAACCCTCCCATTACTAGCGTAAGCTATATATACATGTGTATAGGGAGTATTTATTTAAGTATTTAAGTACAATAAACACTGACTCCAGACATGTGCAGTACTATGCTGCTGCCCCTTTAAAGTAAAATACAGCTTTACTTAGTCAGCGTAGACAATATTGCGGATTTTGTCAATATTCTAATATGAAAATGTCAATATTCTCCCCCTTTACGTCTTTATTTCTATTTATTTTATGCTTTTCACATGATACCAAAACAGCGTCTTTTTTCTTCGCTAATTTGATGTCATGTACACAATAAAAGAGATGCGCCCGTGCGCATGGCGAGTCCCCAAGGGACCCAAGACGCCCAAATAGACCTCTATTTTTTGTCATCCACAATCTAGGCGAGCTGTGCGTGGCGTAACCGTATTACAGGCCTGGGATCCTGGTTATTGTCCTCCCCATTAATGCGCGGGTTGGGATAACCTTGCAAGAGGGTTGTACAGCATATTCGCTCGGAAATATCGGTGCTTTGGGCCTTCGGGTTCTTTACAGCCTTCCGTAAAAGCCTTGTGCTGCCATACCGATTGGGTAATCCGTATGTATGGTTTCCGTTTTGTTCTTCAGACCGGGTTCGATCCCAGGCCAATGGGCTTTTTTTTTTAGTTCGTTTTTTTTCTTTGTCCTGGACCCCTTAATCCTGATAGGTTTTGCGCAAAAATAATAAAAAAAGTGAGTTTGCAAAATAAGCTTGCTAGATTTATTGATTATATGTATTCAATTTGTTCCTAGGAAGTTAACAAAAAACACAAAGCAAAGAGTTTGAGGAAGTAAACAAGTATGTGAACTTTAATGTTCTATTTGAAGGGGTGCATTTTGTACAGGGAAGCATACATAGAATGCTTAACTGGTGGAGAGGGAAGAGGTAAAAGTTTATTGAGCATAATTTCAACAATAGCAGGGGGAAGGGTGGGGCACTCTCTTCATACAAAATTGCAGTTGTTACCTATTATTAAATAAGTTTGTAACATGTCTTTGTTTATTAAGCAAGGTCTATTTCTGAGACAAGCAAACTCAAGTAAGGCTGTTGAAATAACAGGTGAGTGTTGAAAGAAAAACAATTATCTGATTAGAAAACTACTGTAGATTCCTTTGCACCAAAATAAGAACAAACTTCATTTTGTTTGTTATTTATGAGGAACGAGATGAGCTCTACAAAGCCATAAAGAAATATGTATTGCTCATCTAAATTATACAAGTAAATAATAATATTAAAAAAGAACTACTGTAAGTAATTAGAGTGGTTTTCATTAACCCGTGAAACAAAGTGTGATAGTTAAACGGTAATAGTTAGTAAAACACAAAAAAGTACAATAGAATCAGATCACCACAAAGTGTAATACGCTAAAGCGTAGTTCACGGGTTAATGAAGGTTTTGACATTTCAACCTTACATCCACATGAAAGTAATGCCTATTGTCGAGTGCCCTACAGTAAGTGTTTTGCAGTCAAGTTGTTTTCTGTTAGTAGGTAAAAAAATATTCTAAATAATAGTAATCATAGCTATGGTCACCACTTACACATATAGAACATGTAATGAAAAGAAAGAAAAATATATATATATATATATATATATATGCAGTCAATCAACAGAATTGCATGATAACCTTGAATATATTGAATAAAGGACTGCAAAGAAACATCTTTTGTACTAGTTGCTTGAATTGACCCTTGGCTATTTTTAGCTGACTTCCCCTCCCCCTCTAAAAAAGAAAATAATAATAATAATAGAACTAAACTAAAAAGGAAACAAACACAACAGAGACCCCCATCAACAATTTCGATTTTTTTTACTTTCCTTTAAAAGGGGAGTGTCATGGTTAAGAGTTTTGCAATAGCTCTAGAGCCCTGACACAATGAACTTCAGTGAAATTCTAATACTGACTTATGAGCTTTTGGTATATGTGGGAGACTTTAAACAAAACAAAAAAAATGACCACAAACTGTCCATTAACATAGTTTTCAATATTATATTGCATATTATTTAATAAGGTATTGACAGCTTTTAAAAAGTTCAACTGTTTGTAGACACTTCAAAGCCTACAATAAACACTGACTCCAGACATGCGCAGTACTATGCTGCTGCCCCTTTAAAGTAAAATACAGCTTCACTTAGTCAGCGTAGACAATATTGCGGATTTTGTCAATATTCTAATATAAATATGTCAATATTCTCCCCCCTTACGTCTTTATTTCTATTTATTTTATGCTTTTCACATGATACCAAAACAGCGTCTTTTTTCTTCGCTAATTTGATGTCATGTACACAATAAAAGAGATGCGCCCGTGCGCATGGCGAGTCCCCAAGGGACCCAAGACGCCCAAATAGACCTCTATTTTTTGTCATGCAGTCATGCACAATCTCGGCTAGCTGTGCGTGGCGTAACCGTATTACAGGCCTGGGATCCTGGTTATTGTCCTCCCCATTAATGCGCGGGTTGGGATAACCTTGCAAGAGTGTTGTACAGCATATTCGCTCGGAAATATCGGTGCTTGGGGCCTTCGGGTTCTTTACAGCCTTCCGTAAAAGCCTTGTGCTGCCATACCGATTGGGTAATCCGTATGTATGGTTTCCGTTTTGTTCTTCAGACCGGGTTCGATCCCAGGCCAATGAGCTTTTTTTTTAGTTCGTTTTTTTTCTTTGTGCTGGACCCCTTAATCCTGATAGGTTTTGCGCAAAAATAATAAAAAAAAGTGAGTTTGCAAAATAAGCTTGCTAGATTTATTGATTATATGTATTCAATTTGTTCCTAGGAAGTTAACAAAAAACACAAAGCAAAGAGTTTGAGGAAGTAAACAAGTATGTGAACTTTAATGTTCTATTTGAAGGGGTGCATTTTGTACAGGGAAGCATACATAGAATGCTTAACTGGTGGAGATGGAAGAGGTAAAAGTTTATTGAGCATAATTTCAACAATAGCAGGGGGAAGGGTGGGGCACTCTCTTCATACAAAATTGCAGTTGTTACCTATTATTAAATAAGTTTGTAACATGTCTTTGTTTATTAAGCAAGGTCTATTTCTGAGACAAGCAAACTCAAGTAAGGCTGTTGAAATAACAGGTGAGCGTTAAAAGAAAAACAATTATCTGATTAGAAAACTACTGTAGATTCCTTTGCACCAAAATAAGAACAAACATCATTTTGTTTGTTATTTATGAGGAACGAGATGAGCTCTACAAAGCCATAAAGAAATATGTATTGCTCATCTAAATTATACAAGTAAATAATAATATTAAAAAAAAACTACTGTAAGTAATTAGAGTGGTTTTCATTAACCCGTGAAACAAAGTGTGATAGTTAAACGGTAATAGTTAGTAAAACACAAAAAAGTACAATAGAATCAGATCACCACAAAGTGTAATACGCTAAAGCGTAGTTCACGGGTTAATGAAGGTTTTGACATTTCAACCTTACATCCACATGAAAGTAATGCCTAATATCGAGTGCCCTACAGTAAGTGTTTTGCAGTCAAGTTGTTTTCTGTTAGTAGGTAAAAAATATTCTAAATAATAGTAATCATAGCTATGGTCACCACTTACACATATAGAACTTGTAATGAAAAGAAAGAAAAATATATATATATATATGCAGTCAATCAACAGAATTGCATGATAACCTTGAATATATTGAATAAAGGACTGCAAAAAACATCTTTTGTGCTAGTTGCTTGAATTGACCCTTGGCTATTTTTAGCTGAATTCCCCTCCCCCTCTAAAAAAGAAAATAATAATAATAATAGAACAAAACTAAAAAGAAAACAAACACAACAGAGACCCCCACCAACAATTTTGATTTTTTTTACTTTCCTTTAAAAGGGGAGTGTCATGGTTAAGAGATTTGCAATAGTTCTAGAGCCCTGACACAATGAACTTCAGTGAAATTCTAATACTGACTTATGAGCTTTTGGTACATGTGGGAGACTTTAAACAACAAAAAAAAAATGACCACAAACTGTCCATTAACATAGTTTTCAATATAATATTGCATATTATTTAATAAGGTTTTGACAGCTTTTAAAAAGTTCAACTGTTTGTAGACACTTAAAAGCTGACCAACCCTCCCATTACTAGCGTAAGCTATATATACATGTGTATAGGGATTATTTATTTAAGTATTTAAGTACAATAAACACTGACTCCAGACATGTGCAGTACTATGCTGCTGCCCCTTTAAAGTAAAATACAGCTTCACTTAGTCAGCGTAGACAATATTGCGGATTTTGTCAATATTCTAATATAAATATGTCAATATTCTCCCCCCTTACGTCTTTATTTCTATTTATTTTATGCTTTTCACATGATACCAAAACAGCGTCTTTTTTCTTCGCAAATTTGATGTCATGTACACAATAAAAGAGATGCGCCCGTGCGCATGGCGAGTCCCCAAGGGACCCAAGACGCCCAAATAGACCTCTATTTTTTGTCATGCACAATCTCGGCGAGCTGTGCGTGGCGTAACCGTATTACAGGCCTGGGATCCTGGTTATTGTCCTCCCCATTAATGCGCGGGTTGGGATAACCTTGCAAGAGTGTTGTACAGCATATTCGCTCGGAAATATCGGTGCTTGGGGCCTTCGGGTTCTTTACAGCCTTCCGTAAAAGCCTTGTGCTGCCATACCGATTGGGTAATCCGTATGTATGGTTTCCGTTTTGTTCTTCAGACCGGGTTCGATCCCAGGCCAATGGGTTTTTTTTTTAGTTCGTTTTTTTTCTTTGTGCTGGACCCCTTAATCCTGATAGGTTTTGCGCAAAAATAATAAAAAAAGTGAGTTTGCAAAATAAGCTTGCTAGATTTATTGATTATATGTATTCAATTTGTTCCTAGGAAGTTAACAAAAAACACAAAGCAAAGAGTTTGAGGAAGTAAACAAGTATGTGAACTTTAATGTTCTATTTGAAGGGGTGCATTTTGTACAGGGAAGCATACATAGAATGCTTAACTGGTGGAGAGGGAAGAGGTAAAAGTTTATTGAGCATAATTTCAACAATAGCAGGGGGAAGGGTGGGGCACTCTCTTCATACAAAATTGCAGTTGTTACCTATTATTAAATAAGTTTGTAACATGTCTTTGTTTATTAAGCAAGGTCTATTTCTGAGACAAGCAAACTCAAGTAAGGCTGTTGAAATAACAGGTGAGTGTTGAAAGAAAAACAATTATCTGATTAGAAAACTACTGTAGATTCCTTTGCACCAAAATAAGAACAAACTTCATTTTGTTTGTTATTTATGAGGAACGAGATGAGCTCTACAAAGCCATAAAGAAATATGTATTGCTCATCTAAATTATACAAGTAAATAATAATATTAAAAAAGAACTACTGTAAGTAATTAAAGTGGTTTTCATTAACCCGTGAAACCAAGGGTGATAGTTAAACGGTAATAGTTAGTAAAACACAAAAAAGTACAATAGAATCAGATCACCACAAAGTGTAATACGCTAAAGCGTAGTTCACGGGTTAATGAAGGTTTTGACATTTCAACCCTACATCCACATGAAAGTAATGCCTATTGTCGAGTGCCCTACAGTAAGTGTTTTGCAGTCAAGTTGTTTTCTGTTAGTAGGTAAAAAAATATTCTAAATAATAGTAATCATAGCTATGGTCACCACTTACACATAAAGAACTTGTAATGAAAAGAAAGAAAAAAAAAAATATATATATATATATATATGCAGTCAATCAACAGAATTGCATGATAACCTTGAATATATTGAATAAAGGACTGCAAAAAAACATCTTTTGTACTAGTTGCTTGAATTGACCCTTGGCTATTTTTAGCTGACTTCCCCTCCCCCTCTAAAAAAGAAAATAATAATAATAATAGAACTAAACTAAAAAGGAAACAAACACAACAGAGACCCCCACCAACAATTTCGATTTTTTTTACTTTCCTTTAAAAGGGGAGTGTCATGGTTAAGAGATTTGCAATAGCTCTAGAGCCCTGACACAATGAACTTCAGTGAAATTCTAATACTGACTTATGAGCTTTTGGTATATGTGGGAGACTTTAAACAAAACAAAAAAAATGACCACAAACTGTCCATTAACATAGTTTTCAATATAATATTGCATATTATTTAATAAAGTATTGACAGCTTTTAAAAAGTTCAACTGTTTGTAGACACTGAAAAGCCTACAATAAACACTGACTCCAGACATGCGCAGTACTATGCTGCTGCCCCTTTAAAGTAAAATACAGCTTCACTTAGTCAGCGTAGACAATATTGCGGATTTTGTCAATATTCTAATATAAATATGTCAATATTCTCCCCCCTTACGTCTTTATTTCTATTTATTTTATGCTTTTCACATGATACCAAAACAGCGTCTTTTTTCTTCGCTAATTTGATGTCATGTACACAATAAAAGAGATGCGCCCGTGCGCATGGCGAGTCCCCAAGGGACCCAAGACGCCCAAATAGACCTCTATTTTTTGTCATGCACAATCTCGGCGAGCTGTGCGTGGCGTAACAGTATTACAGGCCTGGGATCCTGGTTATTGTCCTCCCCATTAATGCGCGGGTTGGGATAATCTTGCAAGAGTGTTGTATAGCATATTCGCTCGGAAATATCGGTGCTTGTGGCCTTCGGGTTCTTTACAGCCTTCCGTAAAAGCCTTGTGCTGCCATACCGATTGGGTAATCCGTATGTATGGTTTCCGTTTTGTTCTTCAGACCGGGTTCGATCCCAGGCCAATGAGCTTTTTTTTTAGTTCGTTTTTTTTCTTTGTGCTGGACAACCCCTTAATCCTGATAGGTTTTGCGCAAAAATAATAAAAAAAAGTGAGTTTGCAAAATAAGCTTGCTAGATTTATTGATTATATGTATTCAATTTGTTCCTAGGAAGTTAACAAAAAACACAAAGCAAAGAGTTTGAGGAAGTAAACAAGTATGTGAACTTTAATGTTCTATTTGAAGGGGTGCATTTTGTACAGGGAAGCATACATAGAATGCTTAACTGGTGGAGAGGGAAGAGGTAAAAGTTTATTGAGCATAATTTCAACAATAGCAGGGGGAAGAGAGGGGCACTCTCTTCATAAAATATTGCAGTTGTTACCTATTATTAAATAAGTTTGTAACATGTCTTTGTTTATCAAGCAATGTCTATTTCTGAGACAAGCAAACTCAGGTAAGAGCTGTTAAAATAACAGGTGAGTGTTAAAAAAAAAACAATTATCTGATTAGAAAACTAATGTAGATTCCTTTGCACCAAAATAAGAACAAACTTCATTTTGTTTGTTATTTATGAGGAACGAGATGAGCTCTACAAGGCCAAGTAGAAATATGTATTGCTCATCTAAATTATACAAGTAAATAATAATATTAAAAAAGAATTACTGTAAGTAATTAGAGTGGTTTTCATTAACCCGTGAAACAAAGTGTGATAGTTAAACGGTAATAGTTAGTAAAACACAAAAAAGAAAAATAGAATCAGATCACAACAAAGTGTAATACGCTAAAGCGTAGTTCACGGGTTAATGAAGGTTTTGACCTTTCAACCTTACATCCACATGAAAGTAATGCCTAATATCGAGTGCCCTACAGTAAGTGTTTTGCAGTCAAGTTGTTTTCTGTTAGTAGGTAAAAAATTATTCTAAATAATAGTAATCATAGCTATGGTCACCACTTACACATATAGCACTTGTAATGAAAAGAAAGAAAAAATATATATATGCAGTCAAACAACAGAATTGCATGATAACCTTGAATATATTGAATAAAGGACTGCAAAAAAAACAGCTTTTGTACTAGTTGCTTGAACTGGCCCTTGGCTATTTTTAGCTGAATTCCCCTCCCCCTCTAAAAAATAAAATAATAATAATGATAGAACAAAACTAAAAAGAAAACAAACACAGCAGAGACCCCCACCAACATTTTTGATTTTTTTTACTTTCCTTTAAAGGGGGAGTGTCATGGTTAAGAGATTTGCAATAGCTCTAGAGCCCTGACACAAGGAACTTCAGTGAAATTCTAATACTGACTTATGAGCTTTTGGTACATGTGGGAGACTTTAAACAAAACAAAAAAAATGACCACAAACTGTCCATTAACATAGTTTTCAATATAATATTGCATATTATTTAATAAGGTATTGACAGCTTTTAAAAAGTTCAACTGTTTGTAGACACTTAAAAGCCTACAATAAACACTGACTCCAGACATGCGCAGTACTATGCTGCTGCCCCTTTAAAGTAAAATACAGCTTTACTTAGTCAGCGTAGGCAATATTGCGGATTTTGTCAATATTCTAATATGAAGATGTCAATATTCTCCCCCCTTACGTCTTTATTTCTATTTATTTTATGCTTTTCACATGATACCAAAACAGCGTCTTTTTTCTTCGCTAATTTGATGTCATGTACACAATAAAAGAGATGCGCCCGTGCGCATGGCGAGTCCCCAAGGGACCCAAGACGCCCAAATAGACCTCTATTTTTTGTCATGCACAATCTCGGCGAGCTGTGCGTGGCGTAACCGTATTACAAGCCTTGGATCCTGGTTATTGTCCTCCCCATTAATGCGCGGGTTGGGATAACCTTGCAAGAGTGTTGTACAGCAGATTCGCTCGGAAATATCGGTGCTTGGGGCCTTCGGGTTCTTTACAGCCTTCCGTAAAAGCCTTGTGCTGCCATTCCGATCGGGTAATCCGTATGTATGGTTTCCGTTTTGTTCTTCAGACCGGGTTCGATCCCAGGCCAATGGGCTTTTTTTTTTATTTCGTTTATTTTTCTTTGTGCTGGACCCCCTTAATTCTGATAGGTTTTGCGCAAAAATAATAAAAAAAAGTGAGTTTGCAAAATAAGCTTGCTAGATTTATTAATTATATGTATTCAATTTGTTCCTAGGAAGTTAACAAAAAACACAAAGCAAAGAGTTTGAGGAAGTAAACAAGTATGTGAACTTTTATGTTCTATTTGAAGGGGTGCATTTTGTACAGGGAAGCATACATAGAATGCTTAACTGGTGGAGAGGGAAGAGGTAAAAGTTTATTGAGCATAATTTCAACAATAGCAGGGGAAAGAGAGGGGCACTCTCTTCATACAATATTGCAGTTGTTACCTATTATTAAATAAGTTTGTAACATGTCTTTGTTTATTAAGCAAGGTCTATTTCTGAGACAAGCAAACTCAAGTAAGGCTGTTGAAATAACAGGTGAGTGTTAAAAGAAAAACAATTATCTGATTAGAAAACTACTGTAGATTCCTTTGCACCAAAATAAGAACAAACTTCATTTTGTTTGTTATTTATGAGGAACGAGATGAGCTCTACAAAGCCATAAAGAAATATGTATTGCTCATCTAAATTATACAAGTAAATAATAATATTAAAAAAAGAACTACTGTAAGTAATTAGAGTGGTTTTCATTAACCCGTGAAACAAAGTGTGATAGTTAAACGGTAATAGTTAGTAAAACACAAAAAAGTACAATAGAATCAGATCACCACAAAGTGTAATACGCTAAAGCGTAGTTCACGGGTTAATGAAGGTTTTGACATTTCAACCTTACATCCACATGAAAGTAATGCCTAATATCGAGTGCCCTACAGTAAGTGGTTTGCAGTCAAGTTGTTTTCTGTTAGTAGGTAAAAAAATATTTTAAATAATAGTAATCATAGCTATGGTCACCCTTTACACATATAGAACTTGTAATGAAAAGAAAGAAAAAATATATATATGCAGTCAAACAACAGAATTGCATGATAACCTTGAATATATTGAATAAAGGACTGCAAAAAAACATCTTTTGTACTAGTTGCTTGAATTGACCCTTGGCTATTTTTAGCTGAATTCCCCTCCCCCTCTAAAAAAGAAAATAATAATAATAATAGAACAAAACTAAAAAGAAAACAAACACAGCAGAGATCCCCACCAACAATTTTGATTTTTTTTACTTTCCTTTAAAGGGGGAGTGTCATGGTTAAGAGATTTGCAATAGCTCTAGAACCCTGACACAATGAACTTCAGTGAAATTCTAATACTGACTTATGAGCTTTTGGTACATGTGGGAGACTTTAAACAAAACCAAAAAAATGACCACAAACTGTCCATTAACATAGTTTTCAATATAATATTGCATATTATTTAATAAGGTATTGACAGCTTTTAAAAAGTTCAACTGTTTGTAGACACTTAAAAGCCTACAATAAACACTGACTCCAGACATGTGCAGTACTATGCTGCTGCCCCTTTAAAGTAAAATACAGCTTTACTTAGTCAGCGTAGACAATATTGCGGATTTTGTCAATATTCTAATATGAATATGTCAATATTCTCCCCCTTTACGTCTTTATTTCTATTTATTTTATGCTTTTCACATGATACCAAAACAGCGTCTTTTTTCTTCGCTAATTTGATGTCATGTACACAATAAAAGAGATGCGCCCGTGCGCATGGCGAGTCCCCAAGGGACCCAAGACGCCCAAATAGACCTCTATTTTTTGTCAACCACAATCTCGGCGAGCTGTGCGTGGCGTAACCGTATTACAGGCCTGGGATCCTGGTTATTGTCCTCCCCATTAATGCGCTTGGGGACTTCGGGTTCTTTACAGCCTTCCGTAAAAGCCTTGTGCTGCCATACCGATTGGGTAATCCGTATGTATGGTTTCCGTTTTGTTCTTCAGACCGGGTTCGATCCCAGGCCAATGAGCTTTTTTTTTAGTTCGTTTTTTTTCTTTGTGCTGGACAACCCGTTAATCCTGATAGGTTTTGCGCAAAAATAATAAAAAAAAGTGAGTTTGCAAAATAAGCTTGCTAGATTTATTGATTATATGTATTCAATTTGTTCCTAGGAAGTTAACAAAAAACACAAAGCAAAGAGTTTGAGGAAGTAAACAAGTATGTGAACTTTAATGTTCTATTTGAAGGGGTGCATTTTGTACAGGGAAGCATACATAGAATGCTTAACTGGTGGAGAGGGAAGAGGTAAAAGTTTATTGAGCATAATTTCAACAATAGCAGGGGGAAGGGTGGGGCACTCTCTTCATACTAAATTGCAGTTGTTACCTATTATTAAATAAGTTTGTAACATGTCTTTGTTTATTAAGCAAGGTCTATTTCTGAGACAAGCAAACTCAAGTAAGGCTGTTGAAATAACAGGTGAGTGTTGAAAGATAAACAATTATCTGATTAGAAAACTAGTGTAGATTCCTTTGCACCAAAATAAGAACAAACTTCATTTTGTTTGTTATTTATGAGGAACGACATGAGCTCTACAAAGCCATAAAGAAATATGTATTGCTCATCTAAATTATACAAGTAAATAATAATATTAAAAAAGAACTACTGTAAGTAATTAGAGTGGCTTTCATTAACCCGTGAAACAAAGTGTGATAGTTAAACGGTAATAGTTAGTAAAACACAAAAAAGTACAATAGAATCAGATCACCACAAAGTGTAATACGCTAAAGCGTAGTTCACGGGTTAATGAAGGTTTTGACATTTCAACCTAACATCCACATGAAAGTAATGCCTATTGTCGAGTGCCCTACAGTAAGTGTTTTGCAGTCAAGTTGTTTTCTGTTAGTAGGTAAAAAAATATTCT
Source organism: Nematostella vectensis (assembly GCF_932526225.1). Lineage (NCBI taxonomy): Eukaryota > Metazoa > Cnidaria > Anthozoa > Actiniaria > Edwardsiidae > Nematostella > Nematostella vectensis. Next base: position 16,049,610 of record NC_064046.1, on the reverse strand, counting down.
AAATAATAGTAATCATAGCTATGGTCACCACTTACACATAAAGAACTTGTAATGAAAAGAAAGAAAAAAATATATATATATATATATATATATATATATATATATATATATATATATATATATATATATATATATATATATATATATATATATATGCAGTCAATCAACAGAATTGCATGATAACCTTGAATATATTGAATAAAGGACTGCAAAGAAACATCTTTTGTACTAGTTGCTTGAATTGACCTCTGGCTATTTTTAGCTGACTTCCCCTCCCCCTCTAAAAAAGAAAATAATAATAATAATAGAACTAAACTAAAAAGGAAACAAACACAACAGAGACCCCCACCAACAATTTCGATTTTTTTTACTTTCCTTTAAAAGGGGAGTGTCATGGTTAAGAGATTTGCAATAGCTCTAGAGCCCTGACACAATGAACTTCAGTGAAATTCTAATACTGACTTATGAGCTTTTGGTATATGTGGGAGACTTTAAACAAAACAAAAAAAATGACCACAAACTGTCCATTAACATAGTTTTCAATATAATATTGCATATTATTTAATAAGGTATTGACAGCTTTTAAAAAGTTCAACTGTTTGTAGACACTGAAAAGCCTACAATAAACACTGACTCCAGACATGCGCAGTACTATGCTGCTGCCCCTTTAAAGTAAAATACAGCTTCACTTAGTCAGCGTAGACAATATTGCGGATTTTGTCAATATTCTAATATAAATATGTCAATATTCTCCCCCCTTACGTCTTTATTTCTATTTATTTTATGCTTTTCACATGATACCAAAACAGCGTCTTTTTTCTTCGCTAATTTGATGTCATGTACACAATAAAAGAGATGCGCCCGTGCGCATGGCGAGTCCCCAAGGGACCCAAGACGCCCAAATAGACCTCTATTTTTTGTCATCCACAATCTCGGCGAGCTGTGCGTGGCGTAACCGTATTACAGGCCTGGGATCCTGGTTATTGTCCTCCCCATTAATGCGCGGGTTGGGATAACCTTGCAAGAGGGTTGTACAGCATATTCGCTCGGAAATATCGGTGCTTGGGGCCTTCGGGTTCTTTACAGCCTTCCGTAAAAGCCTTGTGCTGCCATACCGATTGGGTAATCCGTATGTATGGTTTCCGTTTTGTTCTTCAGACCGGGTTCGATCCCAGGCCAATGGGCTTTTTTTTTTAGTTCGTTTTTTTTCTTTGTGCTGGACCCCTTAATCCTGATAGGTTTTGCGCAAAAATAATAAAAAAAGTGAGTTTGCAAAATAAGCTTGCTAGATTTATTGATTATATGTATTCAATTTGTTCCTAGGAAGTTAACAAAAAACACAAAGCAAAGAGTTTGAGGAAGTAAACAAGTGTGTGAACTTTAATGTTCTATTTGAAGGGGTGCATTTTGTACAGGGAAGCATACATAGAATGCTTAACTGGTGGAGAGGGAAGAGGTAAAAGTTTATTGAGCATAATTTCAACAATAGCAGGGGGAAGGGTGGGGCACTCTCTTCATACAAAACTGCAGTTGTTACCTATTATTAAATAAGTTTGTAACATGTCTTTGTTTATTAAGCAAGGTCTATTTCTGAGACAAGCAAACTCAAGTAAGGCTGTTGAAATAACAGGTGAGTGTTGAAAGAAAAACAATTATCTGATTAGAAAACTACTGTAGATTCCTTTGCACCAAAATAAGAACAAACTTCATTTTGTTTGTTATTTATGAGGAACAAGATGAGCTCTACAAAGCCATAAAGAAATATGTATTGCTCATCTAAATTATACAAGTAAATAATAATATTAAAAAAGAACTACTGTAAGTAATTAGAGTGGTTTTCATTAACCCGTGAAACAAAGTGTGATAGTTAAACGGTAATAGTTAGCAAAACACAAAAAAGTACAATAGAATCAGATCACCACAAAGTGTTATACGCTAAAGCGTAGTTCACGGGTTAATGAAGGTTTTGACATTTCAACCTTACATCCACATGAAAGTAATGCCTAATATCGAGTGCCCTACAGTAAGTGTTTTGCAGTCAAGTTGTTTTCTGTTAGTAGGTAAAAAAATATTCTAAATAATAGTAATCATAGCTATGGTCACCACTTACACATATAGCACTTGTAATGAAAAGAAAGAAAATATATATATATGCAGTCAAACAACAGAATTGCATGATAACCTTGAATATATTGAATAAAGAACTGCAAAAAATCATCTTTTGTACTAGTTGCTTGAATTGACCCTTGGCTATTTTTAGCTGACTTCCCCTCCCCCTCTAAAAAAGAAAATAATAATAATAATAGAACTAAACTAAAAAGGAAACAAACACAACAGAGACCCCCACCAACAATTTCGATTTTTTTTACTTTCCTTTAAAAGGGGAGTGTCATGGTTAAGAGATTTTCAATAGCTCTATAGCCCTGACACAATAAACTTCAGTGAAATTCTAATACTGACTTATGAGCTTTTGGTATATGTGGGAGACTTTAAACAAAACAAAAAAAATGACCACAAACTGTCCATTAACATAGTTTTCAATATAATATTGCATATTATTTAATAAGGTATTCACAGCTTTTAAAAAGTTCAACTGTTTGTAGACACTGAAAAGCCTACAATAAACACTGACTCCAGACATGCGCAGTACTATGCTGCTGCCCCTTTAAAGTAAAATACAGCTTCACTTAGTCAGCGTAGACAATATTGCGGATTTTGTCAATATTCTAATATAAATATGTCAATATTCTCCCCCCTTACGTCTTTATTTCTATTTATTTTATGCTTTTCACATGATACCAAAACAGCGTCTTTTTTCTTCGCTAATTTGATGTCATGTACACAATAAAAGAGATGCGCCCGTGCGCATGGCGAGTCCCCAAGGGACCCAAGACGCCCAAATAGACCTCTATTTTTTGTCATGCACAATCTCGGCGAGCTGTGCGTGGCGTAACCGTATTACAGGCCTGGGATCCTGGTTATTGTCCTCCCCATTAATGCGCGGGTTGGGATAACCTTGCAAGAGTGTTGTACAGCATATTCGCTCGGAAATATCGGTGCTTGGGGCCTTCGGGTTCTTTACAGCCTTCCGTAAAAGCCTTGTGCTGCCATACCGATTGGGTAATCCGTATGTATGGTTTCCGTTTTGTTCTTCAGACCGGGTTCGATCCCAGGCCAATGAGCTTTTTTTTTAGTTCGTTTTTTTTCTTTGTGCTGGACAACCCCTTAATCCTGATAGGTTTTGCGCAAAAATAATAAAAAAAAGTGAGTTTGCAAAATAAGCTTGCTAGATTTATTGATTATATGTATTCAATTTGTTCCTAGGAAGTTAACAAAAAACACAAAGCAAAGAGTTTGAGGAAGTAAACAAGTATGTGAACTTTAATGTTCTATTTGAAGGGGTGCATTTTGTACAGGGAAGCATACATAGAATGCTTAACTGGTGGAGATGGAAGAGGTAAAAGTTTATTGAGCATAATTTCAACAATAGCAGGGGAAAGAGAGGGGCACTCTCTTCATACAAAATTGCAGTTGTTACCTATTATTAAATAAGTTTGTAACATGTCTTTGTTTATTAAGCAAGGTCTATTTCTGAGACAAGCAAACTCAAGTAAGGCTGTTGAAATAACAGGTGAGTGTTAAAAGAAAAACAATTATCTGATTAGAAAACTACTGTAGATTCCTTTGCACCAAAATAAGAACAAACTTCATTTTGTTTGTTATTTATGAGGAACGAGATGAGCTCTACAAAGCCATAAAGAAATATGTATTGCTCATCTAAATTATACAAGTAAATAATAATATTAAAAAAAAACTACTGTAAGTAATTAGAGTGGTTTTCATTAACCCGTGAAACAAAGTGTGATAGTTAAACGGTAATAGTTAGTAAAACACAAAAAAGTACAATAGAATCAGATCACCACAAAGTGTAATACGCTAAAGCGTAGTTCACGGGTTAATGAAGGTTTTGACATTTCAACCTTACATCCACATGAAAGTAATGCCTAATATCTAGTGCCCTACAATAAGTGTTTTGCAGTCAAGTTGTTTTCTGTTAGTAGGTAAAAAATATTCTAAATAATAGTAATCATAGCTATGGTCACAACTTACACATATAGAACTTGTAATGAAAAGAAAGAAAAATATATATATATATATATATGCAGTCAATCAACAGAATTGCATGATAACCTTGAATATATTGAATAAAGGACTGCAAAAAACATCTTTTGTACTAGTTGCTTGAATTGACCCTTGGCTATTTTTAGCTGAATTCCCCTCCCCCTCTAAAAAAGAAAATAATAATAATAATAGAACAAAACTTAAAAGAAAACAAACACAACAGAGACCCCCACCAACAATTTTGATTTTTTTTACTTTCCTTTAAAAGGGGAGTGTCATGGTTAAGAGATTTGCAATAGTTCTAGAGCCCTGACACAATGAACTTCAGAGAAATTCTAATACTGACTTATGAGCTTTTGGTACATGTGGGAGACTTTAAACAACAAAAAAAAATGACCACAAACTGTCCATTAACATAGTTTTCAATATAATATTGCATATTATTTAATAAGGTTTTTACAGCTTTTAAAAAGTTCAACTGTTTGTAGACACTTAAAAGCTGACCAACCCTCCCATTACTAGCGTAAGCTATATATACATGTGTATAGGGAGTATTTATTTAAGTATTTAAGTACAATAAACACTGACTCCAGACATGTGCAGTACTATGCTGCTGCCCCTTTAAAGTAAAATACAGCTTTACTTAGTCAGCGTAGACAATATTGCGGATTTTGTCAATATTCTAATATGAAAATGTCAATATTCTCCCCCTTTACGTCTTTATTTCTATTTATTTTATGCTTTTCACATAATACCAAAACAGCGTCTTTTTTCTTTGCTAATTTGATGTCATGTACACAATAAAAGAGATGCGCCCGTGCGCATGGCGAGTCCCCAAGGGACCCAAGACGCCCAAATAGACCTCTATTTTTTGTCATCCACAATCTCGGCGAGCTGTGCGTGGCGTAACCGTATTACAGGCCTGGGATCCTGGTTATTGTCCTCCCCATTAATGCGCGGGTTGGGATAACCTTGCAAGAGTGTTGTACAGCATATTCGCTCGGAAATATCGGTGCTTGGGGCCTTCGGGTTCTTTACAGCCTTCCGTAAAAGCCTTGTGCTGCCATACCGATTGGGTAATCCGTATGTATGGTTTCCGTTTTGTTCTTCAGACCGGGCTCGATCCCAGGCCAATGGGCTTTTTTTTTTAGTTCGTTTTTTTTCTTTGTGCTGGACCCCTTAATCCTGATAGGTTTTGCGCAAAAATAATAAAAAAAGTGAGTTTGCAAAATAAGCTTGCTAGATTTATTGATTATATGTATTCAATTTGTTCCTAGGAAGTTAACAAAAAACACAAAGCAAAGAGTTTGAGGAAGTAAACAAGTATGTGAACTTTAATGTTCTATTTGAAGGGGTGCATTTTGTACAGGGAAGCATACATAGAATGCCTAACTGGTGGAGAGGGAAGAGGTAAAAGTTTATTGAGCATAATTTCAACAATAGCAGGGGGAAGGGTGGGGCACTCTCTTCATACAAAATTGCAGTTGTTACCTATTATTAAATAAGTTTGTAACATGTCTTTGTTTATTAAGCAAGGTCTATTTCTGAGACAAGCAAACTCAAGTAAGGCTGTTGAAATAACAGGTGAGTGTTGAAAGAAAAACAATTATCTGATTAGAAAACTACTGTAGATTCCTTTGCACCAAAATAAGAACAAACTTCATTTTGTTTGTTATTTATGAGGAACGAGATGAGCTCTACAAAGCCATAAAGAAATATGTATTGCTCATCTAAATTATACAAGTAAATAACAATATTTAAAAAGAACTACTGTAAGTAATTAGAGTGGTTTTCATTAACCCGTGAAACAAAGTGTGATAGTTAAACGGTAATAGTTAGTAAAACACAAAAAAGTACAATAGAATCAGATCACCACAAAGTGTAATACGCTAAAGCGTAGTTCACGGGTTAATGAAGGTTTTGACATTTCAACCCTACATCCACATGAAAGTAATGCCTAATATCTAGTGCCCTACAGTAAGTGTTTTGCAGTCAAGTTGTTTTCTGTTAGTAGGTAAAAAAATATTCTAAATAATAGTAATCATAGCTATGGTCACCACTTACACATATAGAACTTGTAATGAAAAGAAAGAAAAATATATATATATATATATATATATGCAGTCAATCAACAGAATTGCATGATAACCTTGAATATATTGAATAAAGGACTGCAAAAAAACATCTTTTGTACTAGTTGCTTGAATTGACCCTTGGCTATTTTTAGCTGACTTCCCCTCCCCCTCTAAAAAAGAAAATAATAATAATAATAGAACTAAACTAAAAAGGAAACAAACACAACAGAGACCCCCACCAACAATTTCGATTTTTTTTACTTTCCTTTAAAAGGGGAGTGTCATGGTTAAGAGATTTGCAATAGCTCTAGAGCCCTGACACAATGAACTTCAGTGAAATTCTAATACTGACTTATGAGCTTTTGGTATATGTGGGAGACTTTAAACAAAACAAAAAAAATGACCACAAACTGTCCATTAACATAGTTTTCAATATAATATTGCATATTATTTAATAAGGTATTGACAGCTTTTAAAAAGTTCAACTGTTTGTAGACACTGAAAAGCCTACAATAAACACTGACTCCAGACATGCGCAGTACTATGCTGCTGCCCCTTTAAAGTAAAATACAGCTTCACTTAGTCAGCGTAGACAATATTGCGGATTTTGTCAATATTCTAATATGAATATGTCAATATTCTCCCCCCTTACGTCTTTATTTCTATTTATTTTATGCTTTTCACATGATACCAAAACAGCGTCTTTTTTCTTCGCTAATTTGATGTCATGTACACAATAAAAGAGATGCGCCCGTGCGCATGGCGAGTCCCCAAGGGACCCAAGACGCCCAAATAGACCTCTATTTTTTGTCATGCACAATCTCGGCGAGCTGTGCGTGGCGTAACCGTATTACAGGCCTGGGATCCTGGTTATTGTCCTCCCCATTAATGCGCGGGTTGGGATAACCTTGCAAGAGTGTTGTACAGCATATTCGCTCGGAAATATCGGTGCTTGGGGCCTTCGGGTTCTTTACAGCCTTCCGTAAAAGCCATGTGCTGCCATACCGATTGGGTAATCCGTATGTATGGTTTCCGTTTTGTTCTTCAGACCGGGTTCGATCCCAGGCCAATGGGCTTTTTTTTTAGTTCGTTTTTTTTTCTTTGTGCTGGACCCCCTTAATCCTGATAGGTTTTGCGCAAAAATAATAACGCAGCGACCCGGGTTCGATTCCCGCTGATAGCATATTTTTGTTTCTTTATTTTTTTTTTTTAAATATCGATACTTAATTATACTGTTCTTGGTGTGTCATGACTTAAAAAGAAGGTATAGGGACATATTTATGTACTCTCAGCATCTTTGATGTGCTCATGCTTTCTTCAGGATCCTGTACATATTTTATGCACACAAGAACTAACTAGATTCCTTGGATAACTTGATTAAGTAGATTCTAACATAGAGCATAGCGCTCGATAGATTGATATACCTTTTTTTCCGAGTATACTGTTTTATTTTTCCTAATGTTACTTTTTGGAATTTACATTCGGAAAAAAAATTATCGATTGTAACCTTTTGGAGGATACACTCGTAAAACAAATTCCCGAATGTAACCCTAAAGCTTTTCCCGAATGTAACCTCCAGTCCTATGGTGACTTTGCTTGGGATAGTTTACGATACCAATAGTATTAAAAGTAATTTTCATTACAATTCCCTTCATCAATGCCACGTTAGTCTTTCGTTGCGGGCACTTGACTACTAACGCAGCGACCCGAGTTTTATTCCCTCTGATAGACTATTTTTTTCTCTTTATTTTTTTTTTAAATATCGATACTTAATTATACTGTTCTTGGTGTGTCATGACATAAAAAGAAGGTATAGGGACATTTTTATGTACTCTAAGCATCTTTGATGTGCTCATGCTTTGTTCAGGATCCTGTACATATTTTATGCACACAAGAACTAACTAGATTCCTTGGATAACTTGATTAAGTAGATTCTAACATAGAGCATAACGCTCAATAGATTGGTATACCTTTTTTTCCGAGTATACTGTTGTATTTTTCCTAATTTTACTTTTTGGAATTTACATTCGGAAAAAAAATTATCGATTGTAACCTTTTGGAGGTTACTCTCGTAAAACAAATTCCCGAATGTAACCCTGAAGCTTTTCCCGAATGTAACCTCCAGTCCGATGGTGACTTTGCTTGGGATAGTTTACGATACCAATAGTATTAAAAGTAATTTTTATTACAATTCCCTTCAGCAATGCCACGTTAGTCTTTCGTTGCGGGCACTTGACTACTAACGCGGCGACCCGGGTTCGATTCTCGCTGATAGCCTATTTTTTTTTCTTTATTTTTTTTTTAAATATCGATACTTAATTATACTGTTCTTGGTGTGTCATGACATAAAAAGAAGGTATAGGGACATTTTTATGTACTCTCAGCATCTTTGATGTGCTCATGCTTTGTTCAGGATCCTGTACATATTTTATGCACACAAGAACTAACTAGATTCCTTGGATAACTTCATTAAGTAGATTCTAACATAGAGCATAGCGCTCGATAGATTGATATACCTTTTTTTCCGAGTATACTGTTTTATTTTTCCTAATGTTACTTTTTGGAATTTACATTCGGAAAAATAATTATCGATTGTAACATTTTGGAGGTTACTCTCGTAAAACAAATTCCCGAATGTAACCCTGAAGCTTTTCCCGAATGTAACCTCCAGTCCGATGGTGACTTTGCTTGGGATAGTTTACGATACCAATAGTATTAAAAGTAATTTTTATTACAATTCCCTTCAGCAATGCCACGTTAGTCTTTCGTTGCGGGCACTTGACTACTAACGCCGCGACCCGGGTTCGATTCTCGCTGATAGCCTATTTTTTTTTCTTTATTTTTTTTTTAAATATCGATACTTAATTATACTGTTCTTGGTGTGTCATGACATAAAAAGAAGGTATAGGGACATTTTTATGTACTCTCAGCATCTTTGATGTGCTCATGCTTTGTTCAGGATCCTGTACATATTTTATGCACACAAGAACTAACTAGATTCCTTGGATAACTTCATTAAGTAGATTCTAACATAGAGCATAGCGCTCGATAGATTGATATACCTTTTTTTCCGAGTATACTGTTTTTTTTTTCCTAATGTTACTTTTTGGAATTTACATTCGGAAAAATAATTATCGATTGTAACATTTTGGAGGTTACACTCGTAAAACAAATTCCCGAATGTAACCCTGAAGCTTTTCCCGAATGTAACCTCCAGTCCGATGGTGACTTTGCTTGGGATAGTTTACGATAACAATAGTATTAATAGTAATTTTCATTACAATTCCCTTCAGCAATGCCACGTTAGTCTTTCGTTGCGGGCACTTGACTACTAATGCAGCCACCCGGGTTCGATTCCCGCTGATAGCCTATTTTTTTTTCTTTATTTTTTTTTTTAAATATCAATACTTAATTATACTGTTCTTGGTGTGTCATGACATAAAAAGAAGGTATAGGGACATTTTTATGTACTCTCAGCATCTTTGATGTGCTCATGCTTTGTTCAGGATCCTGTACATATTTTATGCACACAAGAACTAACTAGATTTTTTGGATAACTTGATTAAGTAGATTCTAACATAGAGCATAACGCTCAATAGATTGATATACCTTTTTTTCCGAGTATACTGTTTTATTTTTCCTAATGTTACTTTTTGGAATTTACATTCGGAAAAAAAATTATCGATTGTAACCTTTTGGAGGTTACACTCGTAAAACAAATTCCCGAATGTAACCCTGAAGCTTTTCCCGAATGTAACCTCCAGTCCGATGGTGACTTTGCTTGAGATAGTTTACGATACCAATAGTATTAAAAGTAATTTTTATTACAATTCCCTTCAGCAATGCCACGTTAGTCTTTCGTTGCGGGCACTTGACTACTAACGCCGCGACCCGGGTTCGATTCTCGCTGATAGCCTATTTTCTTTTTCTTTATTTTTTTTTTTAAAATATCGATACTTAATTATACTGTTCTTGGTGTGTCATGACATAAAAAGAAGGTATAGGGACATTGTTATGTACTCTCAGCATCTTTGATGTGCTCATGCTTTGTTCAGGATCCTGTACATATTTTATGCACACAAGAACTAACTAGATTCCTTGGATAACTTGATTAAGTAGATTCTAACATAGAGCATAACGCTCAATAGATTGATATACCTTTTTTTCCGAGTATACTGTTTTATTTTTCCTAATGTTACTTTTTGGAATTTACATTCGGACAAAAAATTATCGATTGTAACCTTTTGGAGGTTACTCTCGTAAAACAAATTCCCGAATGTAACCCTGAAGCTTTTCCCGAATGTAACCTCCAGTCCGATGGTGACTTTGCTTGGGATAGTTTACGATACCAATAGTATTAAAAGTAATTTTTATTACAATTCCCTTCAGCAATGCCACGTTAGTCTTTCGTTGCGGGCACTTGACTACTAACGCCGCTACCCGGGTTCGATTCTCGCTGATAGCCTATTTTTTTTTTCTTTATTTTTTTTTTTAAATATCGATACTTAATTATACTGTTCTTGGTGTGTCATGACATAAAAAGAAGGTATAGGGACATTTTTATGTACTCTCAGCATCTTTGATGTGCTCATGCTTTGTTCAGGATCCTGTACATATTTTATGCACACAAGAACTAACTAGATTCCTTGGATAACTTCATTAAGTAGATTCTAACATAGAGCATAGCGCTCGATAGATTGATATACCTTTTTTTCCGAGTATACTGTTTTATTTTTCCTAATGGTACTTTTTGGAATTTACATTCGGAAAAATAGTTATCGATTGTAACCTTTTGGAGGTTACACTCGTAAAACAAATTCCCGAATGTAACCCTGAAGCTTTTCCCGAATGTAACCTCCAGTCCGATGGTGACTTTGCTTGGGATAGTTTACGATAACAATAGTATTAATAGTAATTTTCATTACAATTCCCTTCAGCAATGCCACGTTAGTCTTTCGTTGCGGGCACTTGACTACTAATGCAGCCACCCGGGTTCGATTCCCGCTGATAGCCTATTTTTTTTTCTTTATTTTTTTTTTTTTAAATATCAATACTTAATTATACTGTTCTTGGTGTGTCATGACATAAAAAGAAGGTATAGGGACATTTTTATGTACTCTCAGCATCTTTGATGTGCTCATGCTTTGTTCAGGATCCTGTACATATTTTATGCACACAAGAACTAACTAGATTCCTTGAATAACTTGATTAAGTAGATTCTAACATAGAGCATAGCTCTCGATAGATTGATATACCTTTTTTTCCGAGTATACTGTTTTATTTTTCCTAATGTTACTTTTTGGAATTTACATTCGGAAAAAAAATTATCGATTGTAACCTTTTGGAGGTTACACTCGTAAAACAAATTCCCGAATGTAACCCTGAAGCTTTTCCCGAATGTAACCTCCAGTCCGATGGTGACTTTGCTTGGGATAGTTTACGATAACAATAGTATTAATAGTAATTTTTATTACAATTCCCTTCAGCAATGCCACGTTAGTCTTTCGTTGCGGGCACTTGACTACTAATGCAGCCACCCGGGTTCGATTCCCGCTGATAGCCTATTTTTTTTTCTTTATTTTTTTTTTAAATATCGATACTTAATTATACTGTTCTGGGTGTGTCATGACATAAAAAGAAGGTATAGGGACATTTTTATGTACTCTCAGCATCTTTGATGTGCTCATGCTTTGTTCAGGATCCTGTACATATTTTATGCACACAAGAACTAACTAGATTCCTTGGATAACTTGATTAAGTAGATTCTAACATAGAGCATAGCGCTCGATAGATTGATATACCTTTTTTTCCGAGTATACTGTTTTATTTTTCCTAATGTTACTTTTTGGAATTTACATTCGGAAAAAAAATTATCGATTGTAACCTTTTGGAGGTTACACTCGTAAAACAAATTCCCGAATGTAACCCTGAAGCTTTTCCCGAATGTAACCTCCAGTCCGATGGTGACTTTGCTTGGGATAGTTTACGATACCAATAGTATTAAAAGTAATTTTCATTACAATTCCCTTTAGCAATGCCACGTTAGTCTTTCGTTGCGGTCACTTGACTACTAACGCAGCAACCCGGGTTCGATTGTCGCTGATAGCCTATTTTTTTTTCTTTATTATTTTTTTTTTAAATATCGATACTTAATTATACTGTTCTTGGTGTGTCATGACATAAAAAGAAGGTATAGGGACATTTTTATGTACTCTCAGCATCTTTGATGTGCTCATGCTTTGTTCAGGATCCTGTACATATTTTATGCACACAAGAACTAACTAGATTCCTTGGATAACTTCATTAAGTAGATTCTAACATAGAGCATAGCGCTCGATAGATTGATATACCTTTTTTTCCGAGTATACTGTTTTATTTTTCCTAATGTTACTTTTTGGAATTTACATTCAGAAAAATAATTATCGATTGTAACCTTTTGGAGGTTACACTCGTAAAACAAATTCCCGAATGTAACCCTGAAGCTTTTCACGAATGTAACCTCCAGTCCGATGGTGACTTTGCTTGGGATAGTTTACGATAACAATAGTATTAATAGTAATTTTCATTACAATTCCCTTCAGCAATGCCACGTTAGTCTTTCGTTGCGGGCACTTGACTACTAATGCAGCCACCCGGGTTCGATTCCCGCTGATAGCCTTTTTTTTTTTCTTTATTTTTTTTTTAAATATCAATACTTAATTATACTGTTCTTGGTGTGTCATGACATAAAAAGAAGGTATAGGGACATTTTTATGTACTCTCAGCATCTTTGATGTGCTCATGCTTTGTTCAGGATCCTGTACATATTTTATGCACACAAGAACTAACTAGATTCCTTGGATAACTTCATTAAGTAGATTCTAACATAGAGCATAGCGCTCGATAGATTGATATACCTTTTTTTCCGAGTATACTGTTTTATTTTTCCTAATGTTACTTTTTGGAATTTACAATCGGAAAAATAATTATCGATTGTAACCTTTTGGAGGTTACACTCGTAAAACAAATTCCCGAATGTAACCCTGAAGCTTTTCCCGAATGTAACCTCCAGTCCGATGGTGACTTTGCTTGGGATAGTTTACGATAACAATAGTATTAATAGTAATTTTCATTACAATTCCCTTCAGCAATGCCACGTTAGTCTTTCGTTGCGGGCACTTGACTACTAATGCAGCCACCCGGGTTCGATTCCCGCTGATAGCCTATTTTTTTTTCTTTATTTTTTTTTTTTAAATATCAATACTTAATTATACTGTTCTTGGTGTGTCATGACATAAAAAGAAGGTATAGGGACATTTTTATGTACTCTCAGCATCTTTGATGTGCTCATGCTTTGTTCAGGATCCTGTACATATTTTATGCACACAAGAACTAACTAGATTCCTTGGATAACTTCATTAAGTAGATTCTAACATAGAGCATAGCGCTCGATAGATTGATATACCTTTTTTTCCGAGTATACTGTTTTATTTTTCCTAATGTTACTTTTTGGAATTTACAATCGGAAAAATAATTATCGATTGTAACCTTTTGGAGGTTACACTCGTAAAACAAATTCCCGAATGTAACCCTGAAGCTTTTCCCGAATGTAACCTCCAGTCCGATGGTGACTTTGCTTGGGATAGTTTACGATAACAATAGTATTAATAGTAATTTTCATTATAATTTCCTTCAGCAATGCCACGTTAGTCTTTCGTTGCAGGCACTTGACTACTAATGCAGCCACCCGGGTTCGATTCCCGCTGATAGCCTATTTTTTTTCTTTATTTTTTTTTTTTAAATATCAATACTTAATTATACTGTTCTTGGTGTGTCATGACATAAAAAGAAGGTATAGGGACATTTTTATGTACTCTCAGCATCTTTGATGTGCTCATGCTTTGTTCAGGATCTTGTACATATTTTATGCACACAAGAACTAACTAGATTTTTTGGATAACTTGATTAAGTAGATTCTAACATAGAGCATAACGCTCAATAGATTGATATACCTTTTTTTCCGAGTATACTGTTTTATTTTTCCTAATGTTACTTTTTGGAATTTACATTCGGAAAAAAAATTATCGATTGTAACCTTTTGGAGGTTACTCTCGTAAAACAAATTCCCGAATGTAACCCTGAAGCTTTTCCCGAATGTAACCTCCAGTCCGATGGTGAATTTGCTTGAGATAGTTTACGATACCAATAGTATTAAAAGTAATTTTTATTACAATTCCCTTCAGCAATGCCACGTTAGTCTTTCGTTGCGGGCACTTGACTACTAACGCCGCGACCCGGGTTCGATTCTCGCTGATAGCCTATTTTCTTTTTCTTTATTTTTTTTTTTAAATATCGATACTTAATTATACTGTTCTTGGTGTGTCATGACATAAAAAGAAGGTATAGGGACATTTTTATGTACTCTCAGCATCTTTGATGTGCTCATGCTTTGTTCAGGATCCTGTACATATTTTATGCACACAAGAACTAACTAGATTCCTTGGATAACTTGATTAAGTAGATTCTAACATAGAGCATAACGCTCAATAGATTGATATACCTTTTTTTCCGAGTATACTGTTTTATTTTTCCTAATGTTACTTTTTGGAATTTACATTCGGAAAAAAAATTATCGATTGTAACCTTTTGGAGGTTACTCTCGTAAAACAAATTCCCGAATGTAACCCTGAAGCTTTTCCCGAATGTAACCTCCAGTCCGATGGTGACTTTGCTTGGGATAGTTTACGATACCAATAGTATTAAAAGTAATTTTTATTACAATTCCCTTCAGCAATGCCACGTTAGTCTTTCGTTGCGGTCACTTGACTACTAACGCCGCGACCCGGGTTCGATTCTCGCTGATAGCCTATTTTTTTTTTCTTTATTTTTTTTTTTAAATATCGATACTTAATTATACTGTTCTGGGTGTGTCATGACATAAAAAGAAGGTATAGGGACATTTTTATGTACTCTCAGCATCTTTGATGTGCTCATGCTTTGTTCAGGATCCTGTACATATTTTATGCACACAAGAACTAACTAGATTCCTTGGATAACTTGATTAAGTAGATTCTAACATAGAGCATAGCGCTCGATAGATTGATATACCTTTTTTTCCGAGTATACTGTTTTATTTTTCCTAATGTTACTTTTTGGAATTTACATTCGGAAAAAAAAATATCGATTGTAACCTTTTGGAGGTTACACTCGTAAAACAAATTCCCGAATGTAACCCTGAAGCTTTTCCCGAATGTAACCTCCAGTCCGATGGTGACTTTGCTTGGGATAGTTTACGATACCAATAGTATTAAAAGTAATTTTCATTACAATTCCCTTTAGCAATGCCACGTTAGTCTTTCGTTGCGGTCACTTGACTACTAATGCAGCGACCCGGGTTCGATTGTCGCTGATAGCCTATTTTTTTTTCTTTATTATTTTTTTTTTTAAATATCGATACTTAATTATACTGTTCTTGATGTGTCATGACATAAAAAGAAGGTATAGGGACATTTTTATGTACTCTCAGCATCTTTGATGTGCTCATGCTTTGTTCAGGATCCTGTACATATTTTATGCACACAAGAACTAACTAGATTCCTTGGATAACTTCATTAAGTAGATTCTAACATAGAGCATAGCGCTCGATAGATTGATATACCTTTTTTTCCGAGTATACTGTTTTATTTTTACTAATGGTACTTTTTGGAATTTACATTCGGAAAAATAATTATCGATTGTAACCTTTTGGAGGTTACACTCGTAAAACAAATTCCCGAATGTAACCCTGAAGCTTTTCACGAATGTAACCTCCAGTCCGATGGTGACTTTGCTTGGGATAGTTTACGATAACAATAGTATTAATAGTAATTTTCATTACAATTCCCTTCAGCAATGCCACGTTAGTCTTTCGTTGCGGGCACTTGACTACTAATGCAGCCACCCGGGTTCGATTCCCGCTGATAGCCTTTTTTTTTTCTTTATTTTTTTTTTTAAATATCAATACTTAATTATACTGTTCTTGGTGTGTCATGACATAAAAAGAAGGTATAGGGACATTTTTATGTACTCTCAGCATCTTTGATGTGCTCATGCTTTGTTCAGGATCCTGTACATATTTTATGCACACAAGAACTAACTAGATCCCTTGAATAACTTGATTAAGTAGATTCTAACATAGAGCATAGCGCTCGATAGATTGATATACCTTTTTTTCCGAGTATACTGTTTTAATTTTCCTAATGTTACTTTTTGGAATTTACATTCGGAAAAAAATTTATCAATTGTAACCTTTTCGAGGTTACACTCGTAAAACAAATTCCCGAATGTAACCCTGAAGCTTTTCCCGAATGTAACCTCCAGTCCGATGGTGACTTTGCTTGGGATAGTTTACGATACCATTAGTATTAAAAGTAATTTTCATTACAATTCCCTTCAGCAATGCCACGTTAGTCTTTCGTTGCGGGCACTTGACTACTAATGCAGCGACCCGGGTTCGATTCCCGCTGATAGCCTATTTTTTTTCTTTATTTTTTTTTTAAATATCGATACTTAATTATACTGTTCTTGGTGTGTCATGACATAAAAAGAAGGTATAGGGACATATTTATGTACTCTCAGCATCTTTGATGTGCTCATGCTTTGTTCAGGATCCTGTACATGTTTTATGCACACAAGAACTAACTAGATTCCTTGAATAACTTGATTAAGTAGATTCTAACATAGAGCATAATGCTCGATAGATTGATATACCTTTTTTTCCGAGTATACTGTTTTATTTTTCCTAATGTTACTTTTTGGAATTTACATTCGGAAAAAAAATTATCGATTGTAACCTTTTGGAGGTTACACTCGTAAAACAAATTCCCGAATGTAACCCTGAAGCTTTTCCCGAATGTAACCTCCAGTCCGATGGTGACTTTGCTTGGGATAGTTTACGATAACAATAGTATTAATAGTAATTTTCATTACAATTCCCTTCAGCAATGCCACGTTAGTCTTTCGTTGCGAGCACTTGACTACTAATGCAGCCACCCGGGTTCGATTCCCGCTGATAGCCTATTTTTTTTTTCTTTATTTTTTTTTTAAATATCAATACTTAATTATACTGTTATTGGTGTGTCATGACATAAAAAGAAGGTATAGGGACATTTTTATGTACTCTCAGCATCTTTGATGTGCTCATGCTTTGTTCAGGATCCTGTACATATTTTATGCACACAAGAACTAACTAGATTCCTTGGATAACTTCATTAAGTAGATTCTAACATAGAGCATAGCGCTCGATAGATTGATATACCTTTTTTTCCGAGTATACTGTTTTATTTTTCCTAATGTTACATTTTGGAATTTACATTCGGAAAAAAATTTATCGATTGTAACCTTTTGGAGGTTACACTCGTAAAACAAATTCCCGAATGTAACGCTGAAGCTTTTCCCGAATGTAACCTCCAGTCCGATGGTGACTTTGCTTGGGATAGTTTACGATACCATTAGTATTAAAAGTAATTTTCATTACAATTCCCTTCAGCAATGCCACGTTAGTCTTTCGTTGCGGGCACTTGACTACTAATGCAGCGACCCGAGTTCGATTCCCGCTGATAGCCTATTTTTTTTTCTTTATTTTTTTTTTTAAATATCGATACTTAATTATACTGTTCTTGGTGTGTCATGACATAAAAAGAAGGTATAGGGACATATTTATGTACTCTCAGCATCTTTGATGTGCTCATGCTTTGTTCAGGATCCTGTACATATTTTATGCACACAAGAACTAACTAGATTCCTTGGATAACTTGATTAAGTAGATTCTAACATAGAGCATAATGCTCGATAGATTGATATACCTTTTTTTCCGAGTATACTGTTTTATTTTTCCTAATGTTACTTTTTGGAATTTACATTCGGAAAAAAAATTATCGATTGTAACCTTTTGGAGGTTACTCTCGTAAAACAAATTCCCGAATGTAACCCTGAAGCTTTTCCCGAATGTAACCTCCAGTCCGATGGTGACTTTGCTTGGGATAGTTTACGATACCAATAGTATTAATAGTAATTTTCATTACAATTCCCTTCAGCAATGCCACGTTAGTCTTTTGTTGCGGGCACTTGACTACTAACGCAGCGACCCGGGTTCGATTCCCGCTGATAGCATATTTTTGTTTCTTTATTTTTTTTTTAAAATATCGATACTTAATTATACTGTTCTTGGTGTGTCATGACATAAAAAGAAGGTATAGGGACATTTTTATGTACTCTCAGCATCTTTGATGTGCTCATGCTTTGTTCAGGATCCTGTACATATTTTATGCACACAAGAACTAACTAGATTCCTTGGATAACTTCATTAAGTAGATTCTAACATAGAGCATAATGCTCGATAGATTGATATACCTTTTTTTCCGAGTATACTGTTTAATTTTTCCTAATGTTACTTTTTGGAATTTACATTCGGAAAAAAAAATATCGATTGTAACCTTTTGGAGGTTAAACTCGTAAAACAAATTCCCGAATGTAACCCTGAAGCTTTTCCCGAATGTAACCTCCAGTCCGATGGTGACTTTGCTTGGGATAGTTTACGATACCAATAGTATTAAAAGTAATTTTCATTACAATTCCCTTCAGCAATGCCACGTTAGTCTTTCGTTGCGGGCACTTGACTACTAACGCAGCTACACGGGTTCGATTCCCGCTGATAGCCTTTTTTTTTCTTTATTTTTTATTTTTTAAATATCGATACTTAATTATACTGTTCTTGGTGTGTCATGACATTAAAAGAAGGTATAGGAACATTTTTATGTACTCTCAGCATCTTTGATGTGCTCAGGCTTTGTTCAGGATCCTGTACATATTTTTGCACACAAGAACTAACTAGATTCCTTGGATAACTTGATTAAGTAGATTCTAACATAGAGCATAACGCTCGATAGATTGATATACCTTTTTTTCCGAGTATACTGTTTTATTTTTCCTAATGTTACTTTTTGGAATTTACATTCGGAAAAAAAATTATCGATTGTAACCTTTTGGAGGTTACTCTCGTAAAACAAATTTCCGAATGTAACCCTGAAGCTTTTCCCGAATGTAACCTCCAGTCCGATGGTGACTTTGCTTGGGATAGTTTACGATACCAATAGTATTAAAAGTAATTTTCATTACAATTCCCTTCAGCAATGCCACGTTAGTCTTTCGTTGCGGGCACTTGACTACTAACGCAGCTACCCGGGTTCGATTCCCGCTGATAGCCTTTTTTTTTCTTTATTTTTTCTTTTTTAAATATCGATACTTAATTATACTGTTCTTGGTTTGTCATGACATTAAAAGAAGGTATAGGAACATTTTTATGTACTCTCAGCATCTTTGATGTGCTCATGCTTTGTTCAGGATCCTGTACATATTTTATGCACACAAGAACTAACTAGATTCCTTGGATAACTTGATTAAGTAGATTCTAACATAGAGCATAATGCTCGATAGATTGATATACCTTTTTTTCCGAGTATACTGTTTTATTTTTCCTAATGTTACTTTTTGGAATTTACATTCGGAAAAAAAATTATCGATTGTAACCTTTTGGAGGTTACTCTTGTAAAACAAATTCCCGAATGTAACTCTGAAGCTTTTCCCGAATGTAACCTCAAGTCCGATGGTGACTTTGCTTGGGATAGTTTACGATACCAATAGTACTAAAAGTAATTTTCATTACAATTCCCTTCAGCAATGCCACGTTAGTCTTTTGTTGCGGGCACTTGACTACTAACGCAGCGACCCGGGTTCGATTCCCGCTGATAGCATATTTTTGTTTCTTTATTTTTTTTTTTTAAATATCGATACTTAATTATACTGTTCTTGGTGTGTCATGACATAAAAAGAAGGTATAGGGACATATTTATGTACTCTCAGCATCTTTGATGTGCTCATGCTTTCTTCAGGATCCTGTACATATTTTATGCACACAAGAACTAACTAGATTCCTTGGATAACTTGATTAAGTAGATTCTAACATAGAGCATAGCGCTCGATAGATTGATATACCTTTTTTTCCGAGTATACTGTTTTATTTTTCCTAATGTTACTTTTTGGAATTTACATTCGGAAAAAAAATTATCGATTGTAACCTTTTGGAGGATGCACTCGTAAAACAAATTCCCGAATGTAACCCTAAAGCTTTTCCCGAATGTAACCTCCAGTCCGATGGTGACTTTGCTTGGGATAGTTTACGATACCAATAGTATTAAAAGTAATTTTCATTACAATTCCCTTCAGCAATGCCACGTTAGTCTTTCGTTGCGGGCACTTGACTACTAACGCAGCGACCCGGGTTCTATTCCCGCTGATAGACTATTTTTTTTCTTTATTTTTTTTTTAAAATATCGATACTTAATTATACTGTTCTTGGTGTGTCATGACATAAAAAGAAGGTATAGGGACATTTTTATGTACTCTCAGCATCTTTGATGTGCTCATGCTTTGTTCAGGATCCTGTACATATTTTATGCACACAAGAACTAACTAGATTCCTTGGATAACTTCATTAAGTAGATTCTAACATAGAGCATAGCGCTCGATAGATTGATATACCTTTTTTTCCGAGTATACTGTTTAATTTTTCCTAATGTTACTTTTTGGAATTTACATTCGGAAAAAAAAATATCGATTGTAACCTTTTGGAGGTTAAACTCGTAAAACAAATTCCCGAATGTAACCCTGAAGCTTTTCCCGAATGTAACCTCCAGTCCGATGGTGACTTTGCTTGGGATAGTTTACGATACCAATAGCATTAAAAGTAATTTTCATTACAATTCCCTTCAGCAATGCCACGTTAGTCTTTCGTTGCGGGCACTTGACTACTAACGCAGCTACCCGGGTTCGATTCTCGCTGACAGCCTTTTTTTTTCTTTATTTTTTATTTTTTAAATATCGATACTTAATTATACTGTTCTTGGTGTGTCATGACATTAAAAGAAGGTATAGGAACATTTTTATGTACTCTCAGCATCTTTGATGTGCTCATGCTTTGTTCAGGATCCTGTACATATTTTATGCACACAAGAACTAACTAGATTCCTTGGATAACTTGATTAAGTAGATTCTAACATAGAGCATAACGCTCGATAGATTGATATACCTTTTTTTCCGAGTATACTGTTTTATTTTTCCTAATGTTACTTTTTGGAATTTACATTCGGAAAAAAAATTATCGATTGTAACCTTTTGGAGGTTACTCTCGTAAAACAAATTTCCGAATGTAACCCTGAAGCTTTTCCCGAATGTAACCTCCAGTCCGATGGCTTTTTGCTTGGGATAGTTTACGATACCAATAGTATTAAAAGTAATTTTCGTTACAATTCCCTTCAGCAATGCCACGTTAGTCTTTCGTTGCGGGCACTTGACTACCAACGCAGCTACCCGGGTTCGATTCACGCTGATAGCCTATTTTTTTTTTCTTTATTTTTTTTTAAATATCGATACTTAATTATACTGTTCTTGGTGTGTCATGACATAAAAAGAAGGTATAGGGACATTTTTATGTACTCTCAGCATCTTTGATGTGCTCATGCTTTGTTCAGGATCCTGTACATATTTTATGCACACAAGAACTAACTAGATTCCTTGGATAACTTGATTAAGTAGATTCTAACATAGAGCATAGCGCTCGATAGATTGATATACCTTTTTTTCCGAGTATACTGTTTTATTTTTCCTAATGTTACTTTTTGGAATTTACATTAGGGAAAAAAATATCGATTGTAACCTTTTGGAGGATACACTCGTAAAACAAATTCCCGAATGTAACCTTGAAGCTTTTCCCGAATGTAACCTCCAGTCCGATGGTGACTTTGCTTGGGATAGTTTACGATACCAATAGTATTAAAAGTAATTTTCATCACAATTCCCTTCAGCAATGCCACGGTAGTCTTTCGTTGCGGGCACTTGACTACTAACGCAGCGACCCGGGTTCGATTCCCGCTGATAGCCTATTTTTTTTTCTTTATTTTTTTTTTTAAATATCGATACTTAATTATACTGTTCTTGGTGTGTCATGACATAAAAAGAAGGTATAGGGACATTTTTATGTACTCTCAGCATCTTTGATGTGCTCATGCTTTGTTCAGGATCCTGTACATATTTTATGCACACAAGAACTAACTAGATTCCTTGGATAACTTCATTAAGTAGATTCTAACATAGAGCATAGCGCTCGATAGATTGATATACCTTTTTTTCCGAGTATACTGTTTTATTTTTCCTAATGTTACTTTTTGGAATTTACTTTATGGAAAAAATTATCGATTGTAACCTTTTGGAGGATACACTCGTAAAACAAATTCCCGAATGTAACCTTGAAGCTTTTCCCGAATGTAACCTCCAGTCCGATGGTGACTTTGCTTGGGATAGTTTACGATACCAATAGTATTAAAAGTAATTTTCATCACAATTCCCTTCAGCAATGCCAAGTTAGTCTTTCGTTGCGGGCACTTGACTACTAATGCAGCGACCCGGGTTCGATTCCCTCTGATAGCCTATTTTTTTTCTTTATTTTTTTTTAAATATCGATACTTAATTATACTGTTCTGGGTGTGTCATGACATAAAAAGAAGGTATAGGGACATTTTTATGTACTCTCAGCATCTTTGATGTGCTCATGCTTTGTTCAGGATCCTGTACATATTTTATGCACACAAGAACTAACTAGATTCCTTGGATAACTTGATTAAGTAGATTCTAACATAGAGCATAGCGCTCGATAGATTGATATACCTTTTTTTCCGAGTATACTGTTTTATTTTTCCTAATGTTACTTTTTGGAATTTACATTCGGAAAAAAAATTATCGATTGTAACCTTTTGGAGGTTACACTCGTAAAACAAATTCCCGAATGTAACCCTGAAGCTTTTCCCGAATGTAACCTCCAGTCCGATGGTGACTTTGCTTGGGATAGTTTACGATATATAAGCGCCTGCACCCGCGAACGGGTATAACACAGTTTGTATTTAACTGTTCTCCGCCCTTTTACGGCGAGCTTCCCTTTGTTTTAAATATGTTTCATATCTTCTTTTGTCGTATGACGTGCAGATGTTATTTGTGATCGCCCTCCATTCCTTTCTATTATGTACATGATAGTTCCACACTTCAAGGACGCATCCAATTTTGAGGTCTTTTTTCAAAATGTCCTTGAATCTTAGTTTAGGACGACCAACTGGGCGAGACCCGTGTTCTAGCTCCGAAAATAACAGGTGCTTAGGCACTCTGTCATCGTCCATTCGGCAGAGGTGACCAAGCCAGCGGAGACGATTTCTAGCTAATTTTGTTTCAATATCATCTACGTTTGCGCGACGGAGGACGTCTTCATTGCTTATATAGTCATCCCACTTGATCCTGAGGATTAGGCGTAAATGGCGTTGTTGCAGAGTACGAAGTTCTCTAACTTCATGCTGATATACAGTCCATGTCTCACTACCGTACAATAAGAGAGGCATTAGACATTGATTATAAACAGCGATCTTGGTTGGTACAGTGAGATCACGTGAGTCGAAAACCAATAGTATTAAAAGTAATTTTCATTACAATTCCCTTTAGCAATGCCACGTTAGTCTTTTGTTGCGGTCACTTGACTACTAACGCAGCGACCCGGGTTCGATTGTCGCTGATAGCCTATTTTTTTTCTTTATTTTTTTTTTTTAAATATCGATACTTAATTATACTGTTCTTGGTGTGTCATGACATAAAAAGAAGGTATAGGGACATTTTTATGTACTCTCAGCATCTTTGATGTGCTCATGCTTTGTTCAGGATCCTGTACATATTTTATGCACACAAGAACTAACTAGATTCCTTGGATAACTTCATTAAGTAGATTCTAACATAGAGCATAGCGCTCGATAGATTGATATACCTTTTTTTCCGAGTATACTGTTTTATTTTTCCTAATGGTACTTTTTGGAATTTACATTCGGAAAAATAATTATCGATTGTAACCTTTTGGAGGTTACACTCGTAAAACAAATTCCCGAATGTAACCCTGAAGCTTTTCACGAATGTAACCTCCAGTCCGATGGTGACTTTGCTTGGGATAGTTTACGATAACAATAGTATTAATAGTAATTTTCATTACAATTCCCTTCAGCAATGCCACGTTAGTCTTTCGTTGCGGGCACTTGACTACTAATGCAGCCTCCCGGGTTCGATTCCCGCTGATAGCCTTTTTTTTTTCTTTATTATTTTTTTTTAAATATCAATACTTAATTATACTGTTCTTGGTGTGTCATGACATAAAAAGAAGGTATAGGGACATTTTTATGTACTCTCAGCATCTTTGATGTGCTCATGCTTTGTTCAGGATCCTGTACATATTTTATGCACACAAGAACTAACTAGATTCCTTGGATAACTTGATTAAGTAGATTCTAACATAGAGCATAGCGCTCGATAGATTGATATACCTTTTTTTCCGAGTATACTGTTTTAATTTTCCTAATGTTACTTTTTGGAATTTACATTCGGAAAAAAATTTATCAATTGTAACCTCTTCGAGGTTACACTCGTAAAACAAATTCCCGAATGTAACCCTGAAGCTTTTCCCGAATGTAACCTCCAGTCCGATGGTGACTTTGCTTGGGATAGTTTACGATACCATTAGTATTAAAAGTAATTTTCATTACAATTCCCTTCAGCAATGCCACGTTAGTCTTTCGTTGCGGGCACTTGACTACTAACGCAGCAACCCGGGTTCTATTCCCGCTGATAGCCTATTTTTTTTTCTTTATTTTTTTTTTTAAATATCGATACTTAATTATACTGTTCTTGGTGTGTCATGACATAAAAAGAAGGTATAGGGACATATTTATGTACTCTCAGCATCTTTGATGTGCTCATGCTTTGTTCAGGATCCTGTACATATTTTATGCACACAAGAACTAACTAGATTCCTTGAATAACTTGATTAAGTAGATTCTAACATAGAGCATAATGCTCGATAGATTGATATACCTTTTTTTCCGAGTATACTGTTTTATTTTTCCTAATGTTACTTTTTGGAATTTACATTCGGAAAAAAAATTATCGATTGTAACCTTTTGGAGGTTACACTCGTAAAACAAATTCCCGAATGTAACCCTGAAGCTTTTCCCGAATGTAACCTCCGTCCGATGGTGACTTTGCTTGGGATAGTTTACGATAACAATAGTATTAATAGTAATTTTCATTACAATTCCCTTCAGCAATGCCACGTTAGTCTTTCGTTGCGGGCACTTGACTACTAATGCAGCCACCCGGGTTCGATTCCTGCTGATAGCCTATTTTTTTTTCTTTATTTTTTTTTTTAAATATCAATACTTAATTATACTGTTATTGGTGTGTCATGACATAAAAAGAAGGTATAGGGACATTTTTATGTACTCTCAGCATCTTTGATGTGCTCATGCTTTGTTCAGGATCCTGTACATATTTTATGCACACAAGAACTAACTAGATTCCTTGAATAACTTGATTAAGTAGATTCTAACATAGAGCATAGCGCTCGATAGATTGATATACCTTTTTTTCCGAGTATACTGTTTTATTTTTCCTAATGTTACATTTTGGAATTTACATTCGGAAAAAAATTTATCGATTGTAACCTTTTGGAGGTTACACTCGTACAACAAATTCCCGAATGTAACCCTGAAGCTTTTCCCGAATGTAACCTCCAGTCCGATGGTGACTTTGCTTGGGATAGTTTACGATACCATTAGTATTAAAAGTAATTTTCATTACAATTCCCTTCAGCAATGCCACGTTAGTCTTTCGTTGCGGGCACTTGACTACTAATGCAGCGACCCGGGTTCGATTCCCGCTGATAGCCTATTTTTTTTTTCTTTATTTTTTTTTTTAAATATCGATACTTAATTATACTGTTCTTGGTGTGTCATGACATAAAAAGAAGGTATAGGGACATATTTATGTACTCTCAGCATCTTTGATGTGCTCATGCTTTCTTCAGGATCCTGTACATATTTTATGCACACAAGAACTAACTAGATTTCTTGGATAACTTGATTAAGTAGATTCTAACATAGAGCATAATGCTCGATAGATTGATATACCTTTTTTTCCGAGTATACTGTTTTATTTTTCCTAATGTTACTTTTTGGAATTTACATTCGGAAAAAAAATTATCGATTGTAACCTTTTGCAGGTTAAAATCGTAAAACAAATTCCCGAATGTAACCCTGAAGCTTTTCCCGAATGTAACCTCCAGTCCGATGGTGACTTTGCTTGGGATAGTTTACGATACCAATAGTATTAAAAGTAATTTTCATTACAATTCCCTTCAGCAATGCCACGTTAGTCTTTTGTTGCGGGCACTTGACTACTAACGCAGCGACCCGGGTTCGATTCCCGCTAATAGCATATTTTTGTTTCTTTATTTTTTTTTTTAAAATATCTATACTTAATTATACTGTTCTTGGTGTGTCATGACATAAAAAGAAGGTATAGGGACATTTTTATGTACTCTCAGCATCTTTGATGTGCTCATGCTTTGTTCAGGATCCTGTACATATTTTATGCACACAAGAACTAACTAGATTCCTTGGATAACTTCATTAAGTAGATTCTAACATAGAGCATAGCGCTCGATAGATTGATATACCTTTTTTTCCTAGTATACTGTTTAATTTTTCCTAATGTTACTTTTTGGAATTTACAATCGGAAAAAAAATATCGATTGTAACCTTTTGGAGGTTAAACTCGTAAAACAAATTCCCGAATGTAACCCTGAAGCTTTTCCCGAATGTAACCTCCAGTCCGATGGTGACTTTGCTTGGGATAGTTTACGATACCAATAGTATTAAAAGTAATTTTCATTACAATTCCCTTCAGCAATGCCACGTTAGTCTTTCGTTGCGGGCACTTGACTACTAACGCAGCTACCCGGGTTCGATTCCCGCTGATAGCCTTTTTTTTTTTATTTTTTATTTTTTAAATATCGATACTTAATTATACTGTTCTTGGTGTGTCATGACATTAAAAGAAGGTATAGGAACATTTTTATGTACTCTCAGCATCTTTGATGTGCTCATGCTTTGTTCAGGATCCTGTACATATTTTATGCACACAAGAACTAACTAGATTCCTTGGATAACTTGATTAAGTAGATTCTAACATAGAGCATAACGCTCGATAGATTGATATACCTTTTTTTCCGAGTATACTGTTTTATTTTTCCTAATGTTACTTTTTGGAATTTACATTCGGAAAAAAAATTATCGATTGTAACCTTTTGGAGGTTACTCTCGTAAAACAAATTTCCGAATGTAACCCTGAAGCTTTTCCCGAATGTAACCTCCAGTCCGATGGTGACTTTGCTTGGGATAGTTTACGATACCAATAGTATTAAAAGTAATTTTCATTACAATTCCCTTCAGCAATGCCACGTTAGTCTTTCGTTGCGGGCACTTGACTACTAACGCAGCTACCCGGGTTCGATTCCCGCTGATAGCCTTTTTTTTCTTTATTTTTTATTTTTTAAATATCGATACTTAATTATACTGTTCTTGGTTTGTCATGACATTAAAAGAAGGTATAGGAACATTTTTATGTACTCTCAGCATCTTTGATGTGCTCATGCTTTGTTCAGGATCCTGTACATATTTTATGCACACAAGAATTAACTAGATTCCTTGGATAACTTGATTAAGTAGATTCTAACATAGAGCATAATGCTCGATAGATTGATATACCTTTTTTTCCGAGTATACTGTTTTATTTTTCCTAATGTTACTTTTTGGAATTTACATTCGGAAAAAAAATTATCGATTGTAACCTTTTGGAGGTTAAACTCGTAAAACAAATTCCCGAATGTAACCCTGAAGCTTTTCCCGAATGTAACCTCCAGTCCGATGGTGACTTTGCTTGGGATAGTTTACGATACCAATAGTACTAAAAGTAATTTTCATTACAATTCCCTTCAGCAATGCCACGTTAGTCTTTTGTTGCGGGCACTTGACTACTAACGCAGCGACCCGGGTTCGATTCCCGCTGATAGCATATTTTTGTTTTTTTATTTTTTTTTTTTAAATATCGATACTTAGTTATACTGTTCTTGGTGTGTCATGACATAAAAAGAAGGTATAGGGACATATTTATGTACTCTCAGCATCTTTGATGTGCTCATGCTTTCTTCAGGATCCTGTACATATTTTATGCACACAAGAACTAACTAGATTCCTTGGATAACTTGATTAAGTAGATTCTAACATAGAGCATAGCGCTCGATAGATTGATATACCTTTTTTTCCGAGTATACTGTTTTATTTTTCCTAATGTTACTTTATGGAATTTACATTCGGAAAAAAAATTATCGATTGTAACCTTTTGGAGGATGCACTCGTAAAACAAATTCCCGAATGTAACCCTAAAGCTTTTCCCGAATGTAACCTCCAGTCCGATGGTGACTTTGCTTGGGATAGTTTACGATACCAATAGTATTAAAAGTAATTTTCATTACAATTCCCTTCAGCAATGCCACGTTGGTCTTTCGTTGCGGGCACTTGACTACTAACGCAGCGACCCGGGTTCTATTCCCGCTGATAGACTATTTTTTTTTCTTTAATTTTTTTTTAAATATCGATACTTAATTATAATGTTCTCGGTGTGTCATGACATAAAAAGAAGGTATAGGGACATTTTTATGTACTCTCAGCATCTTTGATGTGCTCATGCTTTGTTCAGGATCCTGTACATATTTTATGCACACAAGAACTAACTAGATTCCTTGGATAACTTTATTAAGTAGATTCTAACATAGAGCATAGCGCTCGATAGATTGATATACCTTTTTTTCCGAGTATACTGTTTAATTTTTCCTAATGTTACTTTTTGGAATTTACATTCGGAAAAAAAAATATCGATTGTAACCTTTTGGAGGTTAAACTCGTAAAACAAATTCCCGAATGTAACCCTGAAGCTTTTCCCGAATGTAACCTCCAGTCCGATGGTGACTTTGCTTGGGATAGTTTACGATACCAATAGTATTAAAAGTAATTTTCATTACAATTCCCTTCAGCAATGCCACGTTAGTCTTTCGTTGCGGGCACTTGACTACTAACGCAGCTACCCGGGTTCGATTCCCGCTGATAGCCTTTTTTTTTTCTTTATTTTTTATTTTTTAAATATCGATACTTAATTATACTGTTCTTGGTGTGTCATGACATTAAAAGAAGGTATAGGAACATTTTTATGTACTCTCAGCATCTTTGATGTGCTCATGCTTTGTTCAGGATCCTGTACATATTTTATGCACACAAGAACTAACTAGATTCCTTGGATAACTTGATTAAGTAGATTCTAACATAGAGCATAACGCTCGATAGATTGATATACCTTTTTTTCCGAGTATACTGTTTTATTTTTCCTAATGTTACTTTTTGGAATTTACATTCGGAAAAAAAATTATCGATTGTAACCTTTTGGAGGTTACTCTCGTAAAACAAATTTCCGAATGTAACCCTGAAGCTTTTCCCGAATGTAACCTCCAGTCCGATGGCGACTTTGCTTGGGATAGTTTACGATACCAATAGTATTAAAAGTAATTTTCGTTACAATTCCCTTCAGCAATGCCACGTTAGTCTTTCGTTGCGGGCACTTGACTACCAACGCAGCTACCCGGGTTCGATTCACGCTGATAGCCTATTTTTTTTTCTTTATTTTTTTTTTAAATATCGATACTTAATTATACTGTTCTTGGTGTGTCATGACATAAAAATAAGGTATAGGGACATTTTTATGTACTCTCAGCATCTTTGATGTGCTCATGCTTTGTTCAGGATCCTGTACATATTTTATGCACACAAGAACTAACTAGATTCCTTGGATAACTTGATTAAGTAGATTCTAACATAGAGCATAGCGCTCGATAGATTGATATACCTTTTTTTCCGAGTATACTGTTTTATTTTTCCTAATGTTACTTTTTGGAATTTACATTAGGGAAAAAAATATCGATTGTAACCTTTTGGAGGATACACTCGTAAAACAAATTCACGAATGTAACCTTGAAGCTTTTCCCGAATGTAACCTCCAGTCCGATGGTGACTTTGCTTGGGATAGTTTACGATACCAATAGTATTAAAAGTAATTTTCATCACAATTCCCTTCAGCAATGCCACGGTAGTCTTTCGTTGCGGATACTTGACTACTAACGCAGCGACCCGGGTTCGATTTCCGCTGATAGCCTATTTTTTTTCTTTATTTTTTTTAAATATCGATACTTAATTATACTGTTCTTGGTGTGTCATGACATAAAAAGAAGGTATAGGGACATTTTTATGTACTCTCAGCATCTTTGATGTGCTCATGCTTTGTTCAGGATCCTGTACATATTTTATGCACACAAGAACTAACTAGATTCCTTGGATAACTTCATTAAGTAGATTCTAACATAGAGCATAACGCTCAATAGATTGATATACCTTTTTTTCCGAGTATACTGTTTTATTTTTCGTAATGTTACTTTTTGGAATTTACATTCGAAAAAAAAATTATCGATTGTAACCTTTTGGAGGTTACTCTCGTAAAACAAATTCCCGAATGTAACCCTGAAGCTTTTCCCGAATGTAACCTCCAGTCCGATGGTGACTTTGCTTGGGATAGTTTACGATACCAATAGTATTAAAAGTAATTTTCGTTACAATTCCCTTCAGCAATGCCACGTTAGTCTTTCGTTGCGGGCACTTGACTACTAACGCAGCGACCCGGGTTCGATTCTCGCTAATAGCCTTTTTTTTTTTCTTTATTTTTTTTTTTTAAATATCGATACTTAATTATACTGTTCTTGGTGTGTCATGACATAAAAAGAAGGTATAGGGACATTTTTATGTACTCTCAGCATCTTTGATGTGCTCATGCTTTGTTCAGGATCCTGTACATATTTTATGCACACAAGAACTAACTAGATTCCTTGGATAACTTCATTAAGTAGATTCTAACATAGAGCATAGCGCTCGATAGATTGATATACCTTTTTTTCCGAGTATACTGTTTTATTTTTCCTAATGTTACTTTTTGGAATTTACATTAGGGAAAAAATTATCGATTGTAACCTTTTGGAGGGTACACTCGTAAAACAAATTCCCGAATGTAACCTTGAAGCTTTTCCCGAATGTAACCTCCAGTCCGATGGTGACTTTGCTTGGGATAGTTTACGATACCAATAGTATTAAAAGTAATTTTCATTACAATTCCCTTCAGCAATGCCACGGTAGTCTTTCGTTGCGGGCACTTGACTACTAACGCAGCGACCCGGGTTCGATTCCCGCTGAAAGCCTATTTTTTTTTCTTTATTTTTTTTTTAAATATCGATACTTAATTATACTGTTCTTGGTGTGTCATGACATAAAAAGAAGGTATAGGGACATTTTTATGTACTCTCAGCATCTTTGATGTGCTCATGCTTTGTTCAGGATCCTGTACATATTTTATGCACACAAGAACTAACTAGATTCCTTGGATAACTTGATTAAGTAGATTCTAACATAGAGCATAGCGCTCGATAGATTGATATACCTTTTTTTCCGAGTATACTGTTTTATTTTTCCTAATGTTACTTTTTGGAATTTACATTCGGAAAAAAATTATCTCTTCTAACCTTTTGGAGGATACACTCGTAAAACAAATTCCCGAATGTAACCCTAAAGCTTTTCCCGAATGTAACCTCCAGTCCGATGGTGACTTTGCTTGGGATAGTTTACGATACCAATAGTATTAAAAGTAATTTTCATCACAATTCCCTTCAGCAATGCCACGGTAGTCTTTCGTTGCGGGCACTTGACTACTAACGCAGCGACCCGGGTTCGATTCCCGCTGATAGCCTATTTTTTTTTCTTTATTTTTTTTTTAAATATCGATACTTAATTATACTGTTCTTGGTGTGTCATGACATAAAAAGAAGGTATAGCGACATATTTATGTACTCTCAGCATCTTTGATGTGCTCATGCTTTGTTCAGGATCCTGTACATATTTTATGCACACAAGAACTAACTAGATTCCTTGGATAACTTCATTAAGTAGATTCTAACATAGAGCATAGCGCTCGATAGATTGATATACCTTTTTTTCCGAGTATACTGTTTTATTTTTCCTAATGTTACTTTTTGGAATTTACATTCGGAAAAAAAATTATCGATTGTAACCTTTTGGAGGTTACTCTCGTAAAACAAATTTCCGAATGTAACCCTGAAGCTTTTCCCGAATGTAACCTCAAGTCCGATGGTGACTTTGCTTGGGATAGTTTACGATACCAATAGTATTAAAAGTAATTTTCATTACAATTCCCTTCAGCAATGCCACGTTAGTCTTTCGTTGCAAGCACTTGACTACTAACGCAGCTACCCGGGTTCGATTCCCGCTTATAGCCTTTTTTTTTCTTTATTTTTTATTTTTTAAATATCGATACTTAATTATACTGTTCTTGGTTTGTCATGACATTAAAAGAAGGTATAGGAACATTTTTATGTACTCTCAGCCTCTTTGATGTGCTCATGCTTTGTTCAGGATCCTGTACATATTTTATGCACACAAGAACTAACTAGATTCCTTGGATAACTTGATTAAGTAGATTCTAACATAGAGCATAATGCTCGATAGATTGATATACCTTTTTTTCCGAGTATACTGTTTTATTTTTCCTAATGTTACTTTTTGGAATTTACATTCGGAAAAAAAATTATCGATTGTAACCTTTTGGAGGTTACTCTCGTAAAACAAATTCCCGAATGTAACCCTGAAGCTTTTCCCGAATGTAACCTCCAGTCCGATGGTGACTTTGCTTGGGATAGTTTACGATACCAATAGTACTAAAAGTAATTTTTATTACAATTCCCTTCAGCAATGCCACGTTAGTCTTTTGTTGCGGGCACTTGACTATTAACGCAGCGACCCGGATTCTATTCCCGCTGATAGACTATTTTTTTTTCTTAATTTTTTTTTTTAAATATCGATACTTAATTATACTGTTCTTGGTGTGTCATGACATAAAAAGAAGGTATAGGGACATTTTTATGTACTCTCAGCATCTTTGATGTGCTCATGCTTTGTTCAGGATCCTGTACATATTTTATGCACACAAGAGCTAACTAGATTCCTTGGATAACTTCATTAAGTAGATTCTAACATAGAGCATAGCGCTCGATAGATTGATATACCTTTTTTTCCGAGTATACTGTTTAATTTTTCCTAATGTTACTTTTTGGAATTTACATTCGGAAAAAAAAATATCGATTGTAACCTTTTGGAGGTTAAACTCGTAAAACAAATTCCCGAATGTAACCCTGAAGCTTTTCCCGAATGTAACCTCCAGTCCGATGGTGACTTTGCTTGGGATAGTTTACGATACCAATAGTATTAAAAGTAATTTTCATTACAATTCCCTTCAGCAATGCCACGTTAGTCTTTCGTTGCGGGCACTTGACTACTAACGCAGCTACCCGGGTTCGATTCCCGCTGATAGCCTTTTTTTTTCTTTATTTTTTATTTTTTAAATATCGATACTTAATTATACTGTTCTTGGTGTGTCATGACATTAAAAGAAGGTATAGGAACATTTTTATGTACTCTCAGCATCTTTGATGTGCTCATGCTTTGTTCAGGATCCTGTACATATTTTATGCACACAAGAACTAACTAGATTCCTTGGATAACTTGATTAAGTAGATTCTAACATAGAGCATAACGCTCGATAGATTGATATACCTTTTTTTCCGAGTATACTGTTTTATTTTTACTAATGTTACTTTTTGGAATTTACATTCGGAAAAAAAATTATCGATTGTAACCTTTTGGAGGTTACTCTCGTAAAACAAATTTCCGAATGTAACCCTGAAGCTTTTCCCGAATGTAACCTCCAGTCCGATGGCGACTTTGCTTGGGATAGTTTACGATACCAATAGTATTAAAAGTAATTTTCGTTACAATTCCCTTCAGCAATGCCACGTTAGTCTTTCGTTGAGGGCACTTGACTACCAACGCAGCTACCCGGGTTCGATTCACGCTGATAGCCTATTTTTTTTTTCTTTATTTTTTTTTTTAAATATCGATACTTAATTATACTGTTCTTGGTGTGTCATGACATAAAAAGAAGGTATAGGGACATTTTTATGTACTCTCAGCATCTTTGATGTGCTCATGCTTTGTTCAGGATCCTGTACATATTTTATGCACACAAGAACTAACTAGATTCCTTGGATAACTTGATTAAGTAGATTCTAACATAGAGCATAGCGCTCGATAGATTGATATACCTTTTTTTCCGAGTATACTGTTTTATTTTTCCTAATGTTACTTTTTGGAATTTACATTAGGTAAAAAAATATCGATTGTAACCTTTTGGAGGATACACTCGTAAAACAAATTCCCGAATGTAACCTTGAAGCTTTTCTCGAATGTAACCTCCAGTCCGATGGTGACTTTGCTTGGGATAGTTTACGATACCAATAGTATTAAAAGTAATTTTCATCACAATTCCCTTCAGCAATGCCACGGTAGTCTTTCGTTGCGGGCACTTGACTACTAACGCAGCGACCCGGGTTCGATTCCCGCTGATAGCCTATTTTTTTTCTTTATTTTTTTTTTTTAAATATCGATACTTAATTATACTGTTCTTGGTGTGTCATGACATAAAAAGAAGGTATAGGGACATTTTTATGTACTCTCAGCATCTTTGATGTGCTCATGCTTTGTTCAGGATCCTGTACATATTTTATGCACACAAGAACTAACTAGATTCCTTGGATAACTTCATTAAGTAGATTCTAACATAGAGCATAGCGCTCGATAGATTGATATACCTTTTTTTCCGAGTATACTGTTTTATTTTTCCTAATGTTACTTTTTGGAATTTACTTTATGGAAAAAATTATCGATTGTAACCTTTTGGAGGATACACTCGTAAAACAAATTCCCGAATGTAACCTTGAAGCTTTTCCCGAATGTAACCTCCAGTCCGATGGTGACTTTGCTTGGGATAGTTTACGATACCAATAGTATTAAAAGTAATTTTCATCACAATTCCCTTCAGCAATGCCACGGTAGTCTTTCGTTGCGGGCACTTGACTACTAACGCAGCGACCCGGGTTCGATTCCCGCTGATAGCCTATTTTTTTTTCTTTATTTTTTTTTAAATATCGATACTTAATTATACTGTTCTTGGTGTGTCATGACATAAAAAGAAGGTATAGGGACATTTTTATGTACTCTCAGCATCTTTGATGTGCTCATGCTTTGTTCAGGATCCTGTACATATTTTATGCACACAAGAACTAACTAGATTCCTTGGATAACTTCATTAAGTAGATTCTAACATAGAGCATAGCGCTCGATAGATTGATATACCTTTTTTTCCGAGTATACTGTTTTATTTTTCCTAATGTTACTTTTTGGAATTTACATTCGGGAAAAAATTATCTCTTCTAACCTTTTGGAGGATACACTCGTAAAACAAATTACCGAATGTAACCCTGAAGCTTTTCCCGAATGTAACCTCCAGTCCGATGGTGACTTTGCTTGGGATAGTTTACGATACCAATAGTATTAAAAGTAATTTTCATTACAATTCCCTTCAGCAATGCCACGTTAGTCTTTCGTTGCGGGCACTTGACTACTAACGCAGCTACCCGGGTTCGATTCCCGCTTATAGCCTTTTTTTTTTCTTTATTTTTTATTTTTTAAATATCGATACTTAATTATACTGTTCTTGGAGTGTCATGACATTAAAAGAAGGTATAGGAACATTTTTATGTACTCTCAGCATCTTTGATGTGCTCATGCTTTGTTCAGGATCCTGTACATATTTTATGCACACAAGAACTAACTAGATTCCTTGGATAACTTGATTAAGTAGATTCTAACATAGAGCATAACGCTCAATAGATTGATATACCTTTTTTCCGAGTATACTGTTTTATTTTTCGTAATGTTACTTTTTGGAATTTACATTCGGAAAAAAAATTATCGATTGTAACCTTTTGGAGGTTACTCTCGTAAAACAAATTTCCGAATGTAACCCTGAAGCTTTTCCCGAATGTAACCTACAGTCCGATGGTGACTTTGCTTGGGATAGTTTACGATACCAATAGTATTAAAAGTAATTTTCGTTACAATTCCCTTCAGCAATGCCACGTTAGTCTTTCGTTGCGGGCACTTGACTACTAACGCAGCGACCCGGGTTCGATTCTCGCTGATAGCCTTTTTTTTTTTCTTTATTTTTTTTTTAAAAATATCGATACTTAATTATACTGTTCTTGGTGTGTCATGACATAAAAAGAAGGTATAGGAACATTTTTATGTACTCTCAGCATCTTTGATGTGCTCATGCTTTGTTCAGGATCCTGTACATATTTTATGCACACAAGAACTAACTAGATTCCTTGGATAACTTGATTAAGTAGATTCTAACATAGAGCATAGCGCTCGATAGATTGATATACCTTTTTTTCCGAGTATACTGTTTTATTTTTCCTAATGTTACTTTTTGGAATTTACATTAGGGAAAAAATTATCGATTGTAACCTTTTGGAGGGTACACTCGTAAAACAAATTCCCGAATGTAACCTTGAAGCTTTTCCCGAATGTAACCTCCAGTCCGATGGTGACTTTGCTTGGGATAGTTTACGATACCAATAGTATTAAAAGTAATTTTCATTACAATTCCCTTCAGCAATGCCACGGTAGTCTTTCGTTGCGGGCACTTGACTACTAACGCAGCGACCCGGGTTCGATTCCCGCTAAAAGCCTATTTTTTTTTCTTTATTTTTTTTTAAATATCGATACTTAATTATACTGTTCTTGGTGTGTCATGACATAAAAAGAAGGTATAGGGACATTTTTATGTACTCTCAGCATCTTTGATGTGCTCATGCTTTGTTCAGGTTCCTGTACATATTTTATGCACACAAGAACTAACTAGATTCCTTGGATAACTTCATTAAGTAGATTCTAACATAGAGCATAGCGCTCGATAGATTGATATACCTTTTTTTCCGAGTATACTGTTTTATTTTTCCTAATGTTACTTTTTGGAATTTACATTCGGAAAAAAATTATCTCTTCTAACCTTTTGGAGGATACACTCGTAAAACAAATTCCCGAATGTAACCCTAAAGCTTTTCCCGAATGTAACCTCCAGTCCGATGGTGACTTTGCTTGGGATAGTTTACGATACCAATAGTATTAAAAGTAATTTTCATCACAATTCCCTTCAGCAATGCCACGGTAGTCTTTCGTTGCGGGCACTTGACTACTAACGCAGCGACCCGGGTTCGATTCCCGCTGATAGCCTATTTTTTTTTTCTTTATTTTTTTTTTAAATATCGATACTTAATTATACTGTTCTTGGTGTGTCATGACATAAAAAGAAGGTATAGGGACATTTTTATGTACTCTCAGCATCTTTGATGTGCTCATGCTTTGTTCAGGATCCTGTACATATTTTATGCACACAAGAACTAACTAGATTCCTTGGATAACTTCATTAAGTAGATTCTAACATAGAGCATAGCGCTCGATAGATTGATATACCTTTTTTTCCGAGTATACTGTTTAATTTTTCCTAATGTTACTTTTTGGAATTTACATTCGGAAAAAAAAATATCGATTGTAACCTTTTGGAGGTTAAACTCGTAAAACAAATTCCCGAATGTAACCCTGAAGCTTTTCCCGAATGTAACCTCCAGTCCGATGGTGACTTTGCTTGGGATAGTTTACGATACCAATAGTATTAAAAGTAATTTTCATTACAATTCCCTTCAGCAATGCCACGTTAGTCTTTCGTTGCGGGCACTTGACTACTAACGCAGCTACCCGGGTTCGATTCCCGCTGATAGCCTTTTTTTTTCTTTATTTTTTATTTTTTAAATATCGATACTTAATTATACTGTTCTTGGTGTGTCATGACATTAAAAGAAGGTATAGGAACATTTTTATGTACTCTCAGCATCTTTGATGTGCTCATGCTTTGTTCAGGATCCTGTACATATTTTATGCACACAAGAACTAACTAGATTCCTTGGATAACTTGATTAAGTAGATTCTAACATAGAGCATAACGCTCGATAGATTGATATACCTTTTTTTCCGAGTATACTGTTTTATTTTTCCTAATGTTACTTTTTGGAATTTACATTCGGAAAAAAAATTATCGATTGTAACCTTTTGGAGGTTACTCTCGTAAAACAAATTTCCGAATGTAACCCTGAAGCTTTTCCCGAATGTAACCTCCAGTCCGATGGCGACTTTGCTTGGGATAGTTTACGATACCAATAGTATTAAAAGTAATTTTCGTTAAAATTCTCTTCAGCAATGCCACGTTAGTCTTTCGTTGCGGGCACTTGACTACCAACGCAGCTACCCGGGTTCGATTCACGCTGATAGCCTATTTTTTTTTTCTTTATTTTTTTTTTTAAATATCGATACTTAATTATACTGTTCTTGGTGTGTCATGACATAAAAAGAAGGTATAGGGACATTTTTATGTACTCTCAGCATCTTTGATGTGCTCATGCTTTGTTCAGGATCCTGTACATAATTTATGCACACAAGAACTAACTAGATTCCTTGGATAACTTGATTAAGTAGATTCTAACATAGAGCATAGCGCTCGATAGATTGATATACCTTTTTTTCCGAGTATACTGTTTTATTTTTCCTAATGTTACTTTTTGGAATTTACATTAGGGAAAAAAATATCGATTGTAACCTTTTGGAGGATACACTCGTAAAACAAATTCCCGAATGTAACCTTGAAGCTTTTCTCGAATGTAACCTCCAGTCCGATGGTGACTTTGCTTGGGATAGTTTACGATACCAATAGTATTAAAAGTAATTTTTATCACAATTCCCTTCAGCAATGCCACGGTAGTCTTTCGTTGCGGGCACTTGACTACTAACGCAGCGACCCGGGTTCGATTCCCGCTGATAGCCTATTTTTTTTCTTTATTTTTTTTTTTTTCAATATCGATACTTAATTATACTGTTCTTGGTGTGTCATGACATAAAAAGAAGGTA
Source organism: Nematostella vectensis (assembly GCF_932526225.1). Lineage (NCBI taxonomy): Eukaryota > Metazoa > Cnidaria > Anthozoa > Actiniaria > Edwardsiidae > Nematostella > Nematostella vectensis. The sequence goes on along the minus strand of NC_064046.1, from coordinate 16,010,399 downwards.
TAGGGACATTTTTATGTACTCTCAGCATCTTTGATGTGCTCATGCTTTGTTCAGGATCCTGTACATATTTTATGCACACAAGAACTAACTAGATTCCTTGGATAACTTCATTAAGTAGATTCTAACATAGAGCATAGCGCTCGATAGATTGATATACCTTTTTTTCCGAGTATACTGTTTTATTTTTCCTAATGTTACTTTTTGGAATTTACTTTATGGAAAAAATTATCGATTGTAACCTTTTGGAGGATACACTCGTAAAACAAATTCCCGAATGTAACCTTGAAGCTTTTCCCGAATGTAACCTCCAGTCCGATGGTGACTTTGCTTGGGATAGTTTACGATACCAATAGTATTAAAAGTAATTTTCATCACAATTCCCTTCAGCAATGCCACGGTAGTCTTTCGTTGCGGGCACTTGACTACTAACGCAGCGACCCGGGTTCGATTCCCGCTGATAGCCTATTTTTTTTTCTTTATTTTTTTTAAATATCGATACTTAATTATACTGTTCTTGGTGTGTCATGACATAAAAAGAAGGTATAGGGACATTTTTATGTACTCTCAGCATCTTTGATGTGCTCATGCTTTGTTCAGGATCCTGTACATATTTTATGCACACAAGAACTAACTAGATTCCTTGGATAACTTCATTAAGTAGATTCTAACATAGAGCATAGCGCTCGATAGATTGATATACCTTTTTTTCCGAGTATACTGTTTTATTTTTCCTAATGTTACTTTTTGGAATTTACATTCGGGAAAAAATTATCTCTTCTAACCTTTTGGAGGATACACTCGTAAAACAAATTACCGAATGTAACCCTGAAGCTTTTCCCGAATGTAACCTCCAGTCCGATGGTGACTTTGCTTGGGATAGTTTACGATACCAATAGTATTAAAAGTAATTTTCATTACAATTCCCTTCAGCAATGCCACGTTAGTCTTTCGTTGCGGGCACTTGACTACTAACGCAGCTACCCGGGTTCGATTCCCGCTTATAGCCTTTTTTTTTCTTAATTTTTTATTTTTTAAATATCGATACTTAATTATACTGTTCTTGGAGTGTCATGACATTAAAAGAAGGTATAGGAACATTTTTATGTACTCTCAGCATCTTTGATGTGCTCATGCTTTGTTCAGGATCCTGTACATATTTTATGCACACAAGAACTAACTAGATTCCTTGGATAACTTGATTAAGTAGATTCTAACATAGAGCATAACGCTCAATAGATTGATATACCTTTTTTCCGAGTATACTGTTTTATTTTTCGTAATGTTACTTTTTGGAATTTACATTCGGAAAAAAAATTATCGATTGTAACCTTTTGGAGGTTACTCTCGTAAAACAAATTTCCGAATGTAACCCTGAAGCTTTTCCCGAATGTAACCTACAGTCCGATGGTGACTTTGCTTGGGATAGTTTACGATACCAATAGTATTAAAAGTAATTTTCGTTACAATTCCCTTCAGCAATGCCACGTTAGTCTTTCGTTGCGGGCACTTGACTACTAACGCAGCGACCCGGGTTCGATTCTCGCTGATAGCCTTTTTTTTTTTCTTTATTTTTTTTTTAAAAATATCGATACTTAATTATACTGTTCTTGGTGTGTCATGACATAAAAAGAAGGTATAGGAACATTTTTATGTACTCTCAGCATCTTTGATGTGCTCATGCTTTGTTCAGGATCCTGTACATATTTTATGCACACAAGAACTAACTAGATTCCTTGGATAACTTCATTAAGTAGATTCTAACATAGAGCATAGCGCTCGATAGATTGATATACCTTTTTTTCCGAGTATACTGTTTTATTTTTCCTAATGTTACTTTTTGGAATTTACATTCGGAAAAAAATTATCTCTTCTAACCTTTTGGAGGATACACTCGTAAAACAAATTCCCGAATGTAACCCTAAAGCTTTTCCCGAATGTAACCTCCAGTCCGATGGTGACTTTGCTTGGGATAGTTTACGATACCAATAGTATTAAAAGTAATTTTCATTACAATTCCCTTCAGCAATGCCACATTAGTCTTTCGTTGCGGGCACTTGACTACTAACGCAGCGACCCGGGTTCGATTCCCGCTGATAGCCTATTTTTTTTTTCTTTATTTTTTTTTAAATATCGATACTTAATTATACTGTTCTTGGTGTGTCATGACATAAAAAGAAGGTATAGCGACATATTTATGTACTCTCAGCATCTTTGATGTGCTCATGCTTTGTTCAGGATCCTGTACATATTTTATGCACACAAGAACTAACTAGATTCCTTGGATAACTTCATTAAGTAGATTCTAACATAGAGCATAGCGCTCGATAGATTGATATACTTTTTTTTCCGAGTATACTGTTTTATTTTTCTGAATGTTACTATTTGGAATTTACATTCGGAAAAAAAATTATCGATTGTAACCTTTTGGAGGTTACACTCTTAAAACAAATTCACGAATGTAACCCTGAAGCTTTTCCCGAATGTAACCTCCAGTCCGATGGTGACTTTGCTTGGGATAGTTTACGATACCATTAGTATTAAAAGTAATTTTCATTACAATTCGCTTCAGCAATGCCACGTTAGTCTTTTGTTGCGGGAACTTGACTACTAACGCAGCGACCCGGGTTCGATTCCCGCTGATAGCATATTTTTTTTCTTTATTTTTTTTTTAAATATCGATACTTAATTATACTGTTCTTGGTGTGTCATGACATAAAAAGAAGGTATAGGGACATTTTTATGTACTCTCAGCATCTTTGATGTGCTCATGCTTTGTTCAGGATCCTGTACATATTTTATGCACACAAGAACTAACTAGATTCCTTGGATAACTTCATTAAGTAGATTCTAACATAGAGCATAGCGCTCGATAGATTGATATACCTTTTTTTCCGAGTATACTGTTTTATTTTTCCTAATGTTACTATTTGGAATTTACATTCGGGAAAAAAATTATCGATTGTAACCTTTTGGAGGTTACACTCGTAAAACAAATTCACGAATGTAACCCTGAAGCTTTTCATGAATGTAACCTACAGTCCGATGGTGACTTTGCTTGGGATAGTTTACGATACCATTAGTATTAAAAGTAATTTTCATTACAATTCGCTTCAGCAATGCCACGTTAGTCTTTCGTTGCGGGCACTTGACTACTAACGCAGCTACCCGGGTTCGATTCCCGCTGATAGCATATTTTTTTTCTTTATTTTTTTTTTAAAATATCGATACTTAATTATACTGTTCTTGGTGTGTCATGACATAAAAAGAAGGTATAGGGACATTTTTATGTACTCTCAGCATCTTTGATGTGCTCATGCTTTGTTCAGGATCCTGTACATATTTTATGCACACAAGAACTAACTAGATTCCTTGGATAACTTCATTAAGTAGATTCTAACATAGAGCATAGCGCTCGATAGATTGATATACTTTTTTTTCCGAGTATACTGTTTTATTTTTCCTAATGTTACTTTTTGGAATTTACATTCGGAAAAAAATTATCTATTCTAACCTTTTGGAGGATACACTCGTAAAAACATATTCCCGAATGTAACCCTAAAGCTTTTCCCGAATGTAACCTCCAGTCCGATGGTGACTTTGCTTGGGATAGTTTACGATACCAATAGTATTAAAAGTAATTTTCATTACAATTCGCTTCAGCAATGCCACGTTAGTCTTTCGTTGCGGGCACTTGACTACTAACGCAGCGACCCGGGTTCGATTCCCGCTGATAGCATATTTTTTTTTTCTTTATTTTTTTTTTTAAATATCGATACTTAATTATACTGTTCTTGGTGTGTCATGACATAAAAAGAAGGTATAGGGACATTTTTATGTACTCTCAGCATCTTTGATGTGCTCATGCTTTGTTCAGGATCCTGTACATATTTTATTCACACAAGAACTAACTAGATTCCTTGGATAACTTCATTAAGTAGATTCTAACATAGAGCATAGCGCTCGATAGATTGATATACCTTTTTTTCCGAGTATACTCTTTTATTTTTCCTAATGTTACTATTTGGAATTTACATTCGGAAAAAAAATTATCGATTGTAACCTTTTGGAGGTTACACTCGTAAAACAAATTCACGAATGTAACCCTGAAGCTTTTCCCGAATGTAACCTACAGTCCGATGGTGACTTTGCTTGGGATAGTTTACGATACCATTAGTATTAAAAGTAATTTTCATTACAATTCGCTTCAGCAATGCCACTTTAGTATTTCGTTGCGGGCACTTGACTACTAACGCAGCGACCCGGGTTCGATTCCCGCTGATAGCATATTTTTTTTCTTTATTTTTTTTTTTAAATATCGATACTTAATTATACTGTTCTTGGTGTGTCATGACATAAAAAGAAGGTATAGGGACATTTTTATGTACTCTCAGCATCTTTGATGTGCTCATGCTTTGTTCAGGATCCTGTACATATTTTATGCACACAAGAACTAACTAGATTCCTTTGATAACTTCATTAAGTAGATTCTAACATAGAGCATAGCGCTCGATAGATTGATATACCTTTTTTTCCGAGTATACTGTTTTATTTTTCCTAATGTTACTATTTGGAATTTACATTCGGAAAAAAAATTATCGATTGTAACCTTTTGGAGGTTACACTCGTAAAACAAATTCCCGAATGTAACCCTGAAGCTTTTCCCGAATGTAACCTACAGTCCGATGGTGACTTTGCTTGGGATAGTTTACGATACCATTAGTATTAAAAGTAATTTTCATTACAATTCGCTTCAGCAATGCCACGTTAGTCTTTCGTTGCGGGCACTTGACTACTAACGCAGCTACCCGGGTTCGATTCCCGCTGATAGCATATTTTTTTTTCTTTATTTTTTTTTAAATATCGATACTTAATTATACTGTTCTTGGTGTGTCATGACATAAAAAGAAGGTATAGGGACATTTTTATGTACTCTCAGCATCTTTGATGTGCTCATGCTTTGTTTAGGATCCTGTACATATTTTATGCACACAAGAACTAACTAGATTCCTTGGATAACTTGATTAAGTAGATTCTAACATAGATCATAGCCCTCGATAGATTGATATACCTTTTTTTCCGAGTATACTGTTTTATTTTTCCTAATGTTACTTTTTGGAATTTACATTCGGAAAAAAAATTTTAGATTGTAACCTTTTGGAGGTTACACTTGTAAAACAAATTCCCGAATGTAACCCTGAAGCTTTTTCCGAATGTAACCTGCAGTCTGATGGTGACTTTGCTTGGGACAGTTTACGATATCAATAGTATTAAAAGTAATTTTCATTACAATTCCCATCAGCAATGCCACGTTAGTTTTTCGTTGCGGGCACTTGACTACGAATGCAGCGACCCGGGTTCGATTCCCGCTGATAGCCTATTTTTTTTTCTTTTTTTTTTTTTTAAATATCGATACTTAATTATACTGTTCTTGGTGTGTCATGACATAAAAAGAAGGTATAGGGACATTTTTATGTACTCTCAGCATCTTTGATGTGCTCATGCTTTGTTCAGGATCCTGTACATATTTTATGCACACAAGAACTAACTAGATTCCTTGGATAACTTTATTAAGTAGATTCTAACATAGAGCATAGCGCTCGATAGATTTATATACCTTTTTTTTCCGAGTATACTGTTTTATTTTTACTAATGTTACTTTATGGAAATTACATTCGGAAAAAAATTATCGATTGTAACCTTTTGGAGGATACAGTCGTAAAACAAATTACCGAATGTAACCCTGAAGCTTTTTCCGAATGTAACCTCCAGTCCGATGGTGACTTTGCTTGGGATAGTTTACGATACCAATAGTATTAAAAGTAATTTTCATTACAATTCCCTTCAGCAATGCCACGTTAGTCTTTCGTTGCGGGCACTTGACTACTAATGCAGCGACCCGGGTTCGATTCCCGCTGATAGCCTATTTTTTTTCTTTATTTTTTTTTTAAATATCGATACTTAATTATACTGTTCTTGTTGTGTCATGACATAAAAAGAAGGTATAGGGACATTTTTATGTACTCTCAGCATCTTTGATGTGCTCATGCTTTGTTCAGGATCCTGTACATATTTTATGCACACAAGAACTAACTAGATTCCTTGAATAACTTCATTAAGTAGATTCTAACATAGAGCATAGCGCTCGATAGATTGATATACCTTTTTTTCCGAGTATACTGTTTTATTTTTCCTAATGTTACTTTTTGGAATTTACATTCGGAAAAAAAATTATCTATTCTAACCTTTTGGAGGATACACTCGTAAAAACAAATTCCCGAATGTAACCCTAAAGCTTTTCCCGAATGTAACCTCCAGTCCGATGGTGACTTTGCTTGGGATAGTTTACGATACCAATAGTATTAAAAGTAATTTTCATTACAATTCCCTTCAGCAATGCCACATTAGTCTTTCGTTGCGGGCACTTGACTACTAACGCAGCGACCCGGGTTCGATTCCCGCTGATAGCATATTTTTTTTTCTTTATTTTTTTTTAAATATCGATACTTAATTATACTGTTCTTGGTGTGTCATGAAATAAAAAGAAGGTATAGGGACATTTTTATGTACTCTCAGCATCTTTGATGTGCTCATGCTTTGTTCAGGATCCTGTACATATTTTATGCACACAAGAACTAACTAGATTCCTTGTATAACTTGATTAAGTAGATTCTAACATAGATCATAGCCCTCGATAGATTGATATACCTTTTTTTCCGAGTATACTGTTTTATTTTTCCTAATGTTACTATTTGGAATTTACATTCGGAAAAAAAATTATCGATTGTAACCTTTTGGAGGTTACACTCGTAAAACAAATTCACGAATGTAACCCTGAAGCTTTTCCCGAATGTAACCTACAGTCCGATGGTGACTTTGCTTGGGATAGTTTACGATACCATTAGTATTAAAAGTAATTTTCATTACAATTCGCTTCAGCAATGCCACGTTAGTATTTCGTTGCGGGCACTTGACTACTAACGCAGCGACCCGGGTTCGATTCCCGCTGATAGCATATTTTTTTTCTTTATTTTTTTTTTTAAATATCGATACTTAATTATACTGTTCTTGGTGTGTCATGACATAAAAAGAAGGTATAGGGACATTTTTATGTACTCTCAGCATCTTTGATGTGCTCATGCTTTGTTCAGGATCCTGTACATATTTTATGCACACAAGAACTAACTAGATTCCTTGGATAACTTGATTAAGTAGATTCTAACATAGAGCATAGCGCTCGATAGATTGATATACCTTTTTTTCCGAGTATACTGTTTTATTTTTCCTAATGTTACTTTTTGGAATTTACATTCGGAAAAAAAATTATCGATTGTAACCTTTTGGAGGTTACAGTCGTAAAACAAATTACGGAATGTAACCCTGAAGCTTTTCCCGAATGTAACCTACAGTCCGATGGTGACTTTGCTTGGGATAGTTTACGATACCATTAGTATTAAAAGTAATTTTCATTACAATTCGCTTCAGCAATGCCACGTTAGTCTTTCGTTGCGGGCACTTGACTACTAACGCAGCTACCCGGGTTCGATTCCCGCTGATAGCATATTTTTTTTTCCTTATTTTTTTTTAAATATCGATACTTAATTATACTGTTCTTGGTGTGTCATGAAATAAAAAGAAGGTATAGGGACATTTTTATGTACTCTCAGCATCTTTGATGTGCTCATGCTTTGTTCAGGATCCTGTACATATTTTATGCACACAAGAACTAACTAGATTCCTTGTATAACTTGATTAAGTAGATTCTAACATAGATCATAGCCCTCGATAGATTGATATACCTTTTTTTCCGAGTATACTGTTTTATTTTTCCTAATGTTACTTTTTGGAATTTACATTCGGAAAAAAAATTATCGATTGTAACCTTTTGGAGGATACAGTCGTAAAACAAATTACCGAATGTAACCCTGAAGCTTTTTCCGAATGTAACCTCCAGTCCGATGGTGACTTTGCTTGGATAGTTTACGATACCAATAGTATTAAAAGTAATTTTCATTACAATTCCCATCAGCAATGCCACGTTAGTTTTTCGTTGCGGGCACTTGACTACGAATGCAGCGACCCGGGTTCGATTCCCGCTGATAGCCTATTTTTTTTTCTTTTTTTTTTTTTAAATATCGATACTTAATTATACTGTTCTTGGTGTGTCATGACATAAAAAGAAGGTATAGGGACATTTTTATGTACTCTAAGCATCTTTGATGTGCTCATGCTTTGTTCAGGATCCTGTACATATTTTATGCACACAAGAACTAACTAGATTCCTTGGATAACTTTATTAAGTAGATTCTAACATAGAGCATAGCGCTCGATAGATTTATATACCTTTTTTTTCCGAGTATACTGTTTTATTTTTACTAATGTTACTTTATGGAAATTACATTCGGAAAAAAATTATCGATTGTAACCTTTTGGAGGATACAGTCGTAAAACAAATTACCGAATGTAACCCTGAAGCTTTTTCCGAATGTAACCTCCAGTCCGATGGTGACTTTGCTTGGGATAGTTTACGATACCAATAGTATTAAAAGTAATTTTCATTACAATTCCCTTCAGCAATGCCACGTTAGTCTTTCGTTGCGGGCACTTGACTACTAATGCAGCGACCCGGGTTCGATTCCCGCTGATAGCCTTTTTTTTTTCTTTATTTTTTTTTTAAATATCGATACTTAATTATACTGTTCTTGTTGTGTCATGACATAAAAAGAAGGTATAGGGACATTTTTATGTACTCTCAGCATCTTTGATGTGCTCATGCTTTGTTCAGGATCCTGTACATATTTTATGCACACAAGAACTAACTAGATTCCTTGAATAACTTCATTAAGTAGATTCTAACATAGAGCATAGCGCTCGATAGATTGATATACCTTTTTTTCCGAGTATACTGTTTTATTTTTCCTAATGTTACTTTTTGGAATTTACATTCGGAAAAAAATTATCTATTCTAACCTTTTGGAGGATACACTCGTAAAAACAAATTCCCGAATGTAACCCTAAAGCTTTTCCCGAATGTAACCTCCAGTCCGATGGTGACTTTGCTTGGGATAGTTTACGATACCAATAGTATTAAAAGTAATTTTCATTACAATTCCCTTCAGCAATGCCACATTAGTCTTTCGTTGCGGGCACTTGACTACTAACGCAGCGACCCGGGTTCGATTCCCGCTGATAGCCTATTTTTTTTTCTTTATTTTTTTTTAAATATCGATACTTAATTATACTGTTCTTGGTGTGTCATGACATAAAAAGAATGTATAGGGACATTTTTATGTACTCTCAGCATCTTTGATGTGCTCATGCTTTGTTCAGGATCCTGTACATATTTTATGCACACAAGAACTAACTAGATTCCTTGGATAACTTCATTAAGTAGATTCTAACATAGAGCATAGCGCTCGATAGATTGATATACCTTTTTTTCCGAGTATACTGTTTTATTTTTCCTAATGTTACTATTTGGAATTTACATTCGGAAAAAAAATTATCGATTGTAACCTTTTGGAGGTTACACTCGTAAAACAAATTCCCGAATGTAACCCTGAAGCTTTTCCCGAATGTAACCTACAGTCCGATGGTGACTTTGCTTGGGATAGTTTACGATACCATTAGTATTAAAAGTAATTTTCATTACAATTCGCTTCAGCAATGCCACGTTAGTCTTTCGTTGCGGGCACTTGACTACTAACGCAGCGACCCGGGTTCGATTCCCGCTGATAGCATATTTTTTTTTCTTTATTTTTTTTTAAATATCGATACTTAATTATACTGTTCTTGGTGTGTCATGAAATAAAAAGAAGGTATAGGGACATTTTTATGTACTCTCAGCATCTTTGATGTGCTCATGCTTTGTTCAGGATCCTGTACATATTTTATGCACACAAGAACTAACTAGATTCCTTGTATAACTTGATTAAGTAGATTCTAACATAGATCATAGCCCTCGATAGATTGATATACCTTTTTTTCCGAGTATACGGTTTTATTTTTCCTAATGTTACTTTTTGGAATTTACATTCGGAAAAAAAATTATCGATTGTAACCTTTTGGAGGATACAGTCGTAAAACAAATTACCGAATGTAACCCTGAAGCTTTTTCCGAATGTAACCTCCAGTCCGATGGTGACTTTGCTTGGATAGTTTACGATACCATTAGTATTAAAAGTAATTTTCATTACAATTCCCTTCAGCAATGCCACGTTAGTCTTTCGTTGCGGGCACTTGACTACTAATGCAGCGACCCGGGTTCGATTCCCGCTGATAGCCTATTTTTTTTCTTTATTTTTTTTTTAAATATCGATACTTAATTATACTGTTCTTGTTGTGTCATGACATAAAAAGAAGGTATAGGGACATTTTTATGTACTCTCAGCATCTTTGATGTGCTCATGCTTTGTTCAGGATCCTGTACATATTTTATGCACACAAGAACTAACTAGATTCCTTGGATAACTTGATTAAGTAGATTCTAACATAGAGCATAGCGCTCGATAGATTGATATACCTTTTTTTCCGAGTATACTGTTTTATTTTTCCTAATGTTACTTTTTGGAATTTACATTCGGAAAAAAATTATCGATTGTACAAATTCCCGAATGTAACCCTAAAGCTTTTCCCGAATGTAACCTCCAGTTCGATGGTGACTTTGCTTGGGATAGTTTACGATACCAATAGTATTAAAAGTAATTTTCATTACAATTCACTTCAGCAATGCCACGTTAGTCTTTCGTTGCGGGCACTTGACTACTAACGCAGCGACCCGGGTTCGATTCACGCTGATAGCCTATTTTTTTTTTCTTTATTTTTTTCTTTAAATATCGATATTTAATTATACTGTTCTTGGTGTGTCATGACATAAAAAGAAGGTATAGGGACATTTTTGATGTGCTCATCTTTGATGTGCTCATGCTTTGTTCAGGATCCTGTACATATTTTATGCACACAAGAACTAACTAGATTCCTTGGATAACTTCATTAAGTAGATTCTAACATAGAGCATAGCGCTCAATAGATTGATATACCTTTTTTTCCGAGTATACTGTTTTATTTTTCCTAATGTTACATTTTGGAATTTACATTCGGAAAAAAAATTATCGATTGTAACCTTTTGGAGGTTACACTCGTAAAACAAATTCCCGAATGTAACCCTGAAGCTTTTCCCGAATGTAACCTCCAGCCCTATGGTGACTTTGCTTGGGATAGTTTACGATACCAATAGTATTAAAAGTAATTTTTATTGCAATTCCCTTCAGCAATGCCACGTTAGTCTTTCGTTGCGGGCACTTGACTACTAACGCAGCGACCCGGGTTCGATTCCCGCTGATAGCATATTTTTTTTTCTTTATTTTTTTTTTAAATATCGATACTTAATTATACTGTTCTTGGTGTGTCATGACATAAAAAGAAGGTATAGGGACATTTTTATGTACTCTCAGCATCTTTGATGTGCTCATGCTTTGTTCAGGATCCTGTACATATTTTATGCACACAAGAACTAACTAGATTCCTTGGATAACTTCATTAAGTAGATTCTAACATAGAGCATAGCGCTCGATAGATTGATATACCTTTTTTTCCGAGTATACTGTTTTATTTTTCCTAATGTTACTATTTGGAATTTACATTCGGAAAAAAAATTATCGATTGTAACCTTTTGGAGGTTACACTCGTAAAACAAATTCACGAATGTAACCTACAGTCCGATGGTGACTTTGCTTGGGATAGTTTACGATACCATTAGTATTAAAAGTAATTTTCATTACAATTCGCTTCAGCAATGCCACGTTAGTATTTCGTTGCGGGCACTTGACTACTAACGCAGCGACCCGGGTTCGATTCCCGCTGATAGCATATTTTTTTTCTTTATTTTTTTTTTTAAATATCGATACTTAATTATACTGTTCTTGGTGTGTCATGACATAAAAAGAAGGTATAGGGACATTTTTATGTACTCTCAGCATCTTTGATGTGCTCATGCTTTGTTCAGGATCCTGTACATATTTTATGCACACAAGAACTAACTAGATTCCTTGGATAACTTCATTAAGTAGATTCTAACATAGAGCATAGCGCTCGATAGATTGATATACCTTTTTTTCCGAGTATACTGTTTTATGTTTCCTAATGTTACTTTTTGGAATTTACATTCGGAAAAAAAATTATCGATTGTAACCTTTTGGAGGTTACACTCGTAAAACAAATTCCCGAATGTAACCCTGAAGCTTTTCCCGAATGTAACCTACAGTCCGATGGTGACTTTGCTTGGGATAGTTTACGATACCATTAGTATTAAAAGTAATTTTCATTACAATTCGCTTCAGCAATGCCACGTTAGTCTTTCGTTGCGGGCACTTGACTACTAACGCAGCTACCCGGGTTCGATTCCCGCTGATAGCATATTTTTTTTTCTTTATTTTTTTTTAAATATCGATACTTAATTATACTGTTCTTGGTGTGTCATGACATAAAAAGAAGGTATAGGGACATTTTTATGTACTCTCAGCATCTTTGATGTGCTCATGCTTTGTTCAGGATCCTGTACATATTTTATGCACACAAGAACTAACTAGATTCCTTGGATAACTTGATTAAGTAGATTCTAACATAGATCATAGCGCTCGATAGATTGATATACCTTTTTTTCCGAGTATACTGTTTTATTTTTCCTAATGTTACTTTTTGGAATTTACATTTGAAAAAAAAAATTTAGATTGTAACCTTTTGGAGGTTACACTCGTAAAACAAATTCCCGAATGTAACCCTGAAGCTTTTTCCGAATGTAACCTGCAGTCTGATGGTGACTTTGCTTGGGACAGTTTACGATATCAATAGTATTAAAAGTAATTTTCATTACAATTCCCATCAGCAATGCCACGTTAGTTTTTCGTTGCGGGCACTTGACTACGAATGCAGCGACCCGGGTTCGATTCCCGCTGATAGCCTATTTTTTTTTCTTTTTTTTTTTTTTAAATATCGATACTTAATTATACTGTTCTTGGTGTGTCATGACATAAAAAGAAGGTATAGGGACATTTTTATGTACTCTCAGCATCTTTGATGTGCTCATGCTTTGTTCAGGATCCTGTACATATTTTATGCACACAAGAACTAACTAGATTCCTTGGATAACTTGATTAAGTAGATTCTAACATAGAGCATAGCGCTCGATAGATTTATATACCTTTTTTTTCCGAGTATACTGTTTTATTTTTACTAATGTTACTTTATGGAAATTACATTCGGAAAAAAATTATCGATTGTAACCTTTTGGAGGATACAGTCGTAAAACAAATTACCGAATGTAACCCTGAAGCTTTTTCCGAATGTAACCTCCAGTCCGATGGTGACTTTGCTTGGGATAGTTTACGATACCAATAGTATTAAAAGTAATTTTCATTACAATTCCCTTCAGCAATGCCACGTTAGTCTTTCGTTGCGGGCACTTGACTACTAATGCAGCGACCCGGGTTCGATTCCCGCTGATAGCCTATTTTTTTTCTTTATTTTTTTTTTAAATATCGATACTTAATTATACTGTTCTTGTTGTGTCATGACATAAAAAGAAGGTATAGGGACATTTTTATGTACTCTCAGCATCTTTGATGTGCTCATGCTTTGTTCAGGATCCTGTACATATTTTATGCACACAAGAACTAACTAGATTCCTTGAATAACTTCATTAAGTAGATTCTAACATAGAGCATAGCGCTCGATAGATTGATATACCTTTTTTTCCGAGTATACTGTTTTATTTTTCCTAATGTTACTTTTTGGAATTTACATTCGGAAAAAAATTATCTATTCTAACCTTTTGGAGGATACACTCGTAAAAACAAATTCCCGAATGTAACCCTAAAGCTTTTCCCGAATGTAACCTCCAGTCCGATGGTGACTTTGCTTGGGATAGTTTACGATACCAATAGTATTAAAAGTAATTTTCATTACAATTCCCTTCAGCAATGCCACATTAGTCTTTCGTTGCGGGCACTTGACTACTAACGCAGCGACCCGGGTTCGATTCCCGCTGATAGCCTATTTTTTTTTCTTTATTTTTTTTTAAATATCGATACTTAATTATACTGTTCTTGGTGTGTCATGACATAAAAAGAAGGTATAGGGACATTTTTATGTACTCTCAGCATCTTTGATGTGCTCATGCTTTGTTCAGGATCCTGTACATATTTTATGCACACAAGAACTAACTAGATTCCTTGGATAACTTCATTAAGTAGATTCTAACATAGAGCATAGCGCTCGATAGATTGATATACCTTTTTTTCCGAGTATACTGTTTTATTTTTCCTAATGTTACTATTTGGAATTTACATTCGGAAAAAAAAATTATCGATTGTAACCTTTTGGAGGTTACACTCGTAAAACAAATTCCCGAATGTAACCCTGAAGCTTTTCCCGAATGTAACCTACAGTCCGATGGTGACTTTGCTTGGGATAGTTTACGATACCATTAGTATTAAAAGTAATTTTCATTACAATTCGCTTCAGCAATGCCACGTTAGTCTTTCGTTGCGGGCACTTGACTACTAACGCAGCGACCCGGGTTCGATTCCCGCTGATAGCGTATTTTTTTTTCTTTATTTTTTTTTAAATATCGATACTTAATTATACTGTTCTTGGTGTGTCATGAAATAAAAAGAAGGTATAGGGACATTTTTATGTACTCTCAGCATCTTTGATGTGCTCATGCTTTGTTCAGGATCCTGTACATATTTTATGCACACAAGAACTAACTAGATTCCTTGTATAACTTGATTAAGTAGATTCTAACATAGATCATAGCCCTCGATAGATTGATATACCTTTTTTTCCTAATATACTGTTTTATTTTTCCTAATGTTACTTTTTGGAATTTACATTCGGAAAAAAAATTATCGATTGTAACCTTTTGGAGGATACAGTCGTAAAACAAATTACCGAATGTAACCCTGAAGCTTTTTCCGAATGTAACCTCCAGTCCGATGGTGACTTTGCTTGGATAGTTTACGATACCAATAGTATTAAAAGTAATTTTCATAACAATTCCCTTCAGCAATGCCACGTTAGTCTTTCGTTGCGGGCACTTGACTACTAATGCAGCGACCCGGGTTCGATTCCCGCTGATAGCCTATTTTTTTTCTTTATTTTTTTTTTAAATATCGATACTTAATTATACTGTTCTTGTTGTGTCATGACATAAAAAGAAGGTATAGGGACATTTTTATGTACTCTCAGCATCTTTGATGTGCTCATGCTTTGTTCAGGATCCTGTACATATTTTATGCACACAAGAACTAACTAGATTCCTTGGATAACTTGATTAAGTAGATTCTAACATAGAGCATAGCGCTCGATAGATTGATATACCTTTTTTTCCGAGTATACTGTTTTATTTTTCCTAATGTTACTTTTTGGAATTTACATTCGGAAAAAAATTATCGATTGTACAAATTCCCGAATGTAACCCTAAAGCTTTTCCCGAATGTAACCTCCAGTTCGATGGTGACTTTGCTTGGGATAGTTTACGATACCAATAGTATTAAAAGTAATTTTCATTACAATTCACTTCAGCAATGCCACGTTAGTCTTTCGTTGCGGGCACTTGACTACTAACGCAGCGACCCGGGTTCGATTCACGCTGATAGCCTATTTTTTTTTTCTTTATTTTTTTCTTTAAATATCGATATTTAATTATACTGTTCTTGGTGTGTCATGACATAAAAAGAAGGTATAGGGACATTTTTGATGTGCTCATCTTTGATGTGCTCATGCTTTGTTCAGGATCCTGTACATATTTTATGCACACAAGAACTAACTAGATTCCTTGGATAACTTCATTAAGTAGATTCTAACATAGAGCATAGCGCTCAATAGATTGATATACCTTTTTTTCCGAGTATACTGTTTTATTTTTCCTAATGTTACTTTTTGGAATTTACATTCGGAAAAAAAATTATCGATTGTAACCTTTTGGAGGTTACACTCGTAAAACAAATTCCCGAATGTAACCCTGAAGCTTTTCCCGAATGTAACCTCCAGCCCTATGGTGACTTTGCTTGGGATAGTTTACGATACCAATAGTATTAAAAGTAATTTTTATTGCAATTCCCTTCAGCAATGCCACGTTAGTCTTTCGTTGCGGGCACTTGACTACTAACGCAGCGACCCGGGTTCAATTCCCGCTGATAGCCAATTTTTTTTTCTTTATTTTTTTTTAATATCGATACTTAATTATACTGTTCTTGGTGTGTCATGACATAAAAAGAAGGTATAGGGACATTTTTATGTACTCTCAGCATCTTTGATGTGCTCATGCTTTGTTCAGGATCCTGTACATATTTTATGCACACAAGAACTAACTAGATTCCTTGAATAACTTAAGTAGATTCTAACATAGAGCATAGCGCTCGATAGATTGATATACCTTTTTTTCCGAGTATACTGTTTTATTTTTCCTAATGTTACTTTTTGGAATTTATATTCGGAAAAAAAATTATCGATTGTAACCTTTTGGAGGTTACACTCGTAAAACAAATTCCCGAATGTAACCCTGAAGCTTTTCCCGAATGTAACCTCCAGTCCGATGGTGACTTTGCTTGGGATAGTTTACGATACCAATAGTATTAAAAGTAATTTTCATTACATATCTCTTTAGCAATGCCACGTTAGTCTTTCGTTGCGGGCACTTGACAACTAACGCAGCAACCCGGGTTCGATTCCCGCTGATAGCCTATTTTTTTTTTCTTTATTTTTTTTTTTTTAAATATCGATACTTAATTATACTGTTCTGGGTGTGTCATGACATAAAGAGAAGGTATAGGGACATTTTTATGTACTCTCAGCATCTTTGATGTGCTCATGCTTTGTTCAGGATCCTGTACATATTTTATGCACACAAGAACTAACTAGATTCCTTGGATAACTTGATTAAAAAGATTCTAACATAGAGCATAGCGCTCGATAGATTGATATACCTTTTTTTCCGAGTATACTGTTTTATTTTTCCTAATGTTACTTTTTGGAATTTACATTCGGAAAAAAAATTATCGATTGTAACCTTTTGGAGGTTACACTCGTAAAACAAATTCCCGAATGTAACCCTGAAGCTTTTCCCGAATGTAACCTCCAGCCCTATGGTGACTTTGCTTGGGATAGTTTACGATACCAATAGTATTAAAAGTAATTTTCATTGCAATTCCCTTCAGCAATGCCACGTTAGTCTTTCGTTGCGGGCACTTGACTGCTAACGCAGCTACCTGAGTTCAATTCCCGCTGATAGCCTATTTTTTTTTCTTAATTTTTTTTTTAATATCGATACTTAATTATACTGTTCTTGGTGTGTCATGACATAAAAACAAGGTATAGGGACATTTTTATGTACTCTCAGCATCTTTGATGTGCTCATGCTTTGTTCAGGATCCTGTACATATTTTATGCACACAAGAACTAACTAGATTCCTTGAATAACTTGATTAAGTAGATTCTAACATACAGCATAGCGCTCGATAGATTGATATACCTTTTTTTCCGAGTATACTGTTTTATTTTTCCTAATGTTACTTTTTGGAATTTACATTCGGAAAAAAATTTATCGATTGTAACCTTTTGGAGGTTACACTCGTAAAACAAATTCCCGAATGTAACCCTGAAGCTTTTCCCGAATGTAACCTCCAGTCCGATGGTGACTTTGCTTGGGATAGTTTACGATACCAATAGTATTAAAAGTAATTTTCATTACAATTCCCTTTAGCAATGCCACGTTAGTCTTTCGTTGCGGGCACTTGACTACTAACGCAGCGACCCGGGTTCGATTCTCGCTGATAGCCTATTTTTTTTTCTTTATTTTTTTTTTTTAAATATTGATACTTAATTCTACTGTTCTTGGTGTGTCATGACATAAAAAGAAGGTATAGGGACATTTTTATGTACTCTCAGCATCTTTTATGTGCTCATGCTTTGTTCAGGATCCTGTACATATTTTATGCACACAAGAACTAACTAGATTCCTTGGATAACTTGATTAAGTAGATTCTAACATAGAGCATAACGCTCAATAGATTGATATACCTTTTTTTCCGAGTATACTGTTTTATTTTTCCTAATGTTACTTTTTGGAATTTACATTCGGAAAAAAAATTATCGATTGTAACCTTTTGGAGGTTACTCTCGTAAAACAAATTCCCGAATGTAACCCTGAAGCTTTTCAAGAATGTAACCTCCAGTCCGATGGTGACTTTGCTTGGGATAGTTTACGATACCAATAGTATTAAAAGTAATTTTCATTACAATTCCCTTCAGCAATGCCACGTTAGTCTTTCGTTGCGGGCACTTGACTACTAATGCAGCCACCCGGGTTCGATTCCCGCTAATTTTTTTTTCTTTATTTTTTTTTTTAAATATCAATACTTAATTATACTGTTCTTGGTGTGTCATGACATAAAAAGAAGGTATAGGGACATTTTTATGTACTCTCAGCATCTTTGATGTGCTCATGCTTTGTTCAGGATCCTGTACATATTTTATGCACACAAGAACTAACTAGATCCCTTGAATAACTTGATTAAGTAGATTCTAACATAGAGCATAGCGCTCGATAGATTGATATACCTTTTTTTCCGAGTATACTGTTTTAATTTTCCTAATGTTACTTTTTGGAATTTACATTCGGAAAAAAAATTATCGATTGTAACCTTTTGGAGGTTACACTCGTAAAACAAATTCCCGAATGTAACCCTGAAGCTTTTCCCGAATGTAACCTCCAGTCCGATGGTGACTTTGCTTGGGATAGTTTACGATACCATTAGTATTAAAAGTAATTTTCATTACACTTCCCTTCAGCAATGCCACGTTAGTCTTTCGTTGCGGGCACTTGACTACTGATGCAGCGACCCGGGTTCGATTCCCGCTGATAGCCTATTTTTTTTTTTCTTTATTTTTTTTTTTAAATATCGATACTTAATTATACTGTTCTTGGTGTGTCATGACATAAAAAAAAGGTATAGGGACATATTTATGTACTCTCAGCATCTTTGATGTGCTCATGCTTTGTTCAGGATCCTGTACATATTTTATGCACACAAGAACTAACTAGATTCCTTGGATAACTTGATTAAGTAGATTCTAACATAGAGCATAATGCTCGATAGATTGATATACCTTTTTTTCCGAGTATACTGTTTTATTTTTCATAATGTTACTTTTTGGAATTTACATTCGGAAAAAAAATTATCGATTGTAACCTTTTAGAGGTTACTCTCGTAAAACAAATTGCGGAATGTAACCCTGAAGCTTTTCCCGAATGTAACCTCCAGTCCGATGGTGACTTTGCTTGGGATAGTTTACGATACCAATAGTATCAAAAGTAATTTTCATTACAATTCCCTTCAGCAATGCCACGTTAGTCTTTCGTTGCGGGCACTTGACTACTAATGCAGCGACCCGGGTTCGATTCCCGCTGATAGCCTATTTTTTTTTCTTTATTTTTTTTTTTTAAATATCAATACTTAATTATACTGTTCTTGGGGTGTCATGACGTAAAAAGAAGGTATAGGGACATTTTTATGTACTCTCAGCATCTTCGATGTGCTCATGCTTTGTTCAGGATCCTTTACATATTTTATGCACACAAGAACTAACTAGATTCCTTGAATAACTTGATTAAGTAGATTCTAACATAGAGCATAGCGCTCGATAGATTGATATACCTTTTTTTCCGAGTATACTGTTTTTTTTTTCCTAATGTTACATTTTGGAATTTACATTCGGAAAAAAATTTATCGATTGTAACCTTTTGGAGGTTACACTCGTAAAACAAATTCCCGAATGTAACCCTGAAGCTTTTCCCGAATGTAACCTCCAGTCCGATGGTGACTTTGCTTGGGATAATTTACGATACCATTAGTATTAAATGTAATTTTCATTACAATTCCCTTCAGCAATGCCACGTTAGTCTTTCGTTGCGGGCACTTGACTACTAATGCAGCGACCCGGGTTCGATTCCCGCTGATAGCCTATTTTTTTTCTTTATTTTTTTTTAAATATCGATACTTAATTATACTGTTCTTGGTGTGTCATGACATAAAAAGAAGGTATAGGGACATATTTATGTACTCTCAGCATCTTTGATGTGCTCATGCTTTGTTCAGGATCCTGTACATATTTTATGCACACAAGAACTAACTAGATTCCTTGGATAACTTGATTAAGTAGATTCTAACATAGAGCATAATGCTCGATAGATTGATATACCTTTTTTTCCGAGTATACTGTTTTATTTTTCCTAATGTTACTTTTTGGAATTAACATTCGGAAAAAAAAAATATCGATTGTAACCTTTTGGAGGTTACTCTCGTGAAACAAATTCCCGAATGTAACCCTTAAGCTTTTCCCGAATGTAACCTCCAGTCCGATGGTGACTTTGCTTGGGATAATTTACGATACCATTAGTATTAAATGTAATTTTCATTACAATTCCCTTCAGCAATGCCACGTTAGTCTTTCGTTGCGGGCACTTGACTACTAATGCAGCGACCCGGGTTCGATTCCCGCTGATAGCCTATTTTTTTTCTTTATTTTTTTTTAAATATCGATACTTAATTATACTGTTCTTGGTGTGTCATGACATAAAAAGAAGGTATAGGGACATATTTATGTACTCTCAGCATCTTTGATGTGCTCATGCTTTGTTCAGGATCCTGTACATATTTTATGCACACAAGAACTAACTAGATTCCTTGGATAACTTGATTAAGTAGATTCTAACATAGAGCATAATGCTCGATAGATTGATATACCTTTTTTTCCGAGTATACTGTTTTATTTTTCCTAATGTTACTTTTTGGAATTAACATTCGGAAAAAAAAAATATCGATTGTAACCTTTTGGAGGTTACTCTCGTGAAACAAATTCCCGAATGTAACCCTGAAGCTTTTCCCGAATGTAACCTCCAGTCCGATGGTGACTTTGCTTGGGATAGTTTACGATACCAATAGTATTAAAAGTAATTTTCATTACAATTCCCTTCAGCAATGCCACGTTAGTCTTTTGTTGCGGGCACTTGACTACTAACGCAGCGACCCGGGTTCGATTCCCGCTGATAGCATATTTTTGTTTCTTTATTTGTTTTTTAATATCGATACTTAATTATACTGTTATTGGTGTGTCATGATATAAAAAGAAGGTATAGGGACATTTTTATGTACTCTCAGCATCTTTGATGTGCTCATGCTTTGTTCAGGATCCTGTACATATTTTATGCACACAAGAACTAACTAGATTCCTTGGATAACTTCATTAAGTAGATTCTAACATAGAGCATAGCGCTCGATAGATTGATATACCTTTTTTTCCGAGTATACTGTTTAATTTTTCCTAATGTTACTTTTTGGAATTTACATTCGGAAAAAAAATTATCGATTGTAACCTTTTGGAGGTTAAACTCGTAAAACAAATTCCCGAATGTAACCCTGAAGCTTTTCCCGAATGTAACTTCCAGTCCGATGGTGACTTTGCTTGGGATAGTTTACGATACCAATAGTATTAAAAGTAATTTTCATTACAATTCCCTTCAGCAATGCCACGTTAGTCTTTCGTTGCGGGCACTTGACTACTAACGCAGCTACCCGGGTTCGATTCCCGCTGATAGCCTTTTTTTTTCTTTATTTTTTATTTTTTAAATATCGATACTTAATTATACTGTTCTTGGTGTGTCATGACATTAAAAGAAGGTATAGGAACATTTTTATGTACTCTCAGCATCTTTGATGTGCTCATGCTTTGTTCAGGATCCTGTACATATTTTATGCACACAAGAACTAACTAGATTCCTTAGATAACTTGATTAAGTAGATTCTAACATAGAGCATAACGCTCGATAGATTGATATACCTTTTTTTCCGAGTATACTGTTTTATTTTTCCTAATGTTACTTTTTGGAATTTACATTCGGAAAAAAAATTATCGATTGTAACCTTTTGGAGGTTACTCTCGTAAAACAAATTTCCGAATGTAACCCTGAAGCTTTTCCCGAATGCAACCTCCAGTCCGATGGTGACTTTGCTTGGGATAGTTTACGTTACCAATAGTATTAAAAGTAATTTTCGTTACAATTCCCTTCAGCAATGCCACGTTAGTCTTTCGTTGCGGGCACTTGACTACTAACGCAGCGACCCGGGTTCGATTCTCGCTGATAGCCTATTTTTTTTTCTTTATTTTTTTTTTAAATATCGATACTTAATTATACTGTTCTTGGTGTGTCATGACATAAAAAGAAGGTATAGGGACATTTTTATGTACTCTCAGCATCTTTGATGTGCTCATGCTTTGTTCAGGATCCTGTACATATTTTATGCACACAAGAACTAACTAGATTCCTAGGATAACTTGATTAAGTAGATTCTAACATAGAGCATAGCGCTCGATAGATTGATATACCTTTTTTTCCGAGAATACTGTTTTATTTTTCCTAATGTTACTATTTGGAAT
The DNA here is from genome assembly GCF_932526225.1 of Nematostella vectensis. NCBI lineage: Eukaryota > Metazoa > Cnidaria > Anthozoa > Actiniaria > Edwardsiidae > Nematostella > Nematostella vectensis. Next base: position 15,987,908 of record NC_064046.1, on the reverse strand, counting down.
TTACATTCGGAAAAAAATATATCGATTGTAACCTTTTGGAGGTTACTCTCGTAAAACAAATTTCCGAATGTAACCCTGAAGCTTTTCCCGAATGTAACCTCCAGTCCGATGGTGACTTTGCTTGGGATAGTTTACGATACCAATAGTATTAAAAGTAATTTTCGTTTAAATTCCCTTCAGCAATGCCACGTTAGTCTTTCGTTGCGGGCACTTGACTACTAACGCAGCGACCCGGGTTCGATTCTCGCTGATAGCCTATTTTTTATTTTTATTTTTTTTTTAAATATCGATACTTAATTATACTGTTCTTGGTGTGTCATGACATAAAAAGAAGGTATAGGGACATTTTTATGTACTCTCAGCATCTTTGATGTGCTCATGCTTTGTTCAGGATCCTGTACATATTTTATGCACACAAGAACTAACTAGATTCCTTGGATAACTTGATTAAGTAGATGCTAACATAGAGCATAGCGCTCGATAGATTGATATACCTTTTTTTCCGAGTATACTGTTTTATTTTTCCTAATGTTACTTTTTGGAATTTACATTCGTAAAAAAAAATTATCGATTGTAACCTCTTGGAGGTTACACTCGTAAAACAAATTCCTGAATGTAACCCTGAAGCTTTTCCCGAATGTAACCTCCAGTCCGATGGTGACTTTGCTTGGGATAGTTTACGATACCAATAGTATTAAAAGTAATTTTCATTACAATTCCCTTCAGCAATGCCACGTTAGTCTTTTGTTGCGGGCACTTGACTACTAACGCAGCCACCCGGGTTCGATTCCCGCTGATAGCCTTTTTTTTTCTTTATTTTTTATTTTTTAAATATCGATACTTAATTATACTGTTCTTGGTGTGTCATGACATTAAAAGAAGGTATAGGAACATTTTTATGTACTCTCAGCATCTTTGATGTGCTCATGCTTTGTTCAGGATCCTGTACATATTTTATGCACACAAGAACTAACTAGATTCCTTGGATAACTTCATTAAGTAGATTCTAACATAGAGCATAGCGCTGGATAGATTGATATACCTTTTTTTCCGAGTATACTGTTTTATTTTTCCTAATGTTACTTTTTGGAATTTACATTCGGAAAAAAATTATCGATTGTAACCTTTTGGAGGTTACACTCGTAAAACAAATTCCCGAATGTAACCCTGAAGCTTTTCCCGAATGTAACCTCCAGCCCTATGGTGACTTTGCTTGGGATAGTTTACGATACCAATAGTATTAAAAGTAATTTTTATTGCAATTCCCTTCAGCAATGCCACGTTAGTCTTTCGTTGCGGGCACTTGACTACTAACGCAGCGACCCGGGTTCAATTCCCGCTGATAGCCTATTTTTTTTTCTTTATTTTTTTTTTAATATCGATACTTAATTATACTGTTCTTGGTGTGTCATGACATAAAAAGAAGGTATAGGGACATTTTTATGTACTCTCAGCATCTTTGATGTGCTCATGCATTGTTCAGGATCCTGTACATATTTTATGCACACAAGAACTAACTACATTCCATGAATAACTTAAGTAGATTCTAACATAGAGCATAGCGCTCGATAGATTGATATACCTTTTTTTCCGAGTATACTGTTTTATTTTTCCTAATGTTACTTTTTGGAATTTATATTCGGAAAAAAAATTATCGATTGTAACCTTTTGGAGGTTACACTCGTAAAACAAATTCCCGAATGTAACCCTGAAGCTTTTCCCGAATGTAACCTCCAGTCCGATGGTGACTTTGCTTGGGATAGTTTACGATACCAATAGTATTAAAAGTAATTTTCATTACATATCCCTTCAGCAATGCTACGTTAGTCTTTCGTTGCGGGCACTTGACAACTAACGCAGCAACCCGGGTTCGATTCCCGCTGATAGCCTATTTTTTTTTTCTTTATTTTTTTTTTTTAAATATCGATACTTAATTATACTGTTCTGGGTGTGTCATGACATAAAAAGAAGGTATAGGGACATTTTTATGTACTCTCAGCATCTTTGATGTGCTCATGCTTTGTTCAGGATCCTGTACATATTTTATGCACACAAGAACTAAGTAGATTCCTTGGATAACTTGATTAAGTAGATTCTAACATAGAGCATAGCGCTCGATAGATTGATATACCTTTTTTTCCGAGTATACTGTTTTATTTTTCCTAATGTTACTTTTTGGAATTTACATTCGGAAAAAAAATTATCGATTGTAACCTTTTGGAGGTTACACTCGTAAAACAAATTCCCGAATGTAACCCTTAAGCTTTTCCCGAATGTAACCTCCAGCCCTATGGTGACTTTGCTTGGGATAGTTTACGATACCAATAGTATTAAAAGTAATTTTCATTGCAATTCCCTTCAGCAATGCCACGTTAGTCTTTCGTTGCGGGCACTTGACTATTAACGCAGCGACCTGGGTTCAATTCCAGCTGATAGCCTATTTTTTTTTCTTAATTTTTTTTTTAATATCGATACTTAATTATACTGTTCTTGGTGTGTCATGACATAAAAACAAGGTATAGGGACATTTTTATGTACTCTCAGCATCTTTGATGTGCTCATGCATTGTTCAGGATCCTGTACATATTTTATGCACACAAGAACTAACTAGATTCCTTGAATAACTTGATTAAGTAGATTCTAACATACAGCATAGCGCTCGATAGATTGATATACCTTTTTTTCCGAGTATACTGTTTTATTTTTCCTAATGTTACTTTTTGGAATTTACATTCGGAAAAAAAATTATCGATTGTAACCTTTTGGAGGTTACACTCGTAAAACAAATTCCCGAATGTAACCCTGAAGCTTTTCCCGAATGTAACCTACAGTCCGATGGTGACTTTGCTTGGGATAGTTTACGATACCAATAGTATTAAAAGTAATTTTCATTAAAATTCCCTTCAGCAATGCCACGTTAGTCTTTCGTTGCGGGCACTTGACTACTAACGCAGCGACTCGGGTTCAATTCCCGCTGATAGCCTATTTTTTTTTTTTTTTTTTTTTAAATATCGATACTTAATTATACTGTTCTGGGTGTGTCATGACATAAAAAGAAGGTATAGGGACATTTTTATGTACTCTCAGCATCTTTGATGTGCTCATGCTTTGTTCAGTATCCTGTACATATTTTATGCACACAAGAACTAACTAGATTCCTTGGATAACTTGATTAAGTAGATTCTAACATAGAGCATAGCGCTCGATAGATTGATATACCTTTTTTCCGAGTATACTGTTTTAATTTTCCTAATGTTACTTTTTGGAATTTACATTCGGAAAAAAAATTATCGATTGTAACCTTTTGGAGGTTACACTCGTAAAACAAATTCCCGAATGTAACCCTGAAGCTTTTCCCGAATGTAACCTCCAGTCCGATGGTGACTTTGCTTGGGATAGTTTACGATACCAATAGTATTAAAAGTAATTTTCATTACAATTCCCTTTAGCAATGCCACGTTAGTCTTTCGTTGCGGGCACTTGACTACTAACGCAGCGACCCGGGTTCGATTCTCGCTGATAGCCTATTTTTTTTTCTTTATTTTTTTTTTTAAATATTGATACTTAATTCTACTGTTCTTGATGTGTCATGACATAAAAAGAAGGTATAGGGACATTTTTATGTACTCTCAGCATCTTTTATGTGCTCATGCTTTGTTCAGGATCCTGTACATATTTTATGCACACAAGAACTAACTAGATTCCTTGGATAACTTGATTAAGTAGAATCTAACATAGAGCATAACGCTCAATAGATTGATATACCTTTTTTTCCGAGTATACTGTTTTATTTTTCCTAATGTTACTTTTTGGAATTTACATTCGGAAAAAAAATTATCGATTGTAACCTTTTGGAGGTTACTCTCGTAAAACAAATTCCCGAATGTAACCCTGAAGCTTTTCCCGAATGTAACCTCCAGTTTGATGGTGACTTTGCTTGGGATAGTTTACGATACCAATAGTATTAAAAGTAATTTTTATTACAATTCCCTTCAGCAATGCCACGTTAGTTCTTGTTGCGGGCACTTGACTACTAACGCAGCGACCCGGGTTCGATTCTCGCTGATAGCCTATTTTTTTTTTTTTTTTTTTTTTTTTTTTAAATATCGATACTCAATTATACTGTTCTTGGTGTGTCATGACATAAAAAGAAGGTATAGGGACATTTTTATGTACTCTCAGCATCTTTGATGTGCTCATGCTTTGTTCAGGATCCTGTACATATTTTATGCACACAAGAACTAACTAGATTCCTTGGATAACTTCATTAAGTAGATTCTAACATAGAGCATAGCGCTCGATAGATTGATATACCTTTTTTTCCGAGTATACTGTTTTATTTTTCCTAATGGTACTTTTAGGAATTTACATTCGGAAAAATAATTATCGATTTTAACCTTTTGGAGGTTACACTCGTAAAACAAATTCCCGAATGTAACCCTGAAGCTTTTCCCGAATGTAACCTCCAGTCCGATGGTGACTTTGCTTGGGATAGTTTACGATAACAATAGTATTAATAGTAATTTTTATTACAATTCCCTTCAGCTATGCCACGTTAGTCTTTCGTTGCGGGCACTTGACTACTAATGCAGCCACCCGGGTTCGATTCCCGATGATAGCCTATTTTTTTTTCTTTATTTTTTTTTTTTAAATATCAATACTTAATTATACTGTTCTTGGTGTGTCATGACATAAAAAGAAGGTATAGGGACATTTTTATGTACTCTCAGCATCTTTGATGTGCTCATGCTTTGTTCAGGATCCTGTACATATTTTATGCACACAAGAACTAACTAGATTCCTTGAATAACTTGATTAAGTAGATTCTAACATAGAGCATAGCGCTCGATAGATTGATATACCTTTTTTTCCGAGTATACTGTTTTATTTTTCCTAATGTTACTTTTTGGAATTTACATTCGGAAAAAAAATTATCGATTGTAACCTTTTGGAGGTTACACTCGTAAAACAAATTCCCGAATGTAACCCTGAAGCTTTTCCCGAATGTAACCTCCAGTCCGATGGTGACTTTGCTTGGGATAGTTTACGATACCATTAGTATTAAAAGTAATTTTCATTAAAATTCCCTTCAGCAATGCAACGTTAGTCTTTCGTTGCGGGCACTTGACTACTAACGCAGCGACCCGGGTTCGATTCCCGCTGATGGCCTATTTTTTTTCTTTATTTTTTTTTTTAATATCGATACTTAATTATACTGTTCTGGGTGTGTCATGACATAAAAAGAAGGTATAGGGACATTTTTATGTACTCTCAGCATCTTTGATGTGCTCATGCTTTGTTCAGGATCCTGTACATATTTTATGCACACAAGAACTAACTAGATTCCTTGGATAACTTGATTAAGTAGATTCTAACATAGAGCATAGCGCTCGATAGATTGATATACCTTTTTTTCCGAGTATACTGTTTTAGTTTTCCTAATGTTACTTTTTGGAATTTACATTCGGAAAAAAATTATCGATTGTAACCTTTTGGAGGTTACACTCGTAAAACAAATTCCCGAATGTAACCCTGAAGCTTTTCCCGAATGTAACCTCCAGTCCGATGGTGACTTTGCTTGGGATAGTTTACGATACCAATAGTATTAAAAGTAATTTTCATTACAATTCCCTTCAGCAATGCCACGTTAGTCTTTTGTTGCGGGCACTTGACTACTAACGCAGCGACCCGGGTTCGATTCCCGCTGATAGCATATTTTTGTTTCTTTAAATTTTTTTTTTAATATCGATACTTAATTATACTGTTCTTGGTGTGTCATGATATAAAAAGAAGGTATAGGGACATTTTTATGTACTCTCAGCATCTTTGATGTGCTCATGCTTTGTTCAGGATCCTGTACATATTTTATGCACACAAGAACTAACTAGATTCCTTGGATAACTTCATTAAGTAGATTCTAACATAGAGCATAGCGCTCGATAGATTGATATACCTTTTTTTCCGAGTATACTGTTTAATTTTTCCTAATGTTACTTTTTGGAATTTACATTCGGAAAAAAAATTATCGATTGTAACCTTTTGGAGGTTAAACTCGTAAAACAAATTCCCGAATGTAACCCTGAAGCTTTTCCCGAATGTAACCTCCAGTCCGATGGTGACTTTGCTTGGGATAGTTTACGATACCAATAGTATTAAAAGTAATTTTCATTACAATTCCCTTCAGCAATGCCAGGTTAGTCTTTCGTTGCGGGCACTTGACTACTAACGCAGCTACCCGGGTTCGATTCCCGCTGATAGCCTTTTTTTTTCTTTATTTTTTATTTTTTAAATATCGATACTTAATTATACTGTTCTTGGTGTGTCATGACATTAAAAGAAGGTATAGGAACATTTTTATGTACTCTCAGCATCTTTGATGTGCTCATGCTTTGTTCAGGATCCTGTACATATTTTATGCACACAAGAACTAACTAGATTCCTTGGATAACTTGATTAAGTAGATTCTAACATAGAGCATAACGCTCGATAGATTGATATACCTTTTTTTCCGAGTATACTGTTTTATTTTTCCTAATGTTACTTTTTGGAATTTACATTCGGAAAAAAAATTATCGATTGTAACCTTTTGGAGGTTACTCTCGTAAAACAAATTTCCGAATGTAACCCTGAAGCTTTTCCCGAATGTAACCTCCAGTCCGATGGTGACTTTGCTTGGGATAGTTTACGTTACCAATAGTATTAAAAGTAATTTTCGTTACAATTCCCTTCAGCAATGCCACGTTAGTCTTTCGTTGCGGGCACTTGACTACTAACGCAGCGACCCGGGTTCGATTCTCGCTGATAGCCTATTTTTTTTTCTTTATTTTTTTTTTAAATATCGATACTTAATTATACTGTTCTTGGTGTGTCATGACATAAAAAGAAGGTATAGGGACATTTTTATGTACTCTCAGCATCTTTGATGTGCTCATGCTTTGTTCAGGATCCTGTACATATTTTATGCACACAAGAACTAACTAGATTCCTAGGATAACTTGATTAAGTAGATTCTAACATAGAGCATAGCGCTCGATAGATTGATATACCTTTTTTTCCGAGAATACTGTTTTATTTTTCCTAATGTTACTATTTGGAATTTACATTCGGAAAAAAAATTATCGATTGTAACCTTTTGGAGGTTACTCTCGTAAAACAAATTTCCGAATGTAACCCTGAAGCTTTTCCCGAATGTAGCCTCCAGTCCGATGGTGACTTTGCTTGGGATAGTTTACGATACCAATAGTATTAAAAGTAATTTTCGTTTAAATTCCCTTCAGCAATGCCACGTTAGTCTTTCGTTGCGGGCACTTGACTACTAACGCAGCGACCCGGGTTCGATTCTCGCTGATAGCCTATTTTTTTTTTCTTTATTTTTTTTTTAAATATCGATACTTAATTATACTGTTCTTGGTGTGTCATGACATAAAAAGAAGGTATAGGGACATTTTTATGTACTCTCAGCATCTTTGATGTGCTCATGCTTTGTTCAGGATCCTGTACATATTTTATGCACACAAGAACTAACTAGATTCCTTGGATAACTTGATTAAGTAGATTCTAACATAGAGCAAAGCGCTCGATAGATTGATATACCTTTTTTTCCGAGTATACTGTTTTATTTTTCCTAATGTTACTATTTGGAATTTACATTCGGAAAAAAAATTATCGATTGTAACCTTTTGGAGGTTACTCTCGTAAAACAAATTTCCGAATGTAACCCTGAAGCTTTTCCCGAATGTAACCTCCAGTCCGATGGTGACTTTGCTTGGGATAGTTTACGATACCAATAGTATTAAAAGTAATTTTCGTTTAAATTCCCTTCAGCAATGCCACGTTAGTCTTTCGTTGCGGGCACTTGACTACTAACGCAGCGACCCGGGTTCGATTCTCGCTGATAGCCTATTTTTTTTTCTTTATTTTTTTTTTTTAAATATCGATACTTAATTATACTGTTCTTGGTGTGTCATGACATAAAAAGAAGGTATAGGGACATTTTTATGTACTCTCAGCATCTTTGATGTGCTCATGCTTTGTTCAGGATCCTGTACATATTTTATGCACACAAGAACTAACTAGATTCCTTGGATAACTTGATTAAGTAGATTCTAACATAGAGCATAGCGCTCGATAGATTGATATACCTTTTTTTCCGAGTATACTGTTTTATTTTTCCTAATGTTACTTTTTGGAATTTACATTCGTAAAAAAAAATTATCGATTGTAACCTCTTGGAGGTTACACTCGTAAAACAAATTCCTGAATGTAACCCTGAAGCTTTTCCCGAATGTAACCTCCAGTCCGATGGTGACTTTGCTTGGGATAGTTTACGATACCAATAGTATTAAAAGTAATTTTCATTACAATTCCCTTCAGCAATGCCACGTTAGTCTTTCGTTGCGGGCACTTGACTACTAACGCAGCCACCCGGGTTCGATTCCCGCTGATAGCCTTTTTTTTTCTTTATTTTTTATTTTTTAAATATCGATACTTAATTATACTGTTCTTGGTGTGTCATGACATTAAAAGAAGGTATAGGAACATTTTTATGTACTCTCAGCATCTTTGATGTGCTCATGCTTTGTTCAGGATCCTGTACATATTTTATGCACACAAGAACTAACTAGATTCCTTGGATAACTTCATTAAGTAGATTCTAACATAGAGCATAGCGCTCGATAGATTGATATACCTTTTTTTCCGAGTATACTGTTTTATTTTTCCTAATGTTACTTTTTGGAATTTACATTCGGAAAAAAATTATCTCTTCTAACCTTTTGGAGGATACACTCGTAAAACAAATTCCCGAATGTAACCCTAAAGCTTTTCCCGAATGTAACCTCCAGTCCGATGGTGTCTTTGCTTGGGATAGTTTACGATACCAATAGTATTAAAAGTAATTTTCATTACAATTCCCTTTAGCAATGCCACATTAGTCTTTCGTTGCGGGCACTTGACTACTAACGCAGCGACCCGGGTTCGATTCCCGCTGATAGCCTATTTTTCTTTTTTTTTTTTTTTTTTAAATATCGATACTTAATTATACTGTTCTTGGTGTGTCATGACATAAAAAGAAGGTATAGGGACATATTTATGTACTCTCAGCATCTTTGATGTGCTCATGCTTTGTTTAGGATCCTGTACATATTTTATGCACACAAGAACTAACTAGATTCCTTGAATAACTTGATTAAGTAGATTCTAACATAGAGCATAGCGCTCGATAGATTGATATACCTTTTTTTCCGAGTATACTGTTTTATTTTTCCTAATGTTACTTTTTGGAATTTACATTCGGAAAAAAATTTATCGATTGTAACCTTTTGGAAGTTACACTCGTAAAACAAATTCCCGAATGTAACCCTGAAGCTTTTCCCGAATGTAACCTCCAGCCCGATGGTGACTTTGCTTGGGATAGTTTACGATACCAATAGTATTAAAAGTAATTTTCATTGCAATTCCCTTCAGCAATGATACGTTAGTCTTTCGTTGCGGGCACTTGACTACTAACGCAGCGACCTGGGTTCGATTCCCGCTGATAGCCTTTTTTTTTTCTTTATTTTTTTTTTTAATATCGATACTTAATTATACTGTTCTTGGTGTGTCATGACATAAAAAGAAGGTACAGGGACATTTTTATGTACTCTCAGCATCTTTGATGTGCTCATGCTTTGTTCAGGATCCTGTACATATTTTATGCACACAAGAACTAACTAGATTCCTTGGATACCTTGATTAAGTAGAATCTAACATAGAGCATAACGCTCAATAGATTGATATACCTTTTTTTCCGAGTATACTGTTTTATTTTTCCTAATGTTACTTTTTGGAATTTACATTCGGAAAAAAAATTATTGATTGTAACCTTTTGGAGGTTACTCTCGTAAAACAAATTCCCGAATGTAACCCTGAAGCTTTTCCCGAATGTAACCTCCAGTCCGATGGTGACTTTGCTTGGGATAGTTTACGATACCAATAGTATTAAAAGTAATTTTTATTACAATTCCCTTCAGCAATGCCACGTTAGTTCTTGTTGCGGGCACTTGACTACTAACGCAGCGACCCGGGTTCGATTCTCGCTGATAGCCTATTTTTTTTTTTTTTTTATTTTTTTTTTTAAATATCGATACTCAATTATACTGTTCTTGGTGTGTCATGACATAAAAAGAAGGTATAGGGACATTTTCATGTACTCTCAGCATCTTTGATGTGCTCATGCTTTGTTCAGGATCCTGTACATATTTTATGCACACAAGAACTAACTAGATTCCTTGGATAACTTCATTAAGTAGATTCTAACATAGAGCATAGCGCTCGATAGATTGATATACCTTTTTTTCCGAGTATACTGTTTTATTTTTCCTAATGGTACTTTTTGGAATTTACATTCGGAAAAATAATTATCGATTGTAACCTTTTGGAGGTTACACTCGTAAAACAAATTCCCGAATGTAACCCTGAAGCTTTTCCCGAATGTAACCTCCAGTCCGATGGTGACTTTGCTTGGGATAGTTTACGATAACAATAGTATTAATAGTAATTTTTATTACAATTCTCTTCAGCTATGCCACGTTAGTCTTTCGTTGCGGGCACTTGACTACTAATGCAGCCACCCGGGTTCGATTCCCGCTGATAGCCTATTTTTTTTTCTTTATTTTTTTTTTTAAATATCAATACTTAATTATACTGTTCTTGGTGTGTCATGACATAAAAAGAAGGTATAGGGACATTTTTATGTACTCTCAGCATCTTTGATGTGCTCATGCTTTGTTCAGGATCCTGTACATATTTTATGCACACAAGAACTAACTAGATTCCTTGGATAACTTGATTAAGTAGATTCTAACATAGAGCATAGCGCTCGATAGATTGATATACCTTTTTTTCCGAGTATACTGTTTTATTTTTCCTAATGTTACTTTTTGGAATTTACATTCGGAAAAAAAAATTATCGATTGTAACCTTTTGGAGGTTACACTCGTAAAACAAATTCCCGAATGTAACCCTGAAGCTTTTCCCGAATGTAACCTCCAGTCCGATGGTGACTTTGCTTGGGATAGTTTACGATACCATTAGTATTAAAAGTAATTTTCATTACAATTCCCTTCAGCAATGCAACGTTAGTCTTTCGTTGCGGGCACTTGACTACTAACGCAGCGACCCGGGTTCGATTCCCGCTGATAACCTATTTTTTTTCTTTATTTTTTTTTAAATATCGATACTTAATTATACTGTTCTGGGTGTGTCATGACATAAAAAGAAGGTATAGGGACATTTTTATGTACTCTCAGCATCTTTGATGTGCTCATGCTTTGTTCAGGATCCTGTACATATTTTATGCACACAAGAACTAACTAGATTCCTTGGATAACTTGATTAAGTAGATTCTAACATAGAGCATAGCGCTCGATAGATTGATATACCTTTTTTTCCGAGTATACTGTTTTAGTTTTCCTAATGTTACTTTTTGGAATTTACATTCGGAAAATAATTATCGATTGTAACCTTTTGGAGGTTACACTCGTAAAACAAATTCCCGAATGTAACCCTGAAGCTTTTCCCGAATGTAACCTCCAGTCCGATGGTGACTTTGCTTGGGATAGTTTACGATACCAATAGTATTAAAAGTAATTTTCATTACAATTCCCTTTAGCAATGCCACGTTAGTCTTTCGTTGCAGGCACTTGACTACTAACGCAGCTACCCGGGTTCGATTCTCGCTGATAGCCTATTTTTTTTCTTTATTTTTTTTTTTAAATATCGATACTTAATTCTACTGTTCTTGGTGTGTCATGACATAAAAAGAAGGTATAGGGACATTTTTATGTACTCTCAGCATCTTTGATGTGCTCATGCTTTGTTCAGGATCCTGTACATATTTTATGCACACAAGAACTAACTAGATTCCTTGGATAACTCGATTAAGTAGATTCTAACATAGAGCATAACGCTCAATAGATTGATATACCTTTTTTTCCGAGTATACTGTTTTATTTTTCCTAATGTTACTTTTTGGAATTTACATTCGGAAAAAAAAATATCGATTGTAACCTTTTGGAGGTTACTCTCGTAAAACAAATTCCCGAATGTAACCCTGAAGCTTTTCCCGAATGTAACCTCCAGTCCGATGGTGACTTTGCTTGGGATAGTTTATGATACCAATAGTATTAAAAGTAATTTTCATTACAATTCCCTTCAGCAGTGCCACGTTAGTCTTTCGTTGCGGGCACTTGACTACTAACGCAGCGACCCGGGTTCGATTCTCGCTGATAGCCTATTTTTTTTTTCTTTATTTTTTTTTTTAAATATCGATACTTAATTATACTGTTCTTGGTGTGTCATGACATAAAAAGAAGGTATAGGGACATTTTTATGTACTCTCAGCATCTTTGATGTGCTCATGCTTTGTTCAGGATCCTGTACATATTTTATGCACACAAGAACTAACTAGATTCCTTGGATAACTTCATTAAGTAGATTCTAACCTAGAGCATAGCGCTCGATAGATTGATATACCTTTTTTTCCGAGTATACTGTTTTATTTTTCCTAATGGTACTTTTTGGAATTTACATTCGGAAAAATAATTATCGATTGTAACCTTTTGGAGGTTACACTCGTAAAACGAATTCCCGAATGTAAAGCTGAAGCTTTTCCCCAATGTAACCTCCAGTCCGATGGTGACTTTGCTTGGGATAGTTTACGATAACAATAGTATTAATAGTAATTTTCATTACAATTCCCTTCAGCAATGCCACGTTAGTCTTTCGTTGCGGGCACTTGACTACTAATGCAGCCACCCGGGTTCGATTCCCGCTGATAGCCTATTTTTTTTTCTTTATTTTTTTTTTTAAATATCAATACTTAATTATACTGTTCTTGGTGTGTCATGACATAAAAAGAAGGTATAGGGACATTTTTATGTTCTCTCAGCATCTTTGATGTGCTCATGCTTTGTTCAGGATCCTGTACATATTTTATGCACACAAGAACTAACTAGATCCCTTGAATAACTTGATTAAGTAGATTCTAACATAGAGCATAGCGCTCGATAGATTGATATACCTTTTTTTCCGAGTATACTGTTTTATTTTTCCTAATGTTACTATTTGGAATTTACATTCGGAAAAAAAATTATCGATTGTAACCTTTTGGAGGTTACTCTCGTAAAACAAATTTCCGAATGTAACCCTGAAGCTTTTCCCGAATGTAGCCTCCAGTCCGATGGTGACTTTGCTTGGGATAGTTTACGATACCAATAGTATTAAAAGTAATTTTCGTTTAAATTCCCTTCAGCAATGCCACGTTAGTCTTTCGTTGCGGGCACTTGACTACTAACGCAGCGACACTGGTTCGATTCTCGCTGATAGCCTATTTTTTTTTTCTTTATTTTTTTTTTTAAATATCGATACTTAATTATACTGTTCTTGGTGTGTCATGACATAAAAAGAAGGTATAGGGACATTTTTATGTACTCTCAGCATCTTTGATGTGCTCATGCTTTGTTCAGGATCCTGTACATATTTTATGCACACAAGAACTAACTAGATTCCTTGGATAACTTGATTAAATAGATTCTAACATAGAGCAAAGCGCTCGATAGATTGATATACCTTTTTTTCCGAGTATACTGTTTTATTTTTCCTAATGTTACTATTTGGAATTTACATTCGGAAAAAAAATTATCGATTGTAACCTTTTGGAGGTTACTCTCGTAAAACAAATTTCCGAATGTAACCCTGAAGCTTTTCCCGAATGTAACCTCCAGTCCGATGGTGACTTTGCTTGGGATAGTTTACGATACCAATAGTATTAAAAGTAATTTTCGTTTAAATTCCCTTCAGCAATGCCACGTTAGTCTTTCGTTGCGGGCACTTGACTACTAACGCAGCGACACGGGTTCGATTCTCGCTGATAGCCTATTTTTTCTTTTTTATTTTTTTTTTTAAATATCGATACTTAATTATACTGTTCTTGGTGTGTCATGACATAAAAAGAAGGTATAGGGACATTTTTATGTACTCTCAGCATCTTTGATGTGCTCATGCTTTGTTCAGGATCCTGTACATATTTTATGCACACAAGAACTAACTAGATTCCTTGGATAACTTGATTAAGTAGATTCTAACATAGAGCATAGCGCTCGATAGATTGATATACCTTTTTTTCCGAGTATACTGTTTTATTTTTCCTAATGTTACTTTTTGGAATTTACATTCGTAAAAAAAAATTATCGATTGTAACCTTTTGGAGGTTACACTCATAAAACAAATTCCCGAATGTAACCCTGAAGCTTTTCCCGAATGTAACCTCCAGTCCGATGGTGACTTTGCTTGGGATAGTTTACGATACCAATAGTATATAAAGTAATTTTCATTACAATTCCCTTCAGCAATGCCACGTTAGTCTTTCGTTGCGGGCACTTGACTACTAACGCAGCCACCCGGGTTCGATTCACGCTGATAGCCTTTTTTTTTCTTTATTTTTTTTTAAATATCGATACTTAATTATACTGTTCTTGGTGTGTCATGACATAAAAAGAAGGTATAGGGACATATTTATGTACTCTCAGCATCTTTGATGTGCTCATGCTTTGTTCAGGATCCTGTACATATTTTATGCACACAAGAACTAACTAGATTCCTTGAATAACTTGATTAAGTAGATTCTAACATAGAGCATAGCGCTCGATAGAGTGATATACCTTTTTTTCCGAGTATACTGTTTTATTTTTCCTAATGTTACTTTTTGGAATTTACATTCGGAAAAAAATTTATCGATTGTAACCTTTTGGAGGTTACACTCGTAAAACAAATTCCCGAATGTAACCCTGAAGCTTTTCCCGAATGTAACCTCCAGCCCGATGGTGACTTTGCTTGGGATAGTTTACGATACCAATAGTATTAAAAGTAATTTTCATTGCAATTCCCTTCAGCAATGACACGTTAGTCTTTCGTTGCGGGCACTTGACTACTAACGCAGCGACCTGGGTTCGATTCCCGCTGATAGCCTTTTTTTTTCTTTTTTTTTTTTTTAATATCGATACTTAATTATATTGTTCTTGGTGTGTCATGACATAAAAAGAAGGTACAGGGACATTTTTATGTACTCTCAGCATCTTTGATGTGCTCATGCTTTGTTCAGGATCCTGTACATATTTTATGCACACAAGAACTAACTAGATTCCTTGGATAACTTCATTAAGTAGATTCTAACATAGAGCATAGCGCTCGATAGATTGATATACCTTTTTTTTCGAGTATACTGTTTTATTTTTCCTAATGTTACTTTTTGGAATTTACATTCGGAAAAAAAATTATCGATTGTAACCTTTTGCAGGTTACACTTGTAAAACAAATTCCCGAATGTAACCCTGAAGCTTTTCCCGAATGTAACCTCCAGCCCGATGGTGACTTTGCTTGGGATAGTTTACGATACCAATAGTATTAAAAGTAATTTTCATTGCAATTCCCTTCAGCAATGACACGTTAGTCTTTCGTTGCGGGCACTTGACTACTAACGCAGCGACCTGGGTTCGATTCCCGCTGATAGCCTTTTTTTTTCTTTTTTTTTTTTTTAATATCGATACTTAATTATATTGTTCTTGGTGTGTCATGACATAAAAAGAAGGTACAGGGACATTTTTATGTACTCTCAGCATCTTTGATGTGCTCATGCTTTGTTCAGGATCCTGTACATATTTTATGCACACAAGAACTAACTAGATTCCTTGGATAACTTCATTAAGTAGATTCTAACATAGAGCATAGCGCTCGATAGATTGATATACCTTTTTTTTCGAGTATACTGTTTTATTTTTCCTAATGTTACTTTTTGGAATTTACATTCGGAAAAAAAATTATCGATTGTAACCTTTTGCAGGTTACACTTGTAAAACAAATTCCCGAATGTAACCCTGAAGCTTTTCCCGAATGTAACCTCCAGCCCTATGGTGACTTTGCTTGGGATAGTTTACGATACCAATAGTATTATAAGTAATTTTTATTGCAATTCCCTTCAGCAATGCCACGTTAGTCTTTCGTTGCGGGCACTTGACTACTAACGCAGCGACCCGGGTTCAATTCCCGCTGATAGCCTATTTTTTTTTCTTTATTTTTTTTTTCAATATCGATACTTAATTATACTGTTCTTGGTGTGTCATGACATAAAAAGAAGGTATAGGGACATTTTTATGTACTCTCAGCATCTTTGATGTGCTCATGCTTTGTTCAGGATCCTGTACATATTTTATGCACACAAGAACTAAGTAGATTCCTTGGATAACTTGATTAAGTAGATTCTAACATAGAGCATAGCGCTCGATAGATTGATATACCTTTTTTTCCGAGTATACTGTTTTATTTTTCCTAATGTTACTTTTTGGAATTTACATTCGGAAAAAAAATTATCGATTGTAACCTTTTGGAGGTTACACTCGTAAAACAAATTCCCGAATGTAACCCTGAAGCTTTTCCCGAATGTAACCTCCAGCCCTATGGTGACTTTGCTTGGGATAGTTCACGATACCAATAGTATTAAAAGTAATTTTTATTGCAATTCCCTTAAGCAATGCCACGTTAGTCTTTCGTTGCGGGCACTTGACTACTAACGCAGCGACCTGGGTTCAATTCCCGCTGATAGCCTATTTTTTTTTCTTAATTTTTTTTTTAATATCGATACTTAATTATACTGTTCTTGGTGTGTCATGACATAAAAACAAGGTATAGGGACATTTTTATGTACTCTCAGCATCTTTGATGTGCTCATGCTTTGTTCAGGATCCTGTACATATTTTATGCACACAAGAACTAACTAGATTCCTTGGATAACTTCATTAAGTAGATTCTAACATAGAGCATAGCGCTCGATAGATTGATATACCTTTTTTTCCGAGTATACTGTTTTATTTTTCCTAATTGTACTTTTTGGAATTTACATTCGGAAAAAAAATTATCGATTGTAACCTTTTGGAGGTTACACTCGTAAAACAAATTCCCGAATGTAACCCTGAAGCTTTTCCCGAATGTAACCTCCAGTCCGATGGTGACTTTGCTTGGGATAGTTTACGATACCAATAGTATTAAAAGTAATTTTTATTGCAATTCCCTTAAGCAATGCCACGTTAGTCTTTCGTTGCGGGCACTTGACTACTAACGCAGCGACCTGGGTTCAATTCCCGCTGATAGCCTATTTTTTTTTTCTTAATTTTTTTTTTAATATCGATACTTAATTATACTGTTCTTGGTGTGTCATGACATAAAAACAAGGTATAGGGACATTTTTATGTACTCTCAGCATCTTTGATGTGCTCATGCTTTGTTCAGGATCCTGTACATATTTTATGCACACAAGAACTAACTAGATTCCTTGGATAACTTCATTAAGTAGATTCTAACATAGAGCATAGCGCTCGATAGATTGATATACCTTTTTTTCCGAGTATACTGTTTTATTTTTCCTAATTGTACTTTTTGGAATTTACATTCGGAAAAAAAATTATCGATTGTAACCTTTTGGAGGTTACACTCGTAAAACAAATTCCCGAATGTAACCCTGAAGCTTTTCCCGAATGTAACCTCCAGTCCGATGGTGACTTTGCTTGGGATAGTTTACGATAACAATAGTATTAATAGTAATTTTTATTACAATTCCCTTCAGCAATGCCACGTTAGTCTTTCGTTGCGGGCACTTGACTACTAATGCAGCCACCCGGGTTCGATTCCCGCTGATAGCCTATTTTTTTTTCTTTATTTTTTTTTTTTTAAATATCAATACTTAATTATACTGTTTTTGGTGTGTCATGACATAAAAAGAAGGTATAGGGACATTTTTATGTACTCTCAGCATCTTTGATGTGCTCATGCTTTGTTCAGGATCCTGTACATATTTTATGCACACAAGAACTAGCTAGATTCCTTGAATAACTTGATTAAGTAGATTCTAACAAAGAGCATAGCGCTCGATAGATTGATATACCTTTTTTTCCGAGTATACTGTTTTATTTTTCCTAATGTTACTTTTTGGAATTTACATTCGGAAAAAAAATTATCGATTGTAACCTTTTGGAGGTTACACTCGTAAAACAAATTCCCGAATGTAACCCTGAAGCTTTTCCCGAATGTAACCTCCAGTCCGATGGTGACTTTGCTTGGGATAGTTTACGATACCATTAGTATTAAAAGTAATTTTCATTAAAATTCCCTTCAGCAATGCCACGTTAGTCTTTCGTTGCGGGCACTTGACTACTAACGCAGCGACCTGGGTTCGATTCCCGCTGATAGCCTTTTTTTTTCTTTTTTTTTTTTTTAATATCGATACTTAATTATACTGTTCTTGGTGTGTCATGACATAAAAAGAAGGTACAGGGACATTTTTATGTACTCTCAGCATCTTTGATGTGCTCATGCTTTGTTCAGGATCCTTTACATATTTTATGCACACAAGAACTAACTAGATTCCTTGGATAACTTCATTAAGTAGATTCTAACATAGAGCATAGCGCTCGATAGATTGATATACCTTTTTTTTCGAGTATACTGTTTTATTTTTCCTAATGTTACTTTTTGGAATTTACATTCGGAAAAAAAATTATCGATTGTAACCTTTTGCAGGTTAAAATCGTAAAACAAATTCCCGAATGTAACCCTGAAGCTTTTCCCGAATGTAACCTCCAGCCCTATGGTGACTTTGCTTGGGATAGTTTACGATACCAATAGTATTAAAAGTAATTTTTATTGCAATTCCCTTCAGCAATGCCACGTTAGTCTTTCGTTGCGGGCACTTGACTACTAACGCAGCGACCCGGGTTCAATTCCCGCTGATAGCCTATTTTTTTTTCTTTATTTTTTTTTTAATATCGATACTTAATTATACTGTTCTTGGTGTGTCATGACATAAAAAGAAGGTATAGGGACATTTTTATGTACTCTCAGCATCTTTGATGTGCTCATGCTTTGTTCAGGATCCTGTACATATTTTATGCACACAAGAACTAACTAGATTCCTTGAATAACTTAAGTAGATTCTAACATAGAGCATAGCGCTCGATAGATTGATATACCTTTTTTTCCGAGTATACTGTTTTATTTTTCCTAATGTTACTATTTGGAATTTACATTCGGAAAAAAAATTATCGATTGTAACCTTTTGGAGGTTACACTCGTAAAACAAATTCCCGAATGTAACCCTGAAGCTTTTCCCGAATGTAACCTCCAGCCCTATGGTGACTTTGCTTGGGATAGTTTACGATACCAATAGTATTAAAAATAATTTTTATTGCAATTCCCTTCAGCAATGCCACGTTAGTCTTTCGTTGCGGGCACTTGACTACTAACGCAGCGACCTGGGTTCATATCCCGCTGATAGCCTATTTTTTTTTCTTAATTTTTTTTTAATATCGATACTTAATTATACTGTTCTTGGTGTGTCATGACATAAAAACAAGGTATAGGGACATTTTTATGTACTCTCAGCATCTTTGATGTGCTCATGCTTTGTTCAGGATCCTGTACATATTTTATGCACACAAGAACTAACTAGATTCCTTGGATAACTTCATTAAGTAGATTCTAACATAGAGCATAGCGCTCGATAGATTGATATACCTTTTTTTCCGAGTATACTGTTTTATTTTTCCTAATGGTACTTTTTGGAATTTACATTCGGAAAAATAATTATCGATTGTAACCTTTTGGAGGTTACACTCGTAAAACAAATTCCCGAATGTAACCCTGAAGCTTTTCCCGAATGTAACCTCCAGTCCGATGGTGACTTTGCTTGGGATAGTTTACGATAACAATAGTATTAATAGTAATTTTTATTACAATTCCCTTCAGCAATGCCACGTTAGTCTTTCGTTGCGGGCACTTGACTACTAATGCAGCCACCCGGGTTCGATTCCCGCTGATAGCCTATTTTTTTTTTCTTTATTTTTTTTTTTTTTAAATATCAATACTTAATTATACTGTTTTTGGTGTGTCATGACATAAAAAGAAGGTATAGGGACATTTTTATGTACTCTCAGCATCTTTGATGTGCTCATGCTTTGTTCAGGATCCTGTACATATTTTATGCACACAAGAACTAACTAGATTCCTTGAATAACTTGATTAAGTAGATTCTAACATAGAGCATAGCGCTCGATAGATTGATATACCTTTTTTTCCGAGTATACTGTTTTATTTTTCCTAATGTTACTTTTTGGAATTTACATTCGGAAAAAAAATTATCGATTGTAACCTTTTGGAGGTTACACTCGTAAAACAAATTCCCGAATGTAACCCTGAAGCTTTTCCCGAATGTAACCTCCAGTCCGATGGTGACTTTGCTTGGGATAGTTTACGATACCATTAGTATTAAAAGTAATTTTCATTAAAATTCCCTTCAGCAATGCCATGTTAGTCTTTCGTTGCGGGCACTTGACTACTAACGCAGCGACCCGGGTTCTATTCCCGCTGATAGCCTATTTTTTTTCTTTATTTTTTTTTAAATATCGATACTTAATTATACTGTTCTGGGTGTGTCATGACATAAAAAGAAGGTATAGGGACATTTTTATGTACTCTCAGCATCTTTGATGTGCTCATGCTTTGTTCAGGATCCTGTACATATTTTATGCACACAAGAACTAACTAGATTCCTTGGATAACTTGATTAAGTAGATTCTAACATAGAGCATAGCGCTCGATAGATTGATATACCTTTTTTTCCGAGTATACTGTTTTAGTTTTCCTAATGTTACTTTTTGGAATTTACATTCGGAAAAAAAATTATCGATTGTAACCTTTTGGAGGTTACACTCGTAAAACAAATTCCCGAATGTAACCCTGAAGCTTTTCCCGAATGTAACCTCCAGTCCGATGGTGACTTTGCTTGGGATAGTTTACGATACCAATAGTATTAAAAGTAATTTTCATTACAATTCCCTTCAGCAATGCCACGTTAGTCTTTCGTTGCGGGCACTTGACTACTAACGCAGCTACCCGGGTTCGATTCTCGCTGATAGCCTATTTTTTTTTCTTTATTTTTTTTTTTAAATATCGATACTTAATTCTACTGTTCTTGGTGTGTCATGACATAAAAAGAAGGTATAGGGACATTTTTATGTACTCTCAGCATCTTTGATGTGCTCATGCTTTGTTCAGGATCCTGTACATATTTTATGCACACAAGAACTAACTAGATTCCTTGGATAACTTGATTAAGTAGATTCTAACATAGAGCATAACGCTCAATAGATTGATATACCTTTTTTTCCGAGTATACTGTTTTATTTTTCATAATGTTACTTTTTGGAATTTACATTCGGAAAAAAAATTATCGATTGTAACCTTTTGCAGGTTACACTTGTAAAACAAATTCCCGAATGTAACCCTGAAGCTTTTCCCGAATGTAACCTCCAGCCCTATGGTGACTTTGCTTGGGATAGTTTACGATACCAATAGTATTAAAAGTAATTTTTATTGCAATTCCCTTCAGCAATGCCACGTTAGTCTTTCGTTGCGGGCACTTGACTACTAACGCAGCGACCCGGGTTCAATTCCCGCTGATAGCCTATATTTTTTTCTTTATTTTTTTTCAATATCGATACTTAATTATATTGTTCTTGGTGTGTCATGACATAAAAAGAAGGTATAGGGACATTTTTATGTACTCTCAGCATCTTTGATGTGCTCATGCTTTGTTCAGGATCCTGTACATATTTTATGCACACAAGAACTAACTAGATTCCTTGAATAACTTAAGTAGATTCTAACATAGAGCATAGCGCTCGATAGATTGATATACCTTTTTTTCCGAGTATACTGTTTTATTTTTCCTAATGTTACTTTTTGGAATTTACATTCGGAAAAAAAATTATCGATTGTAACCTTTTGGAGGTTACACTCGTAAAACAAATTCCCGAATGTAACCCTGAAGCTTTTCCCGAATGTAACCTCCAGTCCGATGGTGACTTTGCTTGGGATAGTTTACGATACCAATAGTATTAAAAGTAATTTTCATTACATATCCTTTCAGCAATGCCACGTTAGTCTTTCGTTGCGGGCACTTGACAACTAACGCAGCAACCCGGGTTCGATTCCCGCTGATAGCCTATTTTTTTTTTCTTTATTTTTTTTTTTTAAATATCGATACTTAATTATACTGTTCTGGGTGTGTCATGACATAAAAAGAAGGTATAGGGACATTTTTATGTACTCTCAGCATCTTTGATGTGCTCATGCTTTGTTCAGGATCCTGTACATATTTTATGCACACAAGAACTAAGTAGATTCCTTGGATAACTTGATTAAGTAGATTCTAACATAGAGCATAGCGCTCGATAGATTGATATACCTTTTTTTCCGAGTATACTGTTTTATTTTTCCTAATGTTACTTTTTGGAATTTACATTCGGAAAAAAAATTATCGATTGTAACCTTTTGGAGGTTACACTCGTAAAACAAATTCCCGAATGTAACCCTGAAGCTTTTCCCGAATGTAACCTCCAGCCCTATGGTGACTTTGCTTGGGATAGTTCACGATACCAATAGTATTAAAAGTAATTTTCATTACATATCCCTTCAGCAATGCCACGTTAGTCTTTCGTTGCGGGCACTTGACAACTAACGCAGCAACCCGGGTTCGATTCCCGCTGATAGCCTATTTTTTTTTTCTTTATTTTTTTTTTTTTTAAATATCGATACTTAATTATACTGTTCTGGGTGTGTCATGACATAAAAAGAAGGTATAGGAACATTTTTATGTACTCTCAGCATCTTTGATGTGCTCATGCTTTGTTCAGGATCCTGTACATATTTTATGCACACAAGAACTAAGTAGATTCCTTGGATAACTTGATTAAGTAGATTCTAACATAGAGCATAGCGCTCGATAGATTGATATACCTTTTTTTCCGAGTATACTGTTTTATTTTTCCTAATGTTACTATTTGGAATTTACATTCGGAAAAAAAATTATCGATTGTAACCTTTTGGAGGTTACACTCGTAAAACAAATTCCCGAATGTAACCCTGAAGCTTTTCCCGAATGTAACCTCCAGCCCTATGGTGACTTTGCTTGGGATAGTTTACGATACCAATAGTATTAAAAGTAATTTTTATTGCAATTCCCTTCAGCAATGCCACGTTAGTCTTTCGTTGCGGGCACTTGACTACTAACGCAGCGACCTGGGTTCAATTCCCGCTGATAGCCTATTTTTTTTTCTTAATTTTTTTTTTAATATCGATACTTAATTATACTGTTCTTGGTGTGTCATGACATAAAAACAAGGTATAGGGACATTTTTATGTACTCTCAGCATCTTTGATGTGCTCATGCTTTGTTCAGGATCCTGTACATATTTTATGCACACAAGAACTAACTAGATTCCTTGGATAACTTCATTAAGTAGATTCTAACATAGAGCATAGCGCTCGATAGATTGATATACCTTTTTTTCCGAGTATACTGTTTTATTTTTCCTAATGGTACTTTTTGGAATTTACATTCGGAAAAATAATTATCGATTGTAACCTTTTGGAGGTTACACTCGTAAAACAAATTCCCGAATGTAACCCTGAAGCTTTTCCCGAATGTAACCTCCAGTCCGATGGTGACTTTGCTTGGGATAGTTTACGATAACAATAGTATTAATAGTAATTTTTATTACAATTCCCTTCAGCAATGCCACGTTAGTCTTTCGTTGCGGGCACTTGATTACTAATGCAGCCACCCGGGTTCGATTCCCGCTGATAGCCTATTTTTTTTTCTTTATTTTTTTTTTTTAAATATCAATACTTAATTATACTGTTTTAGGTGTGTCATGACATAAAAAGAAGGTATAGGGACATTTTTATGTACTCTCAGCATCTTTGATGTGCTCATGCTTTGTTCAGGATCCTGTACATATTTTATGCACACAAGAACTAGCTAGATTCCTTGAATAACTTGATTAAGTAGATTCTAACATAGAGCATAGCGCTCGATAGATTGATATACCTTTTTTTCCGAGTATACTGTTTTATTTTTCCTAATGTTACTTTTTGGAATTTACATTCGGAAAAAAAATTATCGATTGTAACCTTTTGGAGGTTACACTCGTAAAACAAATTCCCGAATGTAACCCTGAAGCTTTTCCCGAATGTAACCTCCAGTCCGATGGTGACTTTGCTTGGGATAGTTTACGATACCATTAGTATTAAAAGTAATTTTCATTAAAATTCCCTTCAGCAATGCCACGTTAGTCTTTCGTTGCGGGCACTTGACTACTAACGCAGCGACCTGGGTTCGATTCCCGCTGATAGCCTTTTTTTTTCTTTATTTTTTTTTTAATATCGATACTTAATTATACTGTTCTTGGTGTGTCATGACATAAAAAGAAGGTACAGGGACATTTTTATGTACTCTCAGCATCTTTGATGTGCTCATGCTTTGTTCAGGATCCTTTACATATTTTATGCACACAAGAACTAACTAGATTCCTTGGATAACTTCATTAAGTAGATTCTAACATAGAGCATAGCGCTCGATAGATTGATATACCTTTTTTTTCGAGTATACTGTTTTATTTTTCCTAATGTTACTTTTTGGAATTTACATTCGGAAAACAAATTATCGATTGTAACCTTTTGCAGGTTAAAATCGTAAAACAAATTCCCGAATGTAACCCTGAAGCTTTTCCCGAATGTAACCTCCAGCCCTATGGTGACTTTGCTTGGGATAGTTTACGATACCAATAGTATTAAAAGTAATTTTTATTGCAATTCCCTTCAGCAATGCCACGTTAGTCTTTCGTTGCGGGCACTTGACTACTAACGCAGCGACCCGGGTTCAATTCCCGCTGATAGCCTATTTTTTTTTTCTTTATTTTTTTTTTAATATCGATACTTAATTATACTGTTCTTGGTGTGTCATGACATAAAAAGAAGGTATAGGGACATTTTTATGTACTCTCAGCATCTTTGATGTGCTCATGCTTTGTTCAGGATCCTGTACATATTTTATGCACACAAGAACTAACTAGATTCCTTGAATAACTTAAGTAGATTCTAACATAGAGCATAGCGCTCGATAGATTGATATACCTTTTTTTCCGAGTATACTGTTTTATTTTTCCTAATGTTACTTTTTGGAATTTATATTTGGAAAAAAAATTATCGATTGTAACCTTTTGGAGGTTACACTCGTAAAACAAATTCCCGAATGTAACCCTGAAGCTTTTCCCGAATGTAACCTCCAGTCCGATGGTGACTTTGCTTGGGATAGTTTACGATACCAATAGTATTAAAAGTAATTTTCATTACAATTCCCTTCAGCAATGCCACGTTAGTCTTTCGTTGCGGGCACTTGACTACTAACGCAGCGACCCGGGTTCAATTCCCGCTGATAGCCTATTTTTTTTTTCTTTATTTTTTTTTTAATATCGATACTTAATTATACTGTTCTTGGTGTGTCATGACATAAAAAGAAGGTATAGGGACATTTTTATGTACTCTCAGCATCTTTGATGTGCTCATGCTTTGTTCAGGATCCTGTACATATTTTATGCACACAAGAACTAACTAGATTCTATGGATAACTTGATTAAGTAGATTCTAACATAGAGCATAGCGCTCGATAGATTGATATACCTTTTTTTCCGAGTATACTGTTTTATTTTTCCTAATGTTACTTTTTGGAATTTACATTCGGAAAAAAAATTATCGATTGTAACCTTTTGGAGGTTACACTCGTAAAACAAATTCCCGAATGTAACCCTGAAGCTTTTCCCGAATGTAACCTCCAGCCCTATGGTGACTTTGCTTGGGATAGTTTACGATACCAATAGTATTAAAAGTAATTTTCATTACATATCCCCTCAGCAATGCCACGTTAGTCTTTCGTTGCGGGCACTTGACAACTAACGCAGCAACCCGGGTTCGATTCCCGCTGATAGCCTATTTTTTTTTTCTTTATTTTTTTTTTTTAAATATCGATACTTAATTATACTGTTCTGGGTGTGTCATGACATAAAAAGAAGGTATAGGGACATTTTTATGTACTCTCAGCATCTTTGATGTGCTCATGCTTTGTTCAGGATCCTGTACATATTTTATGCACACAAGAACTAAGTAGATTCCTTGGATAACTTGATTAAGTAGATTCTAACATAGAGCATAGCGCTCGATAGATTGATATACCTTTTTTTCCGAGTATACTGTTTTATTTTTCCTAATGTTACTATTTGGAATTTACATTCGGAAAAAAAATTATCGATTGTAACCTTTTGGAGGTTACACTCGTAAAACAAATTCCCGAATGTAACCCTGAAGCTTTTCCCGAATGTAACCTCCAGCCCTATGGTGACTTTGCTTGGGATAGTTTACGATACCAATAGTATTAAAAGTAATTTTTATTGCAATTCCCTTCAGCAATGCCACGTTAGTCTTTCGTTGCGGGCACTTGACTACTAACGCAGCGACCTGGGTTCAATTCACGCTGATAGCCTATTTTTTTTTCTTAATTTTTTTTTTAATATCGATACTTAATTATACTGTTCTTGGTGTGTCATGACATAAAAACAAGGTATAGGGACATTTTTATGTACTCTCAGCATCTTTGATGTGCTCATGCTTTGTTCAGGATCCTGTACATATTTTATGCACACAAGAACTAACTAGATTCCTTGGATAACTTCATTAAGTAGATTCTAACATAGAGCATAGCGCTCGATAGATTGATATACCTTTTTTTCCGAGTATACTGTTTTAGTTTTCCTAATGTTACTTTTTGGAATTTACATTCGGAAAAAAAATTATCGATTGTAACCTTTTGGAGGTTACACTCGTAAAACAAATTCCCGAATGTAACCCTGAAGCTTTTCCCGAATGTAACCTCCAGTCCGATGGTGACTTTGCTTGGGATAGTTTACGATACCAATAGTATTAAAAGTAATTTTCATTACAATTCCCTTCAGCAATGCCACGTTAGTCTTTCGTTGCGGGCACTTGACTACTAACGCAGCTACCCGGGTTCGATTCTCGCTGATAGCATATTTTTTTTTCTTTATTTTTTTTTTTAAATATCGATACTTAATTCTACTGTTCTTGGTGTGTCATGACATAAAAAGAAGGTATAGGGACATTTTTATGTACTCTCAGCATCTTTGATGTGCTCATGCTTTGTTCAGGATCCTGTACATATTTTATGCACACAAGAACTAACTAGATTCATTGGATAACTTGATTAAGTAGATTCTAACATAGAGCATAACGCTCAATAGATTGATATACCTTTTTTTCCGAGTATACTGTTTTATTTTTCATAATGTTACTTTTTGGAATTTACATTCTGAAAAAAAAATATCGATTGTAACCTTTTGGAGGTTACTCTCGTAAAACAAATTCCCGAATGTAACCCTGAAGCTTTTCCCGAATGTAACCTCCAGTCCGATGGTGACTTTGCTTGGGATAGTTTACGATACCAATAGTATTAAAAGTAATTTTCATTACAATTCCCTTCAGCAGTGCCACGTTAGTCTTTCGTTGCGGGCACTTGACTACTAACGCAGCGACCCGGGTTCGATTCTCGCTGATAGCCTATTTTTTTTTTCTTTATTTTTTTTTTTTAAATATCGATACTTAATTTTACTGTTCTTGGTGTGTCATGACATAAAAAGAAGGTATAGGGACATTTTTATGTACTCTCAGCATCTTTGATGTGCTCATGCTTTGTTCAGGATCCTGTACATATTTTATGCACACAAGAACTAACTAGATTCCTTGGATAACTTCATTAAGTAGATTCTAACATAGAGCATAGCGCTCGATAGATTGATATACCTTTTTTTCCGAGTATACTGTTTTATTTTTCCTAATGGTACTTTTTGGAATTTACATTCGGAAAAATAATTATCGATTGTAACCTTTTGGAGGTTACACTCGTAAAACAAATTCCCGAATGTAACCCTGAAGCTTTTCCCGAATGTAACCTCCAGTCCGATGGTGACTTTGCTTGGGATAGTTTACGATAACAATAGTATTAATAGTAATTTTCATTACAATTCCCTTCAGCAATGCCACGTTAGTCTTTCGTTGCGGGCACTTGACTACTAATGCAGCCACCCGGGTTCGATTCCCGCTGATAGCCTATTTTTTTTTCTTTATTTTTTTTTTAAATATCAATACTTAATTATACTGTTCTTGGGGTGTCATGACGTAAAAAGAAGGTATAGGGACATTTTTATGTACTCTCAGCATCTTTGATGTGCTCATGCTTTGTTCAGGATCCTGTACATATTTTATGCACACAAGAACTAACTAGATTCCTTGAATAACTTGATTAAGTAGATTCTAACATAGAGCATAGCGCTCGATAGATTGATATACCTTTTTTTCCGAGTATACTGTTTTTTTTTTCCTAATGTTACATTTTGGAATTTACATTCGGAAAAAAATTTATCGATTGTAACCTTTTGGAGGTTACACTCGTAAAACAAATTCCCGAATGTAACCCTGAAGCTTTTCCCGAATGTAACCTCTCGTCCGATGGTGACTTTGCTTGGGATAGTTTACGATACCATTAGTATTAAAAGTAATTTTCATTACAATTCCCTTCAGCAATGCCACGTTAGTCTTTCGTTGCGGGCACTTGACTACTAATGCAGCGACCCGGGTTCGATTCCCGCTGATAGCCTATTTTGTTTCTTTATTTTTTTTTTTAAATATCGATACTTAATTATACTGTTCTTGGTGTGTCATGACATAAAAAGAAGGTATAGGGACATATTTATGTACTCTCAGCATCTTTGATGTGCTCATGCTTTGTTCAGGATCCTGTACATATTTTATGCACACAAGAACTAACTAGATTCCTTGGATAACTTGATTAAGTAGATTCTAACATAGAGCATAATGCTCGATAGATTGATATACCTTTTTTTCCGAGTATACTGTTTTATTTTTCGTAATGTTACTTTTTGGAATTTACATTCGGAAAAAAAAATATCGATTGTAACCTTTTGGAGGTTACTCTCGTAAAACAAATTCCCGAATGTAACCCTGAAGCTTTTCCCGAATGTAACCTCCAGTCCGATGGTGACTTTGCTTGGGATAGTTTACGATACCAATAGTATTAAAAGTAATTTTCATTACAATTCCCTTCAGCAATGCCACGTTAGTCTTTTGTTGCGGGCACTTGACTACTAACGCAGCGACCCGGGTTCGATTCCCGCTGATAGCATATTTTTGTTTCTTTATTTTTTTTTTAATATCGATACTTAATTATACTGTTCTTGGTGTGTCATGACATAAAAAGAAGGTATAGGGACATATTTATGTACTCTCAGCATCTTTGATGTGCTCATGCTTTGTTCAGGATCCTGTACATATTT
This sequence comes from Nematostella vectensis, assembly GCF_932526225.1. Classification (NCBI taxonomy): domain Eukaryota; kingdom Metazoa; phylum Cnidaria; class Anthozoa; order Actiniaria; family Edwardsiidae; genus Nematostella; species Nematostella vectensis. The sequence goes on along the minus strand of NC_064046.1, from coordinate 15,958,563 downwards.
TATGCACACAAGAACTAACTAGATTCCTTGGATAACTTGATTAAGTAGATTCTAACATAGAGCATAGCGCTCGATAGATTGATATACCTTTTTTTCCGAGTATACTGTTTTATTTTTCCTAATGTTACTTTTTGGAATTTACATTCGGAAAAAAAATTATCGATTGTAACCTTTAGGAGGATGCACTCGTAAAACAAATTCCCGAATGTAACCCTAAAGCTTTTCCCGAATGTAACCTCCAGTCCGATGGTGACTTTGCTTGGGATAGTTTACGATACCAATAGTATTAAAAGTAATTTTCATTACAATTCCTTTCAGCAATGCCACGTTAGTCTTTCGTTGCGGGCACTTGACTACTAACGAAGCGACCCGGGTTCGATTCCCGCTGATAGACTATTTTTTTTTCTTTATTTTTTTTTAAAATATCGATACTTAATTATACTGTTCTTGGTGTGTCATGACATAAAAAGAAGGTATAGGGAGATTTTTATGTACTCTCAGCATCTTTGATGTGCTCATGCTTTGTTCAGGATCCTGTACATATTTTATGCACACAAGAACTAACTAGATTCCTTGAATAACTTCATTAAGTAGATTCTAACATAGAGCATAATGCTCGATAGATTGATATACCTTTTTTTCCGAGTATACTGTTTAATTTTTCCTAATGTTACTTTTTGGAATTTACATTCGGAAAAAAAATTATCGATTGTAAACTTTTGGAGGTTAAACTCGTAAAACAAATTCCCGAATGTAACCCTGAAGCTTTTCCCCAATGTAACCTCCAGTCCGATGGTGACTTTGCTTGAGATAGTTTACGATACCAATAGTATTAAAAGTAATTTTCATTACAATTCCCTTCAGCAATGCCACGTTAGTCTTTCGTTGCGGGCACTTGACTACTAACGCAGCTACCCGGGTTCGATTCCCGCTGATAGCCTTTTTTTTTCTTTATTTTATATTTTTTAAATATCGATACTTAATTATACTGTTCTCGGTGTGTCATGACATTAAAAGAAGGTATAGGAACATTTTTATGTACTCTAAGCATCTTTGATGTGCTCATGCTTTGTTCAGGATCCTGTACATATTTTATGCACACAAGAACTAACTAGATTCCTTGGATAACTTGATTAAGTAGATTCTAACATAGAGCATAACGCTCGATAGATTGATATACCTTTTTTTCCGAGTATACTGTTTTATTTTTCCTAATGTTACTTTTTGGAATTTACAATCGGAAAAAAAATTATCGATTGTAACCTTTTGGAGGTTACTCTCGTAAAACAAATTTCCGAATGTAACCCTGAAGCTTTTCCCGAATGTAACCTCCAGTCCGATGTTGACTTTGCTTGGGATAGTTTACGATACCAATAGTATTAAAAGTAATTTTCGTTACAATTCCCTTCAGCAATGCCACGTTAGTCTTTTGTTGCAAACACTTGACTACTAACGCAGCGACCCGGGTTCAATTCCCGCTGATAGCCTATTTTTTTTTCTTTATTTTTTTTTTAATATCGATACTTAATTATACTGTTCTTGGTGTGTCATGACATAAAAACAAGGTATAGGGACATTTTTATGTACTCTCAGCATCTTTGATGTGCTCATGCTTTGTTCAGGATCCTGTACATATTTTATGCACACAAGAACTAACTAGATTCCTTGGATAACTTCATTAAGTAGATTCTAACATAGAGCATAGCGCTCGATAGATTGATATACCTTTTTTTCCGAGTATACTGTTTTATTTTTCCTAATGGTACTTTTTGGAATTTACATTCGGAAAAATAATTATCGATTGTAACCTTTTGGAGGTTACACTCGTAAAACAAATTCCCGAATGTAACCCTGAAGCTTTTCCCGAATGTAACCTCCAGTCCGATGGTGACTTTGCTTGGGATAGTTTACGATAACAATAGTATTAATAGTAATTTTTATTACAATTCCCTTCAGCAATGCCACGTTAGTCTTTCGTTGCGGGCACTTGACTACTAATGCAGCCACCCGGGTTCGATTCCCGCTGATAGCCTATTTTTTTTTCTTTATTTTTATTTTTTTTAAATATCAATACTTAATTATACTGTTCTTGGTGTGTCATGACATAAAAAGAAGGTATAGGGACATTTTTATGTACTCTCAGCATCTTTGATGTGCTCATGCTTTGTTCAGGATCCTGTACATATTTTATGCACACAAGAACTAACTAGATTCCTTGAATAACTTGATTAAGTAGATTCTAACATAGAGCATAGCGCTCGATAGATTGATATACCTTTTTTTCCGAGTATACTGTTTTATTTTTCCTAATGTTACTTTTTGGAATTTACATTCGGAAAAAAAATTATCGATTGTAACCTTTTGGAGGTTACACTCGTAAAACAAATTCCCGAATGTAACCCTGAAGCTTTTCCCGAATGTAACCTCCAGTCCGATGGTTACTTTGCTTGGGATAGTTTACGATACCATTAGTATTAAAAGTAATTTTCATTAAAATTCCCTTCAGCAATGCCACGTTAGTCTTTCGTTGCGGGCACTTGACTACTAACGCAGCGACCCGGGTTCTATTCCCGCTGATAGCCTATTTTTTTTCTTTATTTTTTTTTAAATATCGATACTTAATTATACTGTTCTGGGTGTGTCATGACATAAAAAGAAGGTATAGGGACATTTTTATGTACTCTCAGCATCTTTGATGTGCTCATGCTTTGTTCAGGATCCTGTACATATTTTATGCACACAAGAATTAACTAGATTCCTTGGATAACTTCATTAAGTAGATTGTAACATAGAGCATAGCGCTCGATAGATTGATATACCTTTTTTTCCGAGTATACTGTTTTAGTTTTCCTAATGTTACTTTTTGGAATTTACATTCGGAAAAAAAATTATCGATTGTAACCTTTTGGAGGTTACACTCGTAAAACAAATTCCCGAATGTAACCCTGAAGCTTTTCCCGAATGTAACCTCCAGTCCGATGGTGACTTTGCTTGGGATAGTTTACGATAACAATAGTATTAATAGTAATTTTCATTACAATTCCCTTCAGCAATGCCACGTTAGTCTTTCGTTGCGGGCACTTGACTACTAATGCAGCCACCCGGGTTCGATTCCCGCTGATAGCCTATTTTTTTTTCTTTATTTTTTTTTTTAAATATCAATACTTAATTATACTGTTCTTGGTGTGTCATGACATAAAAAGAAGGTATAGGGACATTTTTATGTACTCTCAGCATCTTTGATGTGCTCATGCTATGTTCAGGATCCTGTACATATTTTATGCACACGAGAACTAACTAGATCCCTTGAATAACTTGATTAAGTAGATTCTAACATAGAGCATAGCGCTCGATAGATTGATATACCTTTTTTTCCGAGTATACTGTTTTAATTTTCCTAATGTTACTTTTTGGAATTTACATTCGGAAAAAAAATTATCGATTGTAACCTTTTGGAGGTTACACTCGTAAAACAAATTCCCGAATGTAACCCTGAAGCTTTTCCCGAATGTAACCTCCAGTCCGATGGTGACTTTGCTTGGGATAGTTTACGATACCATTAGTATTGAAAGTAATTTTCATTACAATTCCCTTCAGCAATGCCACGTTAGTCTTTCGTTGCGGGCACTTGACTACTAATGCAGCGACCCGGGTTCGATTCCCGCTGATAGCCTATTTTTTTTTCTTTATTTTTTTTTTAAATATCGATACTTAATTATACTGTTCTTGGTGTGTCATGACATAAAAAGAAGGTATAGGGACATATTTATGTACTCTCAGCATCTTTGATGTGCTCATGCTTTGTTCAGGATCCTGTACATATTTAATGCACACAAGAACTAACTAGATTCCTTGGATAACTTGATTAAGTAGATTCTAACATAGAGCATAATGCTCGATGATTGATATACCTTTTTTTCCGAGTATACTGTTTTATTTTTCATAATGTTACTTTTTGGAATTTACATTCAAAAAAAAAATTATCGATTGTAACCTTTTAGAGGTTACTCTCGTAAAACAAATTCCCGAATGTAACCCTGAAGCTTTTCCCGAATGTAACCTCCAGTCCGATGGTGACTTTGCTTGGGATAGTTTACGATACCAATAGTATTAAAAGTAATTTTCATTACAATTCCCTTCAGCAATGCCACGTTAGTCTTTCGTTGCGGGCACTTGACTACTAACGCAGCGACCCGGGTTCGATTCTCGCTGATAGCCTATTTTTTTTTCTTTATTTTTTTTTTTAAATATCGATACTTACTTATACTGTTCTTGGTGTGTCATGACATAAAAAGAAGGTATAGGGACATTTTTATGTACTCTCAGCATCTTTGATGTGCTCATGCTTTGTTCAGGGTCCTGTACATATTTTATGCACACAAGAACTAACTAGATTCCTTGGATAACTTGATTAAGTAGATTCTAAGATAGAGCATAGCGCTCGATAGATTGATATACCTTTTTTTTCCGAGTATACTGTTTTATTTTTCCTAATGGTACTTTTTGGAATTTACATTCGGAAAAATAATTATCGATTGTAACCTTTTGGAGGTTACACTCGTAAAACAAATTCCCGAATGTAACCCTGAAGCTTTTCCCGAATGTAACCTCCAGTCCGATGGTGACTTTGCTTGGGATAGTTTACGATAACAATAGTATTAATAGTAATTTTCATTACAATTCCCTTCAGCAATGCCACGTTAGTCTTTCGTTGCGGGCACTTGACTACTAATGCAGCCACCCGGGTTCGATTCCCGCTGATAGCCTATTTTTTTTTCTTTATTTTTTTTTTAAATATCAATACTTAATTATACTGTTCATGGGGTGTCATGACGTAAAAAGAAGGTATAGGGACATTTTTATGTACTCTCAGCATCTTTGATGTGCTCATGCTTTGTTCAGGATCCTGTACATATTTTATGCACACAAGAACTAACTAGATTCCTTGAATAACTTGATTAAGTAGATTCTAACATAGAGCATAGCGCTCGATAGATTGATATACCTTTTTTTCCGAGTATACTGTTTTTTTTTTCCTAATGTTACATTTTGGAATTTACATTCGGAAAAAAATTTATCGATTGTAACCTTTTGGAGGTTACACTCGTAAAACAAATTCCCGAATGTAACCCTGAAGCTTTTCCCGAATGTAACCTCCAGTCCGATGGTGACTTTGCTTGGGATAGTTTACGATACCATTAGTATCAAAAGTAATTTTCATTACAATTCCCTTCAGCAATGCCACGTTAGTCTTTCGTTGCGGGCACTTGACTACTAATGCAGCGACCCGGGTTCGATTCCCGCTGATAGCCTATTTTGTTTCTTTATTTTTTTTTTAAATATCGATACTTAATTATACTGTTCTTGGTGTGTCATGACATAAAAAGAAGGTATATGGACATATTTATGTACTCTCAGCATCTTTGATGTGCTCATGCTTTGTTCAGGATCCTGTACATATTTTATGCACACAAGAACTAACTAGATTCCTTGGATAACTTGATTAAGTAGATTCTAACATAGAGCATAATGCTCGATAGATTGATATACCTTTTTTTCCGAGTATACTGTTTTATTTTTGTATTGTTACTTTTTGGAATTTACATTCGGAAAAAAAAATATCGATTGTAACCTTTTGGAGGTTACTCTCGTAAAACAAATTCCCGAATGTAACCCTGAAGCTTTTCCCGAATGTAACCTCCAGTCCGATGGTGACTTTGCTTGGGATAGTTTACGATACCAATAGTATTAAAAGTAATTTTCATTACAATTCCCTTCAGCAATGCCACGTTAGTCTTTTGTTGCGGGCACTTGACTACTAACGCAGCGACCCGGGTTCGATTCCCGCTGATAGCATATTTTTGTTTCTTTATTTTTTTTTTTTAATATCGATACTTAATTATACTGTTCTTGGTGTGTCATGACATAAAAAGAAGGTATAGGGACATATTTATGTACTCTCAGCATCTTTGATGTGCTCATGCTTTGTTCAGGATCCTGTACATATTTTATGCACACAAGAACTAACTAGATTCCTTGGATAACTTGATTAAGTAGATTCTAACATAGAGCATAGCGCTCGATAGATTGATATACCTTTTTTTCCGAGTATACTGTTTTATTTTTCCTAATGTTACTTTTTGGAATTTACATTCGGAAAAAAAATTATCGATTGTAACCTTTTGGAGGATGCACTCGTAAAACAAATTCCCGAATGTAACCCTAAAGCTTTTCCCGAATGTAACCTCCAGTCCGATGGTGACTTTGCTTGGGATAGTTTACGATACCAATAGTATTAAAAGTAATTTTCATTACAATTCCCTTCAGCAATGCCACGTTAGTCTTTCGTTGCGGTCACTTGACTACTAACGAAGCGACCCGGGTTCGATTCCCGCTGATAGACTATTTTTTTTTCTTTATTTTTTTTTTAAATATCGATACTTAATTATACTGTTCTTGGTGTGTCATGACATAAAAAGAAGGTATAGGGACATTTTTATGTACTCTCAGCATCTTTGATGTGCTCATGCTTTGTTCAGGATCCTGTACATATTTTATGCACACAAGAACTAACTAGATTCCTTGGATAACTTCATTAAGTAGATTGTAACATAGAGCATAGCGCTCGATAGATTGATATACCTTTTTTTCCGAGTATACTGTTTAATTTTTCCTAATGTTACTTTTTGGAATTTACATTCGGAAAAAAAATTATCGATTGTAACCTTTTGGAGGTTAAACTCGTAAAACAAATTCCCGAATGTAACCCTGAAGCTTTTCCCGAATGTAACCTCCAGTCCGATGGTGACTTTGCTTGGGATAGTTTACGATACCAATAGTATTAAAAGTAATTTTCATTACAATTCCCTTCAGCAATGCCACGTTAGTCTTTCGTTGCGGGCACTTGACTACTAACGCAGCTACCCGGGTTCGATTCCCGCTGATAGCCTTTTTTTCTTCTTTATTTTTTATTTTTTAAATATCGATACTTAATTATACTGTTCTCGGTATGTCATGACATTAAAAGAAGGTATAGGAACATTTTTATGTACTCTCAGCATCTTTGATGTGCTCATGCTTTGTTCAGGATCCTGTACATATTTTATGCACACAAGAACTAACTAGATTCCTTGGATAACTTGATTAAGTAGATTCTAACATAGAGCATAACGCTCGATAGATTGATATACCTTTTTTTCCGAGTATACTGTTTTATTTTTCCTAATGTTACTTTTTGGAATTTACATTCGGAAAAAAAATTATCGATTGTAACCTTTTGGAGGTTACTCTCGTAAAACAAATTTCCGAATGTAACCCTGAAGCTTTTCCCAAATGTAACCTCCAGTCCGATGTTGACTTTGCTTGGGATAGTTTACGATACCAATAGTATTAAAAGTAATTTTCGTTACAATTCCCTTCAGCAATGCCACGTTAGTCTTTCGTTGCGGGCACTTGACTACTAACGCAGCGACCCGGGTTCGATTCTCGCTGATAGCCTATTTTTTTTTCTTTATTTTTTTTTTTAAATATCGATACTTAATTATACTGTTCTTGGTGTGTCATGACATAAAAAGAAGGTATAGGGACATTTTTATGTACTCTCAGCATCTTTGATGTGCTAATGCTTTGTTCAGGATCCTGTACATATTTTATGCACACAAGAACTAACTAGATTCCTTGGATAACTTGATTAAGTAGATTCTAACATAGAGCATAGCGCTCAATAGATTGATATACCTTTTTTTCCGAGTATACTGTTTTAGTTTTCCTAATGTTACTTTTTGGAATTTACATTCGGAAAAAAAATTATCGATTGTAACCTTTTGGAGGTTACACTCGTAAAACAAATTCCCGAATGTAACCCTGAAGCTTTTCCCGAATGTAACCTCCAGTCCGATGGTGACTTTGCTTGGGATAGTTTACGATAACAATAGTATTAATAGTAATTTTCATTACAATTCCCTTCAGCAATGCTACGTTAGTCTTTCGTTGCGGGCACTTGACTACTAATGCAGCCACCCGGGTTCGATTCCCGCTGATAGCCTATTTTTTTTTCTTCATTTTTTTTTTTAAATATCAATACTTAATTATACTGTTCTTGGTGTGTCATGACATAAAAAGAAGGTATAGGGACATTTTTATGTACTCTCAGCATCTTTGATGTGCTCATGCTATGTTCAGGATCCTGTACATATTTTATGCACACAAGAACTAACTAGATCCCTTGAATAACTTGATTAAGTAGATTCTAACATAGAGCATAGCGCTCGATAGATTGATATACCTTTTTTTCCGAGTATACTGTTTTAATTTTCCTAATGTTACTTTTTGGAATTTACATTCGGAAAAAAAATTATCGATTGTAACCTTTTGGAGGTTACACTCGTAAAACAAATTCCCGAATGTAACCCTGAAGCTTTTCCCGAATGTAACCTCCAGTCCGATGGTGACTTTGCTTGGGATAGTTTACGATACCATTAGTATTGAAAGTAATTTTCATTACAATTCCCTTCAGCAATGCCACGTTAGTCTTTCGTTGCGGGCACTTGACTACTAATGCAGCGACCCGGGTTCGATTCCCGCTGATAGCCTATTTTTTTTTCTTTATTTTTTTTTTAAATATCGATACTTAATTCTACTGTTCTTGGTGTGTCATGACATAAAAAGAAGGTATAGGGACATATTTATGTACTCTCAGCATCTTTGATGTGCTCATGCTTTGTTCAGGATCCTGTACATATTTAATGCACACAAGAACTAACTAGATTCCTTGGATAACTTGATTAAGTAGATTCTAACATAGAGCATAATGCTCGATAGATTGATATACCTTTTTTTCCGAGTATACTGTTTTATTTTTCATAATGTTACTTTTTGGAATTTACATTCAAAAAAAAATTATCGATTGTAACCTTTTAGAGGTTACTCTCGTAAAACAAATTCCCGAATGTAACCCTGAAGCTTTTCCCGAATGTAACCTCCAGTCCGATGGTGACTTTGCTTGGGATAGTTTACGATACCAATAGTATTAAAAGTAATTTTCATTACAATTCCCTTCAGCAATGCCACGTTAGTCTTTCGTTGCGGGCACTTGACTACTAACGCAGCGACCCGGGTTCGATTCTCGCTGATAGCCTATTTTTTTTTCTTTATTTTTTTTTTTAAATATCGATACTTACTTATACTGTTCTTGGTGTGTCATGACATAAAAAGAAGGTATAGGGACATTTTTATGTACTCTCAGCATCTTTGATGTGCTCATGCTTTGTTCAGGGTCCTGTACATATTTTATGCACACAAGAACTAACTAGATTCCTTGGATAACTTGATTAAGTAGATTCTAAGATAGAGCATAGCGCTCGATAGATTGATATACCTTTTTTTTCCGAGTATACTGTTTTATTTTTCCTAATGGTACTTTTTGGAATTTACATTCGGAAAAATAATTATCGATTGTAACCTTTTGGAGGTTACACTCGTAAAACAAATTCCCGAATGTAACCCTGAAGCTTTTCCCGAACGTAACCTCCAGTCCGATGGTGACTTTGCTTGGGATAGTTTACGATAACAATAGTATTAATAGTAATTTTCATTACAATTCCCTTCAGCAATGCCACGTTAGTCTTTCGTTGCGGGCACTTGACTACTAATGCAGCCACCCGGGTTCGATTCCCGCTGATAGCCTATTTTTTTTTCTTTATTTTTTTTTTAAATATCAATACTTAATTATACTGTTCTTGGGGTGTCATGACGTAAAAAGAAGGTATAGGGACATTTTTATGTACTCTCAGCATCTTTGATGTGCTCATGCTTTGTTCAGGATCCTGTACATATTTTATGCACACAAGAACTAACTAGATTCCTTGAATAACTTGATTAAGTAGATTCTAACATAGAGCATAGCGCTCGATAGATTGATATACCTTTTTTTCCGAGTATACTGTTTTTTTTTTCCTAATGTTACATTTTGGAATTTACATTCGGAAAAAAATTTATCGATTGTAACCTTTTGGAGGTTACACTCGTAAAACAAATTCCCGAATGTAACCCTGAAGCTTTTCCCGAATGTAACCTCTAGTCCGATGGTGACTTTGCTTGGGATAGTTTACGATACCATTAGTATCAAAAGTAATTTTCATTACAATTCCCTTCAGCAATGCCACGTTAGTCTTTCGTTGCGGGCACTTGACTACTAATGCAGCGACCCGGGTTCGATTCCCGCTGATAGCCTATTTTGTTTCTTTATTTTTTTTTTAAATATCGATACTTAATTATACTGTTCTTGGTGTGTCATGACATAAAAAGAAGGTATATGGACATATTTATGTACTCTCAGCATCTTTGATGTGCTCATGCTTTGTTCAGGATCCTGTACATATTTTATGCACACAAGAACTAACTAGATTCCTTGGATAACTTGATTAAGTAGATTCTAACATAGAGCATAATGCTCGATAGATTGATATACCTTTTTTTCCGAGTATACTGTTTTATTTTTTGTATTGTTACTTTTTGGAATTTACATTCGGAAAAAAAAATATCGATTGTAACCTTTTGGAGGTTACTCTCGTAAAACAAATTCCCGAATGTAACCCTGAAGCTTTTCCCGAATGTAACCTCCAGTCCGATGGTGACTTTGCTTGGGATAGTTTACGATACCAATAGTATTAAAAGTAATTTTCATTACAATTCCCTTCAGCAATGCCACGTTAGTCTTTTGTTGCGGGCACTTGACTACTAACGCAGCGACCCGGGTTCGATTCCCGCTGATAGCATATTTTTGTTTCTTTATTTTTTTTTTTTAATATCGATACTTAATTATACTGTTCTTGGTGTGTCATGACATAAAAAGAAGGTATAGGGACATATTTATGTACTCTCAGCATCTTTGATGTGCTCATGCTTTGTTCAGGATCCTGTACATATTTTATGCACACAAGAACTAACTAGATTCCTTGGATAACTTGATTAAGTAGATTCTAACATAGAGCATAGCGCTCGATAGATTGATATACCTTTTTTTCCGAGTATACTGTTTTATTTTTCCTAATGTTACTTTTTGGAATTTACATTCGGAAAAAAAATTATCGATTGTAACCTTTTGGAGGATGCACTCGTAAAACAAATTCCCGAATGTAACCCTAAAGCTTTTCCCGAATGTAACCTCCAGTCCGATGGTGACTTTGCTTGGGATAGTTTACGATACCAATAGTATTAAAAGTAATTTTCATTACAATTCCCTTCAGCAATGCCACGTTAGTCTTTCGTTGCGGTCACTTGACTACTAACGAAGCGACCCGGGTTCGATTCCCGCTAATAGACTATTTTTTTTTCTTTATTTTTTTTTTAAATATCGATACTTAATTATACTGTTCTTGGTGTGTCATGACATAAAAAGAAGGTATAGGGACATTTTTATGTACTCTCAGCATCTTTGATGTGCTCATGCTTTGTTCAGGATCCTGTACATATTTTATGCACACAAGAACTAACTAGATTCCTTGGATAACTTCATTAAGTAGATTGTAACATAGAGCATAGCGCTCGATAGATTGATATACCTTTTTTTCCGAGTATACTGTTTAATTTTTCCTAATGTTACTTTTTGGAATTTACATTCGGAAAAAAAATTATCGATTGTAACCTTTTGGAGGTTAAACTCGTAAAACAAATTCCCGAATGTAACCCTGAAGCTTTTCCCGAATGTAACCTCCAGTCCGATGGTGACTTTGCTTGGGATAGTTTACGATACCAATAGTATTAAAAGTAATTTTCATTACAATTCCCTTCAGCAATGCCACGTTAGTCTTTCGTTGCGGGCACTTGACTACTAACGCAGCTACCCGGGTTCGATTCCCGCTGATAGCCTTTTTTTCTTCTTTATTTTTTATTTTTTAAATATCGATACTTAATTATACTGTTCTCGGTGTGTCATGACATTAAAAGAAGGTATAGGAACATTTTTATGTACTCTCAGCATCTTTGATGTGCTCATGCTTTGTTCAGGATCCTGTACATATTTTATGCACACAAGAACTAACTAGATTCCTTGGATAACTTGATTAAGTAGATTCTAACATAGAGCATAACGCTCGATAGATTGATATACCTTTTTTTCCGAGTATACTGTTTTATTTTTCCTAATGGTACTTTTTGGAATTTACATTCGGAAAAAAAATTATCGATTGTAACCTTTTGGAGGTTACTCTCGTAAAACAAATTTCCGAATGTAACCCTGAAGCTTTTCCCAAATGTAACCTCCAGTCCGATGTTGACTTTGCTTGGGATAGTTTACGATACCAATAGTATTAAAAGTAATTTTCGTTACAATTCCCTTCAGCAATGCCACGTTAGTCTTTCGTTGCGGGCACTTGACTACTAACGCAGCGACCCGGGTTCGATTCTCGCTGATAGCCTATTTTTTTTTCTTTATTTTTTTTTTTAAATATCGATACTTAATTATACTGTTCTTGGTGTGTCATGACATAAAAAGAAGGTATAGGGACATTTTTATGTACTCTCAGCATCTTTGATGTGCTAATGCTTTGTTCAGGATCCTGTACATATTTTATGCACACAAGAACTAACTAGATTCCTTGGATAACTTGATTAAGTAGATTCTAACATAGAGCATAGCGCTCAATAGATTGATATACCTTTTTTTCCGAGTATACTGTTTTATTTTTCCTAATGTTACTATTTGGAATTTACATTCGGAAAAAAAATTATCGATTGTAACCTTTTGGAGGTTACTGTCGTAAAACAAATTTCCGAATGTAACCCTGAAGCTTTTCCCGAATGTAACCTCCAGTCCGATGGTGACTTTGCTTGGGATAGTTTACGATACCAATAGTATTAAAAGTGATTTTTGTTTAAATTCCCTTCAGCAATGCCACGTTAATCTTTCGTTGCGGTCACTTGACTACTAACGCAGCGACCCGGGTTCGATTCTCGCTGATAGCCTATTTTTTTTTTCTTTATTTTTTTTTTAAATATCGATACTTAATTATACTGTTCTTGGTGTGTCATGACATAAAAAGAAGGTATAGGGACATTTTTATGTACTCTCAGCATCTTTGATGTGCTCATGCTTTGTTCAGGATCCTGTACATATTTTATGCACACAAGAACTAACTAGATTCCTTGGATAACTTGATTAAGTAGATTCTAACATAGAGCATAGCGCTCGATAGATTGATATACCTTTTTTTCCGAGTATACTGTTTTATTTTTCCTAATGTTACTTTTTGGAATTTACATTCGTAAAAAAAAATTATCGATTGTAACCTTTTGGAGGTTACACTCGTAAAACAAATTCCCGAATGTAACCCTGAAGCTTTTCCCGAATGTAACCTCCAGTCCGATGGTGACTTTATTTGGGATAGTTTACGATACCAATAGTATTAAAAGTAATTTTCATTACAATTCCCTTCAGCAATGCCACGTTAGTCTTTTGTTGCGGGCACTTGACTACTAACGCAGCCACCCGGGTTCGATTCCCGCTGATAGCCTTTTTTTTTCTTTATTTTTTATTTTTTAAATATCGATACTTAATTATACTGTTCTTGGTGTGTCATGACATTAAAAAAAAGGTATAGGAACATTTTTATGTACTCTCAGCATCTTTGATGTGCTCATGCTTTGTTCAGGATCCTGTACATATTTTATGCACACAAGAACTAACTAGGTTCCTTGGATAACTTCATTAAGTAGATTCTAACATAGAGCATAGCGCTCGATAGATTGATATACCTTTTTTTCCGAGTATACTGTTTTATTTTTCCTAATGTTACTTTTTGGAATTTACATTCGGAAAAAAATTATCTCTTCTAACCTTTTGGAGGATACACTCGTAAAACAAATTCCCGAATGTAACCCTAAAGCTTTTCCCGAATGTAACCTCCAGTCCGATGGTGACTTTGCTTGGGATAGTTTACGATACCAATAGTATTAAAAGTAATTTTCATTACAATTCCCTTCAGCAATGCCACATTAGTCTTTCGTTGCGGGCACTTGACTACTAACGCAGCGACCCGGGTTCGATTCCCGATGATAGCCTATTATTTTTTTCTTTATTTTTTTTTAAATATCGATACTTAATTATACTGTTCTTGGTGTGTCATGACATAAAAAGAAGGTATAGGGACATATTTATGTACTCTCCGCATCTTTGATGTGCTCATACTTTGTTCAGGATCCTGTACATATTTTATGCACACAAGAACTAACTAGATTCCTTGGATAACTTCATTAAGTAGATTCTAACATAGAGCATAGCGCTCGATAGATTGATATACCTTTTTTTCCGAGTATACTGTTTTATTTTTCCTAATGTTACTATTTGGAATTTACATTCGGAAAAAAAATTATCGATTGTAACCTTTTGGAGGTTACACTCGTAAAACAAATTCCCGAATGTAACCCTGAAGCTTTTCCCGAATGTAACCTACAGTCCGATGGTGACTTTGCTTGGGATAGTTTACGATACCATTAGTATTTAAAGTAATTTTCATTACAATTCGCTTCAGCAATGCCACGTTAGTCTTTAGTTGCGAGCACTTGACTACTAACGCAGCGACCCGGATTGGATTCCCGCTGATAGCATATTTTTTTTCTTTATTTTTTTTTTTAAATATCGATACTTAATTATACTGTTCTTGGTGTGTCATGACATAAAAAGAAGGTATAGGGACATTTTTATGTACTCTCAGCATCTTTGATGTGCTCATGCTTTGTTCAGGATCCTGTACATATTTTATGCACACAAGAACTAACTAGATTCCTTGGATAACTTGATTAAGTAGATTCTAACATAGAGCATAGCGCTCGATAGATTTATATACCTTTTTTTCCGAGTATACTGTTTTATTTTTCCTAATGGTACTTTTTGGAATTTACATTCGAAAAAATAATTATCGATTGTAACCTTTTGGAGGTTACACTCGTAAAACAAATTCCCGAATGTAACCCTGAAGCTTTTCCCGAATGTAACCTCCAGTCCGATGGTGACTTTGCTTGGGATAGTTTACGATAACAATAGTATTAATAGTAATTTTTATTACAATTCCCTTCAGCAATGCCACGTTAGTCTTTCGTTGCGGGCACTTGACTACTAACGCAGCCACCCGGGTTCGATTCCCGCTGATAGCCTATTTTTTTTTCTTTATTTTTTTTTTTAAATATCAATACTTAATTATACTGTTCTTGGTGTGTCATGACATAAAAAGAAGGTATAGGGACATTTTTATGTACTCTCAGCATCTTTGATGTGCTCATGCTTTGTTCAGGATCCTGTACATATTTTATGCACACAAGAACTAACTAGATTCCTTGAATAACTTGATTAAGTAGATTCTAACATAGAGCATAGCGCTCGATAGATTGATATACCTTTTTTTGCGAGTATACTGTTTTATTTTTCCTAATGTTACTTTTTGGAATTTACATTCGGAAAAAAAATTATCGATTGTAACCTTTTGGAGGTTACACTCGTAAAACAAATTCCCGAATGTAACCCTGAAGCTTTTCCCGAATGTAACCTCCAGTCCGATGGTGACTTTGCTTGGGATAGTTTACGATACCATTAGTATTTAAAGTAATTTTCATTACAATTCGCTTCAGCAATGCCACGTTAGTCTTTAGTTGCGAGCACTTGACTACTAACGCAGCGACCCGGATTGGATTCCCGCTGATAGCATATTGTTTTTCTTTATTTTTTTTTTTAAATATCGATACTTAATTATACTGTTCTTGAAGTGTCATGACATAAAAAGAAGGTATAGGGACATTTTTATGTACTCTCAGCATCTTTGATGTGCTCATGCTTTGTTCAGGATCCTGTACATATTTTATGCACACAAGAACTAACTAGATTCCTTGGATAACTTGATTAAGTAGATTCTAACATAGAGCATAGCGCTCGATAGATTTATATACCTTTTTTTCCGAGTATACTGTTTTATTTTTCCTAATGGTACTTTTTGGAATTTACATTCGGAAAAATAATTATCGATTGTAACCTTTTGGAGGTTACACTCGTAAAACAAATTCCCGAATGTAACCCTGAAGCTTTTCCCGAATGTAACCTCCAGTCCGATGGTGACTTTGCTTGGGATAGTTTACGATAACAATAGTATTAATAGTAATTTTTATTACAATTCCCTTCAGCAATGCCACGTTAGTCTTTCGTTGCGGGCACTTGACTACTAATGCAGCCACCCGGGTTCGATTCCCGCTGATAGCCTATTTTTTTTTCTTTATTTTTTTTTTTAAATATCAATACTTAATTATACTGTTCTTGGTGTGTCATGACATAAAAAGAAGGTATAGGGACATTTTTATGTACTCTCAGCATCTTTGATGTGCTCATGCTTTGTTCAGGATCCTGTACATATTTTATGCACACAAGAACTAACTAGATTCCTTGAATAACTTGATTAAGTAGATTCTAACATAGAGCATAGCGCTCGATAGATTGATATACCTTTTTTTGCGAGTATACTGTTTTATTTTTCCTAATGTTACTTTTTGGAATTTACATTCGGAAAAAAAATTATCGATTGTAACCTTTTGGAGGTTACACTCGTAAAACAAATTCCCGAATGTAACCCTGAAGCTTTTCCCGAATGTAACCTCCAGTCCGATGGTGACTTTGCTTGGGATAGTTTACGATACTATTAGTATTAAAAGTAATTTTCATTAAAATTCTCTTCAGCAATGCCACGTTAGTCTTTCGTTGCGGGCACTTGACTACTAACGCAGCGACACGGGTTCGATTCCCGCTGATAGCCTATTTTTTTTCTTTATTTTTTTTTTAAATATCGATACTTAATTATACTGTTCTGGGTGTGTCATGACATAAAAAGAAGGTATAGGGACATTTTTATGTACTCTCAGCATCTTTGATGTGCTCATGCTTTGTTCAGGATCCTGTACATATTTTATGCACACAAGAACTAACTAGATTCCTTGGATAACTTCATTAAGTAGATTGTAACATAGAGCATAGCGCTCGATAGATTGATATACCTTTTTTTCCGAGTATACTGTTTAATTTTTCCTAATGTTACTTTTTGGAATTTACATTCGGAAAAAAAATTATCGATTGTAACCTTTTGGAGGTTAAACTCGTAAAACAAATTCCCGAATGTAACCCTGAAGCTTTTCCCAAATGTAACCTCCAGTCCGATGTTGACTTTGCTTGGGATAGTTTACGATACCAATAGTATTAAAAGTAATTTTCATTACAATTCCCTTCAGCAATGCCACGTTAGTCTTTCGTTGCGGGCACTTGACTACTAACGCAGCTACCCGGGTTCGATTCCCGCTGATAGCCTTTTTTTCTTCTTTATTTTTTATTTTTTAAATATCGATACTTAATTATACTGTTCTCGGTGTGTCATGACATTAAAAGAAGGTATAGGAACATTTTTATGTACTCTCAGCATCTTTGATGTGCTCATGCTTTGTTCAGGATCCTGTACATATTTTATGCACACAAGAACTAACTAGATTCCTTGGATAACTTGATTAAGTAGATTCTAACATAGAGCATAACGCTCGATAGATTGATATACCTTTTTTTCCGAGTATACTGTTTTATTTTTCCTAATGTTACTTTTTGGAATTTACATTCGGAAAAAAAATTATCGATTGTAACCTTTTGGAGGTTACTCTCGTAAAAAAAATTTCCGAATGTAACCCTGAAGCTTTTCCCAAATGTAACCTCCAGTCCGATGTTGACTTTGCTTGGGATAGTTTACGATACCAATAGTATTAAAAGTAATTTTCGTTACAATTCCCTTCAGCAATGCCACGTTAGTCTTTCGTTGCGGGCACTTGACTACTAACGCAGCGACCCGGGTTCGATTCTCGCTGATAGCCTATTTTTTTTTCTTTATTTTTTTTTTTAAATATCGATACTTAATTATACTGTTCTTGGTGTGTCATGACATAAAAAGAAGGTATAGGGACATTTTTATGTACTCTCAGCATCTTTGATGTGCTAATGCTTTGTTCAGGATCCTGTACATATTTTATGCACACAAGAACTAACTAGATTCCTTGGATAACTTGATTAAGTAGATTCTAACATAGAGCATAGCGCTCAATAGATTGATATACCTTTTTTTCCGAGTATACTGTTTTATTTTTCCTAATGTTACTATTTGGAATTTACATTCGGAAAAAAAATTATCGATTGTAACCTTTTGGAGGTTACTCTCGTAAAACAAATTTCCGAATGTAACCCTGAAGCTTTTCCCGAATGTAACCTCCAGTCCGATGGTGACTTTGCTTGGGATAGTTTACGATACCAATAGTATTAAAAGTGATTTTTGTTTAAATTCCCTTCAGCAATGCCACGTTAATCTTTCGTTGCGGTCACTTGACTACTAACGCAGCGACCCGGGTTCGATTCTCGCTGATAGCCTATTTTTTTTTTCTTTATTTTTTTTTTAAATATCGATACTTAATTATACTGTTCTTGGTGTGTCATGACATAAAAAGAAGGTATAGGGACATTTTTATGTACTCTCAGCATCTTTGATGTGCTCATGCTTTGTTCAGGATCCTGTACATATTTTATGCACACAAGAACTAACTAGATTCCTTGGATAACTTGATTAAGTAGATTCTAACATAGAGCATAGCGCTCGATAGATTTATATACCTTTTTTTCCGAGTATACTGTTTTATTTTTCCTAATGTTACTTTTTGGAATTTACATTCGTAAAAAAAAATTATCGATTGTAACCTTTTGGAGGTTACACTCGTAAAACAAATTCCCGAATGTAACCCTGAAGCTTTTCCCGAATGTAACCTCCAGTCCGATGGTGACTTTATTTGGGATAGTTTACGATACCAATAGTATTAAAAGTAATTTTCATTACAATTCCCTTCAGCAATGCCACGTTAGTCTTTTGTTGCGGGCACTTGACTACTAACGCAGCCACCCGGGTTCGATTCCCGCTGATAGCCTTTTTTTTTCTTTATTTTTTATTTTTTAAATATCGATACTTAATTATACTGTTCTTGGTGTGTCATGACATTAAAAAAAAGGTATAGGAACATTTTTATGTACTCTCAGCATCTTTGATGTGCTCATGCTTTGTTCAGGATCCTGTACATATTTTATGCACACAAGAACTAACTAGGTTCCTTGGATAACTTCATTAAGTAGATTCTAACATAGAGCATAGCGCTCGAAAGATTGATATACCTTTTTTTCCGAGTATACTGTTTTATTTTTCCTAATGTTACTTTTTGGAATTTACATTCGGAAAAAAATTATCTCTTCTAACCTTTTGGAGGATACACTCGTAAAACAAATTCCCGAATGTAACCCTAAAGCTTTTCCCGAATGTAACCTCCAGTCCGATGGTGACTTTGCTTGGGATAGTTTACGATACCAATAGTATTAAAAGTAATTTTCATTACAATTCCCTTCAGCAATGCCACATTAGTCTTTCGTTGCGGGCACTTGACTACTAACGCAGCGACCCGGGTTCGATTCCCGATGATAGCCTATTTTTTTTTTCTTTATTTTTTTTTAAATATCGATACTTAATTATACTGTTCTTGGTGTGTCATGACATAAAAAGAAGGTATAGGGACATATTTATGTACTCTCCGCATCTTTGATGTGCTCATGCTTTGTTCAGGATCCTGTACATATTTTATGCACACAAGAACTAACTAGATTCCTTGGATAACTTCATTAAGTAGATTCTAACATAGAGCATAGCGCTCGATAGATTGATATACCTTTTTTTCCGAGTATACTGTTTTATTTTTCCTAATGTTACTATTTGGAATTTACATTCGGAAAAAAAATTATCGATTGTAACCTTTTGGAGGTTACACTCGTAAAACAAATTCCCGAATGTAACCCTGAAGCTTTTCCCGAATGTAACCTACAGTCCGATGGTGACTTTGCTTGGGATAGTTTACGATACCATTAGTATTTAAAGTAATTTTCATTACAATTCGCTTCAGCAATGCCACGTTAGTCTTTAGTTGCGAGCACTTGACTACTAACGCAGCGACCCGGATTGGATTCCCGCTGATAGCATATTTTTTTTCTTTATTTTTTTTTTTAAATATCGATACTTAATTATACTGTTCTTGGTGTGTCATGACATAAAAAGAAGGTATAGGGACATTTTTATGTACTCTCAGCATCTTTGATGTGCTCATGCTTTGTTCAGGATCCTGTACATATTTTATGCACACAAGAACTAACTAGATTCCTTGGATAACTTGATTAAGTAGATTCTAACATAGAGCATAGCGCTCGATAGATTTATATACCTTTTTTTCCGAGTATACTGTTTTATTTTTCCTAATGGTACTTTTTGGAATTTACATTCGGAAAAATAATTATCGATTGTAACCTTTTGGAGGTTACACTCGTAAAACAAATTCCCGAATGTAACCCTGAAGCTTTTCCCGAATGTAACCTCCAGTCCGATGGTGACTTTGCTTGGGATAGTTTACGATAACAATAGTATTAATAGTAATTTTTATTACAATTCCCTTCAGCAATGCCACGTTAGTCTTTCGTTGCGGGCACTTGACTACTAATGCAGCCACCCGGGTTCGATTCCCGCTGATAGCCTATTTTTTTTTCTTTATTTTTTTTTTTAAATATCAATACTTAATTATACTGTTCTTGGTGTGTCATGACATAAAAAGAAGGTATAGGGACATTTTTATGTACTCTCAGCATCTTTGATGTGCTCATGCTTTGTTCAGGATCCTGTACATATTTTATGCACACAAGAACTAACTAGATTCCTTGAATAACTTGATTAAGTAGATTCTAACATAGAGCATAGCGCTCGATAGATTGATATACCTTTTTTTGCGAGTATACTGTTTTATTTTTCCTAATGTTACTTTTTGGAATTTACATTCGGAAAAAAAATTATCGATTGTAACCTTTTGGAGGTTACACTCGTAAAACAAATTCCCGAATGTAACCCTGAAGCTTTTCCCGAATGTAACCTCCAGTCCGATGGTGACTTTGCTTGGGATAGTTTACGATACTATTAGTATTAAAAGTAATTTTCATTAAAATTCTCTTCAGCAATGCCACGTTAGTCTTTCGTTGCGGGCACTTGACTACTAACGCAGCGACACGGGTTCGATTCCCGCTGATAGCCTATTTTTTTTCTTTATTTTTTTTTAAATATCGATACTTAATTATACTGTTCTGGGTGTGTCATGACATAAAAAGAAGGTATAGGGACATTTTTATGTACTCTCAGCATCTTTGATGTGCTCATGCTTTGTTCAGGATCCTGTACATATTTTATGCACACAAGAACTAACTAGATTCCTTGGATAACTCGATTAAGTAGATTCTAACATAGAGCATAACGCTCAATAGATTGATATACCTTTTTTTCCGAGTATACTGTTTTATTTTTCCTAATGTTACTTTTTGGAATTTACATTCGGAAAAAAAAATATCGATTGTAACCTTTTGGAGGTTACACTCATAAAACAAATTCCCGAATGTAACCCTGAAGTTTTTCCCGAATGTATCCTCCAGTCCGATGGTGACTTTGCTTGGGATAGTTTACGATACCAATAGTATTAAAAGTAATTTTCATTACAATTCCCTTTAGCAATGCCACGTTAGTTATTCGTTGCGGGCACTTGACTACTAACGCAGCTACCCGGGTTCGATTCTCGCTGATAGCCTATTTTTTTTTCTTTATTTTTTTTTTAAATATCGATACTTAATTCTACTGTTCTTGGTGTGTCATGACATAAAAAGAAGGTATAGGGACATATTTATGTACTCTCCGCATCTTTGATGTGCTCATGCTTTGTTCAGGATCCTGTACATATTTTATGCACACAAGAACTAACTAGATTCCTTGGATAACTTCATTAAGTAGATTCTAACATAGAGCATAGCGCTCGATAGATTGATATACCTTTTTTTCCGAGTATACTGTTTTATTTTTCCTAATGTTACTATTTGGAATTTACATTCGGAAAAAAAATTATCGATTGTAACCTTTTGGAGGTTACACTCGTAAAACAAATTCCCGAATGTAACCCTGAAGCTTTTCCCGAATGTAACCTACAGTCCGATGGTGACTTTGCTTGGGATAGTTTACGATACCATTAGTATTTAAAGTAATTTTCATTACAATTCGCTTCAGCAATGCCACGTTAGTCTTTAGTTGCGAGCACTTGACTACTAACGCAGCGACCCGGATTGGATTCCCGCTGATAGCATATTTTTTTTCTTTATTTTTTTTTTAAATATCGATACTTAATTATACTGTTCTTGGTGTGTCATGACATAAAAAGAAGGTATAGGGACATTTTTATGTACTCTCAGCATCTTTGATGTGCTCATGCTTTGTTCAGGATCCTGTACATATTTTATGCACACAAGAACTAACTAGATTCCTTGGATAACTTGATTAAGTAGATTCTAACATAGAGCATAGCGCTCGATAGATTTATATACCTTTTTTTCCGAGTATACTGTTTTATTTTTCCTAATGGTACTTTTTGGAATTTACATTCGGAAAAATAATTATCGATTGTAACCTTTTGGAGGTTACACTCGTAAAACAAATTCCCGAATGTAACCCTGAAGCTTTTCCCGAATGTAACCTCCAGTCCGATGGTGACTTTGCTTGGGATAGTTTACGATAACAATAGTATTAATAGTAATTTTTATTACAATTCCCTTCAGCAATGCCACGTTAGTCTTTCGTTGCGGGCACTTGACTACTAATGCAGCCACCCGGGTTCGATTCCCGCTGATAGCCAATTTTTTTTTCTTTATTTTTTTTTTAAATATCAATACTTAATTATACTGTTCTTGGTGTGTCATGACATAAAAAGAAGGTATAGGGACATTTTTATGTACTCTCAGCATCTTTGATGTGCTCATGCTTTGTTCAGGATCCTGTACATATTTTATGCACACAAGAACTAACTAGATTCCTTGAATAACTTGATTAAGTAGATTCTAACATAGAGCATAGCGCTCGATAGATTGATATACCTTTTTTTGCGAGTATACTGTTTTATTTTTCCTAATGTTACTTTTTGGAATTTACATTCGGAAAAAAAATTATCGATTGTAACCTTTTGGAGGATACACTCGTAAAACAAATTCCCGAATGTAACCCTGAAGCTTTTCCCGAATGTAACCTCCAGTCCGATGGTGACTTTGCTTGGGATAGTTTACGATACTATTAGTATTAAAAGTAATTTTTATTAAAATTCTCTTCAGCAATGCCACGTTAGTCTTTCGTTGCGGGCACTTGACTACTAACGCAGCGACACGGGTTCGATTCCCGCTGATAGCCTATTTTTTTTCTTTATTTTTTTTTTAAATATCGATACTTAATTATACTGTTCTGGGTGTGTCATGACATAAAAAGAAGGTATAGGGACATTTTTATGTACTCTCAGCATCTTTGATGTGCTCATGCTTTGTTCAGGATCCTGTACATATTTTATGCACACAAGAACTAACTAGATTCCTTGGATAACTTGATTAAGTAGATTCTAACATAGAGCATAGCGCTCGATAGATTGATATACCTTTTTTTTCCGAGTATACTGTTTTAGTTTTCCTAATGTTACTTTTTGGAATTTACATTCGGAAAAAAAATTATCGATTGTAACCTTTTGGAGGTTACACTCGTAAAACAAATTCCCGAATGTAACCCTGAAGCTTTTCCCGAATGTAACCTCCAGTCCGATGGTGACTTTGCTTGGGATAGTTTACGATACCAATAGTATTAAAAGTAATTTTCATTACAATTCCCTTTAGCAATGCCACGTTAGTTATTCGTTGCGGGCACTTGACTACTAACGCAGCTACCCGGGTTCGATTCTCGTTGATAGCCTATTTTTTTTTCTTTATTTTTTTTTTAAATATCGATACTTAATTCTACTGTTCTTGGTGTGTCATGACATAAAAAGAAGGTATAGGGACATTTTTATGTACTCTCAGCATCTTTGATGTGCTCATGCTTTGTTCAGGATCCTGTACATATTTTATGCACACAAGAACTAACTAGATTCCTTGGATAACTTGATTAAGTAGATTCTAACATAGAGCATAACGCTCAATAGATTGATATACCTTTTTTTCCGAGTATACTGTTTTATTTTTCCTAATGTTACTTTTTGGAATTTACATTCGGAAAAAAAATTATCGATTGTAACCTTTTGGAGGTTACACTCGTAAAACAAATTCCCGAATGTAACCCTGAAGCTTTTCCCGAATGTAACCTCCAGTCCGATGGTGACTTTGCTTGGGATAGTTTACGATAACAATAGTATTAATAGTAATTTTCATTACAATTCCCTTCAGCAATGCCACGTTAGTCTTTCGTTGCGGGCACTTGACTACTAACGCAGCGACCCGGGTTCGATTCTCGCTGATAGCCTATTTTTTTTTTTCTTTATTTTTTTTTTTAATATCGATACTTAATTTTACTGTTCTTGGTGTGTCATGACATAAAAAGAAGGTATAGGGACATTTTTATGTACTCTCAGCATCTTTGATGTGCTCATGCTTTGTTCAGGATCCTGTACATATTTTATGCACACAAGAACTAACTAGATTCCTTGGATAACTTCATTAAGTAGATTCTAACATAGAGCATAGCGCTCGATAGATTGATATACCTTTTTTTCCGAGTATACTGTTTTATTTTTCCTAATGGTACTTTTTGTAATTTACATTCGGAAAAATAATTATCGATTGTAACCTTTTGGAGGTTACACTCGTAAAACAAATTCCCGAATGTAAAGCTGAAGCTTTTCCCCAATGTAACCTCCAGTCCGATGGTGACTTTGCTTGGGATAGTTTACGATAACAATAGTATTAATAGTAATTTTCATTACAATTCCCTTCAGCAATGCCACGTTAGTCTTTCGTTTCGGGCACTTGACTACTAATGCAGCCACCCGGGTTCGATTCCCGCTGATAGCATATTTTTTTTCTTTATTTTTTTTTTTTTAAATATCAATACTTAATTATACTGTTCTTGGTGTGTCATGACATAAAAAGAAGGTATAGGGACATTTTTATGTACTCTCAGCATCTTTGATGTGCTCATGCTTTGTTCAGGATCCTGTACATATTTTATGCACACAAGAACTAACTAGATTCCTTGGATAACTTGATTAAGTAGATTCTAACATAGAGCATAGCGCTCGATAGATTTATATACCTTTTTTTCCGAGTATACTGTTTTTTTTTTCCTAATGGTACTTTTTGGAATTTACATTCGGAAAAAAATTATCTATTCTAACCTTTTGGAGGATACACTCGTAAAACAAATTCCCGAATGTAACCCTAAAGCTTTTCCCGAATGTAACCTCCAGTCCGATGGTGACTTTGCTTGGATAGTTTACGATACCAATAGTATTAAAAGTAATTTTCATTACAATTTCCTTCAGCAATGCCACATTAGTCTTTCGTTGCGGGCACTTGACTACTAACGCAGCGACCCGGGTTCGATTCCCGCTGATAGCCTATTTTTTTTTCTTTATTTTTTTTTAAATATCGATACTTAATTATACTGTTCTTGGTGTGTCATGACATAAAAAGAAGGTATAGGGACATTTTTATGTACTCTCAGCATCTTTGATGTGCTCATGCTTTGTTCAGGATCCTGTACATATTTTATGAACACAAGAACTAACTATTTCCTTGGATAACTTTATTAAGTAGATTCTAACATAGAGCATAGCGCTCGATAGATTGATATACCTTTTTTTCCGAGTATACTGTTTTATTTTTCCTAATGTTACTATTTGGAATTTACAATCGGAAAAAAAATTATCGATTGTAACCTTTTGGAGGTTACACTCGTAAAACAAATTCCCGAATGTAACCCTGAAGCTTTTCCCGAATGTAACCTACAGTCCGATGGTGACTTTGCTTGGGATAGTTTACGATACCATTAGTATCAAAAGTAATTTTCATTACAATTCGCTTCAGCAATGCCACGTTAGTCTTTCGTTGCGGGCACTTGACTACTAACGCAGCGACCCGGGTTCGATTCCCGCTGATAGCATATTTTTTTTTCTTTATTTTTTTTTTTAAATATCGATACTTAATTATACTGCTCTTGGTGTGTCATGACATAAAAAGAAGGTATAGGGACATTTTTATGTACTCTCAGCATCTTTGATGTGCTCATGCTTTGTTCAGGATCCTGTACATATTTTATGCACACAAGAACTAACTAGATTCCTTGGATAACTTGATTAAGTAGATTCTAACATAGAGCATAGCGCTCGATAGATTGATACACCTTTTTTTTCTGAGTATACTGTTTTATTTTTCCTAATGGTACTTTTTGGAATTTACATTCGGAAAAATAATTATCGATTGTAACCTTTTGGAGGTTACTCTCGTAAAACAAATTCCCGAATGTAACCCTGAAGCTTTTCCCGAATGTAACCTCCAGTCCGATGGTGACTTTGCTTGGGATAGTTTACGATATCAATAGTATTAAAAGTAATTTTCATTACAATTCCCATCAGCAATGCCACGTTAGTCTTTCGTTGCGGGCACTTGACTACGAATGCAGCGACCCGGGTTCGATTCCCGCTGATAGCCTATTTTTTTTTCTTTATTTTTTTTTTTAAATATCGATACTTAATTATACTGTTCTTGGTGTGTCATGACATAAAAAGAAGGTATAGGGACATTTTTATTTACTCTCAGCATCTTTGATGTGCTCATGCTTTGTTCAGGATCCTGTACATATTTTATGCACACAAGAACTAACTAGATTCCTTGGATAACTTTATTAAGTAGATTCTAACATAGAGCATAGCGCTCGATAGATTTATATACCTTTTTTTCCGAGTATACTGTTTTATTTTTCCTAATGTTACTTTTTGGAATTTACATTCGGAAAAAAATTATCGATTGTAACCTTTTGGAGGATACACTCGTAAAACAAATTCCCGAATGTAACCTTGAAGCTTTTCCCGAATGTAACCTCCAGTCCGATGGTGACTTTGCTTGGGATAGTTTACAATACCAATAGTATTAAAAGTAATTTTCATTACAATTCCCTTCAGCAATGCCACGTTAGTCTTTCGTTGCGGGCACTTGACTATTAACGCAGCGACCCGGGTTCGATTCCCGCTGATAGCCTATTTTTTTTTCTTTATTTTTTTTTTAAATATCGATACTTAATTATACTGTTCTTGGTGTGTCATGACATAAAAAGAAGGTATAGGGACATTTTTATGTACTCTCAGCATCTTTGATGTGCTCATGCTTTGTTCAGGATCCTGTACATATTTTATGCACACAAGAACTAACTAGATTCCTTGGATAACTTCATTAAGTAGATTCTAACATAGAGCATAGCGCTCGATAGATTGATATACCTTTTTTTCCGAGTATACTGTTTTATTTTTCCTAGTGTTACTTTTTGGAATTTACATTCGGAAAAAAATTATCTATTCTAACCTTTTGGAGGATACACTCGTAAAACAAATTCCCGAATGTAACCCTAAAGCTTTTCCCGAATGTAACCTCCAGTCCGATGGTGACTTTGCTTGGATAGTTTACGATACCAATAGTATTAAAAGTAATTTTCATTACAATTTCCTTCAGCAATGCCACATTAGTCTTTCGTTGCGGGCACTTGACTACTAACGCAGCGACCCGGGTTCGATTCCCGCTGATAGCCTAATTTTTTTTTCTTTATTTTTTTTTAAATATCGATACTTAATTATACTGTTCTTGGTGTGTCATGACATAAAAAGAAGGTATAGGGACATTTTTATGTACTCTCAGCATCTTTGATGTGCTCATGCTTTGTTCAGGATCCTGTACATATTTTATGAACACAAGAACTAACTAGATTCCTTGGATAACTTCATTAAGTAGATTCTAACATAGAGCATAGCGCTCGATAGATTGATATACCTTTTTTTCCGAGTATACTGTTTTATTTTTCCTAATGTTACTATTTGGAATTTACATTTGGAAAAAAAATTATCGATTGTAACCTTTTGGAGGTTACACTCGTAAAACAAATTCCCGAATGTAACCCTGAAGCTTTTCCCGAATGTAACCTCCAGTCCGATGGTGACTTTGCTTGGGATAGTTTACGATACCATTAGTATTAAAAGTAATTTTCATTACAATTCGATTCAGCAATGCCACGTTAGTCTTTCGTTGCGGGCACTTGACTACTAACGCAGCGACCCGGGTTCGATTCCCGCTGATAGCATATTTTTTTTCTTTATTTTTTTTTTTTAAATATCGATACTTAATTATACTGTTCTTGGTGTGTCATGACATAAAAAGAAGGTATAGGGACATATTTATGTACTCTCAGCATCTTTGATGTGCTCATGCTTTGTTCAGGATCCTGTACATATTTTATGCACACAAGAACTAACTAGATTCCTTGGATAACTTGATTAAGTAGATTCTAACATAGAGCATAGCGCTCGATAGATTGATATACCTTTTTTTCCGAGTATACTGTTTTATTTTTCCTAATGTTACTTTTTGGAATTTACATTCGTAAAAAAAATTATCGATTGTAACCTTTTGGAGGTTACACTCGTAAAACAAATTCCCGAATGTAACCCTGAAGCTTTTCCCGAATGTAACCTCCAGTCCGATGGTGACTTTGCTTGGGATAGTTTACGATACCAATAGTATTTAAAGTAATTTTCATTACAATTCCCTTCAGCAATGCCACGTTAGTCTTTCGTTGCGGGCACTTGACTACTAACGCAGCCACCCGGGTTAGATTCCCGCTGATAGCCTTTTTTTTTCTTTATTTTTTATTTTTTAAATATCGATACTTAATTATACTGTTCTTGGTGTGTCATGACATTAAAAGAAGGTATAGGAACATTTTTATGTACTCTCGGCATCTTTGATGTGCTCATGCTTTGTTCAGGATCCTGTACATATTTTATGCACACAAGAACTAACTAGATTCCTTGGATAACTTCATTAAGTAGATTCTAACATAGAGCATAGCGCTCGATAGATTGATATATCTTTTTTTCCGAGTATACTGTTTTATTTTTCCTAATGTTACTTTTTGGAATTTACATTCGGAAAAAAATTATCTCTTCTAACCTTTTGGAGGATACACTCGTAAAAAAAATTTCCGAATGTAACCCTAAAGCTTTTCCCGAATGTAACCTCCAGTCCGATGGTGACTTTGCTTGGGATAGTTTACGATACCAATAGTATTAAAAGTAATTTTCATTACAATTCCCTTCAGCAATGCCACATTAGTCTTTCGTTGCGGGCACTTGACTACTAACGCAGCGACCCGGGTTCGATTCCCGCTGATAGCCTATTTTTTTTTTTTCTTTATTTTTTTTTAAATATCGATACTTAATTATACTGTTCTTGGTGTGTCATGACATAAAACGAAGGTATAGGGACATATTTATGTACTCTTAGCATCTTTGATGTGCTCATGCTTTGTTCAGGATCCTGTACATATTTTATGCACACAAGAACTAACTAGATTCCTTGGATAACTTGATTAAGTAGATTCTAAGATAGAGCATAGCGCTCGATAGATTGATATACCTTTTTTTCCGAGTATACTGTTTTATTTTTCCTAATGTTACTTTTTGGAATTTACATTCTGAAAAAAAATTATCGATTGTAACCGTTTGAAGGTTACACTCGTAAAACAAATTCCCGAATGTAACCCTGAAGCTTTTCCCGAATGTAACCTCCGGTCCGATGGTGACTTTGCTTGGGATAGTTTACGATACCAATAGTATTGAAAGTAATTTTCATTACAATTCCCTTCAGCAATGCCACGTTAGTCTTTCGTTGCGGGCACTTGACTACTAACGCAGCGACCCGGATTCGATTCCCGCTGATAGCATATTTTTTTTCTTTATTTTTTTTTTTTAAATATCGATACTTAATTATTCTGTTCTTGGTGTGTCATGACATAAAAAGAAGGTATAGGGACATTTTTATGTACTCTCAGCATCTTTGATGTGCTCATGCTTTGTTCAGGATCCTGTACATATTTTATGCACACAAGAACTAACTAGATTCCTTGGATAACTTCATTAAGTAGATTCTAACATAGAGCATAGCGCTCGATAGATTGATATACCTTTTTGTCCGAGTATACTGTTTTATTTTTCCTAATGTTACTTTTTGAAATTTACATTCGGAAAAAAATTATCTATTCTAACCTTTTGGAGGATACACTCGTAAAACAAATTCCCGAATGTAACCCCAAAGCTTTTCCCGAATGTAACCTCCAGTCCGATGGTGACTTTGCTTGGGATAGTTTACGATACCAATAGTATTAAAAGTAATTTTCATTACAATTCCCTTCAGCAATGCCACATTAGTCTTTCGTTGCGGGCACTTGACTACTAACGCAGCGACCCGGGTTCGATTCCCGCTGATAGCCTATTTTTTTTTTTCTTTATTTTTTTTTAAATATCGATACTTAATTATACTGTTCTTGGTGTGTCATGACATAAAAAGAAGGTATAGGGACATTTTTATGTACTCTCAGCATCTTTGATGTGCTCATGCTTTGTTCAGGATCCTGTACATATTTTATGAACACAAGAACTAACTAGATTCCTTGGATAACTTCATTAAGTAGATTCTAACATAGAGCATAGCGCTCGATAGATTGATATACCTTTTTTTCAGAGTATACTGTTTTATTTTTCCTAATGTTACTATTTGGAATTTACATTTGGAAAAAAAATTATCGATTGTAACCTTTTGGAGGTTACACTCGTAAAACAAATTCCCGAATGTAACCCTGAAGCTTTTCCCGAATGTAACCTACAGTCCGATGGTGACTTTGCTTGGGATAGTTTACGATACCATTAGTATTAAAAGTAATTTTCATTACAATTCGCTTCAGCAATGCCACGTTATTCTTTCGTTGCGGGCACTTGACTACTAACGCAGCGACCCGGGTTCGATTCTCGCTGATAGCATATTTTTTTTCTTTATTTTTTTTTTTTAAATATCGATACTTAATTATACTGTTCTTGGTGTGTCATGACATAAAAAGAAGGTATAGGGACATATTTATGTACTCTCAGCATCTTTGATGTGCTCATGCTTTGTTCAGGATCCTGTACATATTTTATGCACACAAGAACTAACTAGATTCCTTGGATAACTTGATTAAGTAGATTCTAACATAGAGCATAGCGCTCGATAGATTGATATACCTTTTTTTCCGAGTATACTGTTTTATTTTTCCTAATGTTACTTTTTGGAATTTACATTCGTAAAAAAAATTATCGATTGTAACCTTTTGGAGGTTACACTCGTAAAACAAATTCCCGAATGTAACCCTGAAGCTTTTCCCGAATGTAACCTCCAGTCCGATGGTGACTTTGCTTGGGATAGTTTACGATACCAATAGTATTAAAAGTAATTTTCGTTACAATTCCCTTCAGCAATGCCACGTTAGTCTTTCGTTGCGGGCACTTGACTACTAACGCAGCCACCCGGGTTCGATTCCCGCTGATAGCCTTTTTTTTTCTTTATTTTTTATTTTTTGAATATCGATACTTAATTATACTGTTCTTGGTGTGTCAT
The DNA here is from genome assembly GCF_932526225.1 of Nematostella vectensis. Lineage (NCBI taxonomy): Eukaryota > Metazoa > Cnidaria > Anthozoa > Actiniaria > Edwardsiidae > Nematostella > Nematostella vectensis. The sequence continues at coordinate 15,926,957 of NC_064046.1, read as the reverse complement.
GACATAAAAAGAAGGTATAGGGACATTTTTATGTACTCTCAGCATCTTTGATGTGCTCATGCTTTGTTCAGGATCCTGTACATATTTTATGCACACAAGAACTAACTAGATTCCTTGGATAACTTCATTAAGTAGATTCTAACATAGAGCATAGCGCTCGATAGATTGATATACCTTTTTTTCCGAGTATACTGTTTTATTTTTCCTAATGTTACTTTTTGGAATTTACATTCGGAAAAAAATTATCTATTCTAACCTTTTGGAGGAAACACTCGTAAAACAAATTCCCGAATGTAACCCTAAAGCTTTTCCCGAATGTAACCTCCAGTCCGATGGTGACTTTGCTTGGATAGTTTACATACCAATAGTATTAAAAGTAATTTTCATTACAATTTCCTTTAGCAATGCCACATTAGTCTTCCGTTGCGGGCACTTGACTACTAACGCAGCGACCCGGGTTCGATTCCCGCTGATAGCATATTTTTTTTCTTTATTTTTTTTTTAAATATCGATACATAATTATACTGTTCTTGGTGTGTCATGACATAAAAAGAAGGTATAGGGACATTTTTATGTACTCTCAGCATCTTTGATGTGCTCATGCTTTGTTCAGGATCCTGTACATATTTTATGCACACAAGAACTAACTAGATTCCTTGGATAACTTCATTAAGTAGATTCTAACATAGAGCATAGCGCTCGATAGATTGATATACCTTTTTTTCCGAGTATACTGTTTTAGTTTTCCTAATGTTACTTTTTGGAATTTACATTCGGAAAAAAAATTATCGATTGTAACCTTTTGGAGGTTACACTCGTAAAACAAATTCCCGAATGTAACCCTGAAGCTTTTCCCGAATGTAACCTCCAGTCCGATGGTGACTTTGCTTGGGATAGTTTACGATACCAATAGTATTAAAAGTAATTTTCATTACAATTCCCTTTAGCAATGCCACGTTAGTCTTTCGTTGCGGGCACTTGACTACTAACGCAGCTACCCGGGTTCGATTCTCGCTGATAGCCTATTTTTTTTTCTTTATTTTTTTTTTAAATATCGATACTTAATTCTACTGTTCTTGGTGTGTCATGACATACAAAGAAGGTATAGGGACATTTTTATGTACTCTCAGCATCTTTGATGTGCTCATGCTTTGTTCAGGATCCTGTACATATTTTATGCACACAAGAACTAACTAGATTCCTTGGATAACTTGATTAAGTAGATTCTCACATAGAGCATAACGCTCAATATATTGATATACCTTTTTTTCCGAGTATACTGTTTTATTTTTCCTAATGTTACTTTTTGGAATTTACATTCGGAAAAAAAATTATCGATTGTAACCTTTTGGAGGTTACTCTCGTAAAACAAATTCCCGAATGTAACCCTGAAGCTTTTCCCGAATGTAACCTCCAGTCCGATGGTGACTTTGCTTGGGATAGTTTACGATACCAATAGTATTAAAAGTAATTTTCATTACAATTCCCTTCAGCAATGCCACGTTAGTCTTTCGTTGCGGGCACTTGACTACTAACGCAGCGACCCGGGTTCGATTCTCGCTGATAGCCTATTTTTTTTTTCTTAATTTTTTTTTTTTTTAATATCGATACTTAATTTTACTGTTCTTGGTGTGTCATGACATAAAAAGAAGGTATAGGGACATTTTTATGTACTCTCAGCATCTTTGATGTGCTCATGCTTTGTTCAGGATCCTGTACATATTTTATGCACACAAGAACTAACTAGATTCCTTGGATAACTTCATTAAGTAGATTCTAACATAGAGCATAGCGCTCGATAGATTGATATACCTTTTTTTCCGAGTATACTGTTTTATTTTTCCTAATGGTACTTTTTGGAATTTACATTCGGAAAAATAATTATCGATTGTAACCTTTTGGAGGTTACACTCGTAAAACAAATTCCCGAATGTAAAGCTGAAGCTTTTCCCCAATGTAACCTCCAGTCCGATGGTGACTTTGCTTGGGATAGTTTACGATAACAATAGTATTAATAGTAATTTTCATTACAATTCCCTTCAGCAATGCCACGTTAGTCTTTCGTTTCGGGCACTTGACTACTAATGCAGCCACCCGGGTTCGATTCCCGCTGATAGCATATTTTTTTTCTTTATTTTTTTTTTAAATATCAATAATTAATTATAGTGTTCTTGGTGTGTCATGACATAAAAAGAAGGTATAGGGACATTTTTATGTACTCTCAGCATCTTTGATGTGCTCATGCTTTGTTCAGGATCCTGTACATATTTTATGCACACAAGAACTAACTAGATTCCTTGGATAACTTGATTAAGTAGATTCTAACATAGAGCATAATGCTCGATAGATTGATATACCTTTTTTTCCGAGTATACTGTTTTATTTTTCATAATGTTACTTTTTGGAATTTACATTCGGAAAAAAAATTATCGATTGTAACCTTTTAGAGGTTACTCTCTTAAAACAAATTCCCGAATGTAACCCTGAAGCTTTTCCCGAATGTAACCTCCAGTCCGATGGTGACTTTGCTTGGGATAGTTTACGATACCAATAGTTATAAAAGTAATTTTCATTACAATTCCCTTCAGCAATGCCACGTTAGTCTTTCGTTGCGGGCACTTGACTACTAACGCAGCGACCCGGGTTCGATTCTCGCTGATAGCCTATTTTTTTTTCTTTATTTTTTTTTTAAATATCGATACTTACTTATACTGTTCTTGGTGTGTCATGACATAAAAAGAAGGTATAGGGACATTTTTATGTACTCTCAGCATCTTTGATGTGCTCATGCTTTGTTCAGGGTCCTGTACATATTTTATGCACACAAGAACTAACTAGATTCCTTGGATAACTTCATTAAGTAGATTCTAACATAGAGCATAGCGCTCGATAGATTGATATACCTTTTTTTCCGAGTATACTGTTTTATTTTTCCTAATGGTACTTTTTGGAATTTACATTCGGAAAAATAATTATCGATTGTAACCTTTTGGAGGTTACACTCGTAAAACAAATTCCCGAATGTAACCCTGAAGCTTTTCCCGAATGTAACCTCCAGTCCGATGGTGACTTTGCTTGGGATAGTTTACGATAACAATAGTATTAATAGTAATTTTCATTACAATTCCCTTCAGCAATGCCACGTTAGTCTTTCGTTGCGGGCACTTGACTACTAATGCAGCCACCCGGGTTCGATTCCCGCTGATAGCCTATTTTTTTTTCTTTATTTTTTTTTTTAAATATCAATACTTAATTATACTGTTCTTGGGGTGTCATGACATAAAAAGAAGGTATAGGGACATTTTTATGTACTCTCAGCATCTTTGATGTGCTCATGCTTTGTTCAGGGTCCTGTACATATTTTATGCACACAAGAACTAACTAGATTCCTTGGATAACTTAATTAAGTAGATTCTAACATAGAGCATAGCGCTCGATAGATTGATATACCTTTTTTTCCGAGTATACTGTTTTATTTTTTCTAATGGTACTTTTTGGAATTTACATTCGGAACAATAATTATCGATTGTAACCTTTTGGAGGTTACACTCGTAAAACAATTTCCCGAATGTAAACCTGAAGCTTTTCCCGGATGTAACCTCCAGTCCGATGGTGACTTTGCTTGGGATAGTTTACGATAAAAATAGTATTAATAGTAATTTTCATTACAATTCCCTTCAGCAATGCCACGTTAGTCTTTTGTTGCGGGCACTTGACTACTAACGCAGCGACCCGGGTTCGATTCCCGCTGATAGCCTATTTTTTTTCTTTATTTTTTTTTTTAAATATCAATACTTAATTATACTGTTCTTGGGGTGTCATGACATAAAAAGAAGGTATAGGGACATTTTTATGTACTCTCAGCATCTTTGATGTGCTCATGCTTTGTTCAGGATCCTGTACATATTTTATGCACACAAGAACTAACTAGATTCCCTGAATAACTTGATTAAGTAGATTCTAACATAGAGCATAGCGCTCAATAGATTGATATACCTTTTTTTCCGAGTATACTGTTTTTTTTCCTAATGTTACATTTTGGAATTTACATTCGGAAAAAAATTTATCGATTGTAACCTTTTGGAGGTTACACTCGTAAAACAAATTCCCGAATGTAACCCTGAAGCTTTTCCCGAATGTAACCTCCAGTCCGATGGTGACTTTGCTTGGGATAGTTTACGATACCAATAGTATTAAAAGTAATTTTCATTACAATTCCCTTCAGCAATGCCACGTTAGTCTTTTGTTGCGGGCACTTGACTACTAACGCAGCGACCCGGGTTCGATTCCCGCTGATAGCATATTTTTGTTTCTTTATTTTTTTTTTTTTTAATATCGATACTTAATTATACTGTTCTTGGTGTGTCATGACATAAAAAGAAGGTATAGGGACATTTTTATGTACTCTCAGCATCTTTGATGTGCTCATGCTTTGTTCAGGATCCTGTACATATTTTATGCACACAAGAACTAACTAGATTCCTTGGATAACTTGATTAAGTAGATTCTAACATAGAGCATAGCGCTCGATAGATTGATATATCTTTTTTCCGAGTATACTGTTTTATTTTTCCTAATGGTACTTTTTGGAATTTACATTCGGAAAAATAATTATCGATTGTAACCTTTTGGAGGTTACACTCGTAAAACAAATTCCCGAATGTAAACCTGAAGCTTTTCCCGAATGTAACCTCCAGTCCGATGGTGACTTTGCTTGAGATAGTTTACGATAACAATAGTATTAATAGTAATTTTCATTACAATTCCCTTCAGCAATGCCACGTTAGTCTTTCGTTGCGGGCACTTGACTACTAATGCAGCCACCCGGGTTCGATTCCCGCTGATAGCCTATTTTTTTTTCTTTATTTTTTTTTTTAAATATCAATACTTAATTATACTGTTCTTGGGGTGTCATGACATAAAAAGAAGGTATAGGGACATTTTTATGTACTCTCAGCATCTTTGATGTGCTCATGCTTTGTTCAGGATCCTGTACATATTTTATGCACACAAGAACTAACTAGATTCCTTGAATAACTTGATTAAGTAGATTCTAACATAGAGCATAGCGCTCAATAGATTGATATACCTTTTTTTCCGAGTATACTGTTTTTTTTCCTAATGTTACATTTTGGAATTTACATTCGGAAAAAAATTTATCGATTGTAACCTTTTGGATGTTACACTCGTAAAACAAATTCCCGAATGTAACCCTGAAGCTTTTCCCGAATGTAACCTCCAGTCCGATGGTGACTTTGCTTGGGATAGTTTACGATACCAATAGTATTAAAAGTAATTTTCATTACAATTCCCTTCAGCAATGCCACGTTAGTCTTTTGTTGCGGGCACTTGACTACTAACGCAGCGACCCGGGTTCGATTCCCGCTGATAGCATATTTTTGTTTCTTTATTTTTTTTTTTTTAATATCGATACTTAATTATACTGTTCTTGGTGTGTCATGACATAAAAAGAAGGTATAGGGACATATTTATGTACTCTCAGCATCTTTGATGTGCTCATGCTTTGTTCAGGATCCTGTACATATTTTATGCACACAAGAACTAACTAGATTCCTTGGATAACTTCATTAAGTAGATTCTAACATAGAGCATAGCGCTCGATAGATTGATATTCCTTTTTTTCCGAGTATACTGTTTAATTTTTCCTAATGTTACTTTTTGGAATTTACATTCGGAAAAAAAATTATCGATTGTAACCTTTTAGAGGTTAAACTCGTAAAACAAATTCCCGAATGTAACCCTGAAGCTTTTCCCGAATGTAACCTCCAGTCCGATGGTGACTTTGCTTGGGATAGTTTACGATACCAATAGTATTAAAAGTAATTTTCATTACAATTCCCTTCAGCAATGCCACGTTAGTCTTTCGTTGCGGGCACTTGACTACTAACGCAGCTACCCGGGTTCGATTCCCGCTGATAGCCTTTTTTTTTCTTTATTTTTTATTTTTTAAATATCGATACTTAATTATACTGTTCTTGGTGTGTCATGACATTAAAAGAAGGTATAGGAACATTTTTATGTACTTTCAGCATCTTTGATGTGCTCATGCTTTGTTCAGGATCCTGTACATATTTTATGCACACAAGAACTAACTAGATTCCTTGGATAACTTGATTAAGTAGATTCTAACATAGAGCATAACGCTCGATAGATTGATATACCTTTTTGTTCGAGTATACTGTTTTATTTTTCCTAATGTTACTTTTTGGAATTTACATTCGGAAAAAAAATTATCGATTGTAACCTTTTGGAGGTTACTCTCGTAAAACAAATTTCCGAATGTAACCCTGAAGCTTTTCCCGAATGTAACCTCCAGTCCGATGGTGACTTTGCTTGGGATAGTTTACGATACCAATGGTATCAAAAGTAACTTTCGTTACAATTCCCTTCAGCAATGCCACGTTAGTCTTTCGTTGCGGGCACTTGACTACTAACGCAGCGACCCGGGTTCGATTCTCGCTGATAGCCTATTTTTTTTTCTTTATTTTTTTTTTAAATATCGATACTTAATTATACTGTTCTTGGTGTGTCATGACATAAAAAGAAGGTATAGGGACATTTTTATGTACTCTCAGCATCTTTGATGTGCTCATGCTTTGTTCAGGATCCTGTACATATTTTATGCACACAAGAACTAACTAGATTCCTTGGATAACTTGATTAAGTAGATTCTAACATAGAGCATAGCGCTCGATAGATTGATATACCTTTTTTTCCGAGTATACTGTTTTATTTTTCCTAATGTTACTATTTGGAATTTACATTCGGAAAAAAAATTATCGATTGTAACCATTTGGAGGTTACTCTCGTAAAACAAATTTCCGAATGTAACCCTGAAGCTTTTCCCGAATGTAACCTCCAGTCCGATGGTGACTTTGCTTGGGATAGTTTACGATACCAATAGTATTAAAAGTAATTTTCGTTTAAATTCCCTTCAGCAATGCCACGTTAGTCTTTCGTTGCGGGCACTTGACTACTAACGCAGCGACCCGGGTTCGATTCTCGCTGATAGCCTATTTTTTTTTTCTTTATTTTTTTTTTAAATATCGATACTTAATTATACTGTTCTTGGTGTGTCATGACATAAAAAGAAGGTATAGGGACATTTTTATGTACTCTCAGCATCTTTGATGTGCTCATGCTTTGTTCAGGATCCTGTACATATTTTATGCACACAAGAACTAACTAGATTCCTTGGATAACTTCATTAAGTAGATTCTAACATAGAGCATAGCGCTCGATAGATTGATATACCTTTTTTTCCGAGTATACTGTTTTATTTTTCCTAATGTTACTATTTGGAATTTACATTCGGAAAAAAAATTATCGATTGTAACCTTTTGGAGGTTACACTCGAAAAAAAAATTCCCGAATGTAACCCTGAAGCTTTTCCCGAATGTAACCTACAGTCCGATGGTGACTTTGCTTGGGATAGTTTACGATACCATTAGTATTAAAAGTAATTTTCATTACAATTCGCTTCAGCAATGCCACGTTAGTCTTTCGTTGCGGGCACTTGACTACTAACGCAGCGACCCTGGTTCGATTCCCGCTGATAGCATATTTTTTTTCTTTATTTTTTTTTTTAAATATCGATACTTAATTATACTGTTCTTGGTGTGTCATGACATAAAAAGAAGGTATAGGGACATTTTTATGTACTCTCAGCATCTTTGATGTGCTCATGCTTTGTTCAGGATCCTGTACATATTTTATGCACACAAGAACTAACTAGATTCCTTGGATAACTTCATTAAGTAGATTCTAACATAGAGCATAGCGCTCGATAGATTGATATACCTTTTTTTCCGAGTATACTGTTTTATTTTTCCTAATGTTACTTTTTGGAATTTACATTCGGAAAAAAATTATCTATTCTAACCTTTTGGAGGATACACTCGTAAAACAAATTCCCGAATGTAACCCTAAAGCTTTTCCCGAATGTAACCTCCAGTCCGATGGTGACTTTGCTTGGATAGTTTACGATACCAATAGTATTAAAAGTAATTTTCATTACAATTTCCTTCAGCAATGCCACATTAGTCTTTCGTTGCGGGCACTTGACTACTAACGCAGCGACCCGGGTTCGATTCCCGCTGATAGCCTATTTTTTTTTTCTTTATTTTTTTTTAAATATCGATACTTAATTATACTGTTCTTGGTGTGTCATGACATAAAAAGAAGGTATAGGGACATTTTTATGTACTCTCATCATCTTTGATGTGCTCATGCTTTGTTCAGGATCCTGTACATATTTTATGAACACAAGAACTAACTAGATTCCTTGGATAACTTCATTAATTAGATTCTAACATAGAGCATAGCGCTCGATAGATTGATATACCTTTTTTTTCCGAGTATACTGTTTTATTTTTCCTAATGTTACTATTTGGAATTTACAATCGGAAAAAAAATTATCGATTGTAACCTTTTGGAGGTTACACTCGTAAAACAAATTCCCGAATGTAACCCTGAAGCTTTTCCCGAATGTAACCTACAGTCCGATGGTGACTTTGCTTGGGATAGTTTACGATACCATTAGTATCAAAAGTAATTTTCATTACAATTCGCTTCAGCAATGCCACGTTAGTCTTTCGTTGCGGGCACTTGACTACTAACGCAGCGACCCGGGTTCGATTCCCGCTGATAGCATATTTTTTTTTCTTTATTTTTTTTTTTAAATATCGATACTTAATTATACTGCTCTTGGTGTGTCATGACATAAAAAAAAGGTATAGGGACATTTTTATGTACTCTCAGCATCTTTGATGTGCTCATGCTTTGTTCAGGATCCTGTACATATTTTATGCACACAAGAACTAACTAGATTCCTTGGATAACTTGATTAAGTAGATTCTAACATAGAGCATAGCGCTCGATAGATTGATATACCTTTTTTTTCTGAGTATACTGTTTTATTTTTCCTAATGGTACTTTTTGGAATTTACATTCGGAAAAATAATTATCGATTGTAACCTTTTGGAGGTTACTCTCGTAAAACAAATTCCCGAATGTAACCCTGAAGCTTTTCCCGAATGTAACCTCCAGTCCGATGGTGACTTTGCTTGGGATAGTTTACGATATCAATAGTATTAAAAGTAATTTTCATTACAATTCCCATCAGCAATGCCACGTTAGTCTTTCGTTGCGGGCACTTGACTACGAATGCAGCGACCCGGGTTCGATTCCCGCTGATAGCCTATTTTTTTTTTTATTTTTTTTTTTAAATATCGATACTTAATTATACTGTTCTTGGTGTGTCATGACATAAAAAGAAGGTATAGGGACATTTTTATTTACTCTCAGCATCTTTGATGTGCTCATGCTTTGTTCAGGATCCTGTACATATTTTATGCACACAAGAACTAACTAGATTCCTTGGATAACTTCATTAAGTAGATTCTAACATAGAGCATAGCGCTCGATAGATTTATATACCTTTTTTTCCGAGTATACTGTTTTATTTTTCCTAATGTTACTTTTTGGAATTTACATTCGGAAAAAAATTATCGATTGTAACCTTTTGGAGGATACACTCGTAAAACAAATTCCCGAATGTAACCCTGAAGCTTTTCCCGAATGTAACCTCCAGTCCGATGGTGACTTTGCTTGGGATAGTTTACGATACCAATAGTATTAAAAGTAATTTTCATTACAATTCCCTTCAGCAATGCCACGTTAGTCTTTTGTTGCGGGCACTTGACTACTAACGCAGCGACCCGGGTTCGATTCCCGCTGATAGCATATTTTTGTTTCTTTATTTTTTTTTTTTTTAATATCGATACTTAATTATACTGTTCTTGGAGTGTCATGACATAAAAAGAAGGTATAGGGACATTTTTATGTACTCTCAGCATCTTTGATGTGCTCATGCTTTGTTCAGGATCCTGTACATATTTTATGCACACAAGAACTAACTAGATTCCTTGGATAACTTGATTAAGTAGATTCTAACATAGAGCATAGCGCTCGATAGATTGATATATCTTTTTTCCGAGTATACTGTTTTATTTTTCCTAATGGTACTTTTTGGAATTTACATTCGGAAAAATAATTATCGATTGTAACCTTTTGGAGGTTACACTCGTAAAACAAATTCCCGAATGTAAACCTGAAGCTTTTCCCGAATGTAACCTCCAGTCCGATGGTGACTTTGCTTGAGATAGTTTACGATAACAATAGTATTAATAGTAATTTTCATTACAATTCCCTTCAGCAATGCCACGTTAGTCTTTCGTTGCGGGCACTTGACTACTAATGCAGCCACCCGGGTTCGATTCCCGCTGATAGCCTATTTTTTTTCTTTATTTTTTTTTTTAAATATCAATACTTAATTATACTGTTCTTGGGGTGTCATGACATAAAAAGAAGGTATAGGGACATTTTTATGTACTCTCAGCATCTTTGATGTGCTCATGCTTTGTTCAGGATCCTGTACATATTTTATGCACACAAGAACTAACTAGATTCCTTGAATAACTTGATTAAGTAGATTCTAACATAGAGCATAGCGCTCAATAGATTGATATACCTTTTTTTCCGAGTATACTGTTTTTTTTCCTAATGTTACATTTTGGAATTTACATTCGGAAAAAAATTTATCGATTGTAACCTTTTGGATGTTACACTCGTAAAACAAATTCCCGAATGTAACCCCAAAGCTTTTCCCGAATGTAACCTCCAGTCCGATGGTGACTTTGCTTGGGATAGTTTACGATACCAATAGTATTAAAAGTAATTTTCATTACAATTCCCTTCAGCAATGCCACGTTAGTCTTTCGTTGCGGGCACTTGACTACTAACGCAGCCACCCGGGTTAGATTCCCGCTGATAGCCTTTTTTTTTCTTTATTTTTTATTTTTTAAATATCGATACTTAATTATACTGTTCTTGGTGTGTCATGACATTAAAAGAAGGTATAGGAACATTTTTATGTACTCTCGGCATCTTTGATGTGCTCATGCTTTGTTCAGGATCCTGTACATATTTTATGCACACAAGAACTAACTAGATTCCTTGGATAACTTCATTAAGTAGATTCTAACATAGAGCATAGCGCTCGATAGATTGATATATCTTTTTTTCCGAGTATACTGTTTTATTTTTCCTAATGTTACTTTTTGGAATTTACATTCGGAAAAAAATTATCTCTTCTAACCTTTTGGAGGATACACTCGTAAAACAAATTCCCGAATGTAACCCTAAAGCTTTTCCCGAATGTAACCTCCAGTCCGATGGTGACTTTGCTTGGGATAGTTTACGATACCAATAGTATTAAAAGTAATTTTCATTACAATTCCCTTCAGCAATGCCACATTAGTCTTTCGTTGCGGGCACTTGACTACTAACGCAGCGACCCGGGTTCGATTCCCGCTGATAGCCTATTTTTTTTTTTCTTTATTTTTTTTTAAATATCGATACTTAATTATACTGTTCTTGGTGTGTCATGACATAAAAAGAAGGTATAGGGACATATTTATGTACTCTTAGCATCTTTGATGTGCTCATGCTTTGTTCAGGATCCTGTACATATTTTATGCACACAAGAACTAACTAGATTCCTTGGATAACTTGATTAAGTAGATTCTAAGATAGAGCATAGCGCTCGATAGATTGATATACCTTTTTTTCCGAGTATACTGTTTTATTTTTCCTAATGTTACTTTTTGGAATTTACATTCTGAAAAAAAATTATCGATTGTAACCGTTTGAAGGTTACACTCGTAAAACAAATTCCCGAATGTAACCCTGAAGCTTTTCCCGAATGTAACCTCCAGTCCGATGGTGACTTTGCTTGGGATAGTTTACGATACCAATAGTATTAAAAGTAATTTTCATTACAATTCCCTTCAGCAATGCCACGTTAGTCTTTCGTTGCGGGCACTTGACTACTAACGCAGCGACCCGGATTCGATTCCCGCTGATAGCATATTTTTTTTCTTTATTTTTTTTTTTTAAATATCGATACTTAATTATTCTGTTCTTGGTGTGTCATGACATAAAAAGAAGGTATAGGGACATTTTTATGTACTCTCAGCATCTTTGATGTGCTCATGCTTTGTTCAGGATCCTGTACATATTTTATGCACACAAGAACTAACTAGATTCCTTGGATAACTTCATTAAGTAGATTCTAACATAGAGCATAGCGCTCGATAGATTGATATACCTTTTTGTCCGAGTATACTGTTTTATTTTTCCTAATGTTACTTTTTGGAATTTACATTCGGAAAAAAATTATCTATTCTAACCTTTTGGAGGATACACTCGTAAAACAAATTCCCGAATGTAACCCCAAAGCTTTTCCCGAATGTAACTTCCAGTCCGATGGTGACTTTGCTTGGGATAGTTTACGATACCAATAGTATTAAAAGTAATTTTCATTACAATTCCCTTCAGCAATGCCACATTAGTCTTTCGTTGCGGGCACTTGACTACTAACGCAGCGACCCGGGTTCGATTCCCGCTGATAGCCTATTTTTTTTTTTTCTTTATTTTTTTTTAAATATCGATACTTAATTATACTGTTCTTGGTGTGTCATGACATAAAAAGAAGGTATAGGGACATATTTATGTACTCTTAGCATCTTTGATGTGCTCATGCTTTGTTCAGGATCCTGTACATATTTTATGCACACAAGAACTAATTAGATTCCTTGGATAACTTGATTAAGTAGATTCTAACATAGAGCATAGCGCTCGATAGATTGATATACCTTTTTTTCCGAGTATACTGTTTTATTTTTCCTAATGTTACTATTTGGAATTTACATTCGGAAAAAAAATTTACGATTGTAACCTTTTGGAGGTTACACTCGTAAAACAAATTCCCGAATGTAACCCTGAAGCTTTTCCCGAATGTAACCTACAGTCCGATGGTGACTTTGCTTGGGATAGTTTACGATACCATTAGTATTAAAAGTAATTTTCATTACAATTCGCTTCAGCAATGCCACGTTAGTCTTTCGTTGCGGGCACTTGACTACTAACGCAGCGACCCGGATTCGATTCCCGCTGATAGCCTATTTTTTTTCTTTATTTTTTTTTTTTAAATATCGATACTTAATTATTCTGTTCTTGGTGTGTCATGACATAAAAAGAAGGTATAGGGACATTTTTATGTACTCTCAGCATCTTTGATGTGCTCATGCTTTGTTCAGGATCCTGTACATATTTTATGCACACAAGAACTAACTAGATTCCTTGGATAACTTTATTAAGTAGATTCTAACATAGAGCATGGCGCTCGATAGATTGATATACCTTTTTGTCCGAGTATACTGTTTTATTTTTCCTAATGTTACTTTTTGGAATTTACATTCGGAAAAAAATTATCTATTCTAACCTTTTGGAGGATACACTCGTAAAACAAATTCCCGAATGTAACCCTAAAGCTTTTCCCGAATGTAACCTCCAGTCCGATGGTGACTTTGCTTGGATAGTTTACGATACCAATAGTATTAAAAGTAATTTTCATTACAATTTCCTTCAGCAATGCCACATTAGTCTTCCGTTGCGAGCACTTGACTACTAACGCAGCGACCCGGGTTCGATTCCCGCTAATAGCATATTTTTTTTCTTTATTTTCTTTTTAAATATCGATACTTAATTATACTGTTCTTGGTGTGTCATGACATAAAAAGAAGGTATAGGGACATTTTTATGTACTCTCAGCATCTTTGATGTGCTCATGCTTTGTTCAGGATCCTGTACATATTTTATGAACACAAGAACTAACTAGATTCCTTGGATAACTTCATTAAGTAGATTCTAACATAGAGCATAGCGCTCGATAGATTGATATACCTTTTTTTCCGAGTATACTGTTTTATTTTTCCTAATGTTACTATTTGGAATTTACATTTGGAAAAAAAATTATCGATTGTAACCTTTTGGAGGTTACACTCGTAAAACAAATTCACGAATGTAACCCTGAAGCTTTTCCCGAATGTAACCTACAGTCCGATGGTGACTTTGCTTGGGATAGTTTACGATACCATTAGTATTAAAAGTAATTTTCATTACAATTCGCTTCAGCAATGCCACGTTATTCTTTCGTTGCGGGCACTTGACTACTAACGCAGCGACCCGGGTTCGATTCCCGCTGATAGCATATTTTTTTTCTTTATTTTTTTTTTTTAAATATCGATACTTAATTATACTGTTCTTGGTGTGTCATGACATAAAAAGAAGGTATAGGGACATATTTATGTACTCTCAGCATCTTTGATGTGCTCATGCTTTGTTCAGGATCCTGTACATATTTTATGCACACAAGAACTAACTAGATTCCTTGGATAACTTGATTAAGTAGATTCTAACATAGAGCATAGCGCTCGATAGATTGATATACCTTTTTTTCCGAGTATACTGTTTTATTTTTCCTAATGTTACTTTTTGGAATTTACATTCGTAAAAAAAATTATCGATTGTAACCTTTTGGAGGTTACACTCGTAAAACAAATTCCCGAATGTAACCCTGAAGCTTTTCCCGAATGTAACCTCCAGTCCGATGGTGACTTTGCTTGGGATAGTTTACGATACCAATAGTATTAAAAGTAATTTTCGCTACAATTCCCTTCAGCAATGCCACGTTAGTCTTTCGTTGCGGGCACTTGACTACTAACGCAGCCACCCGGGTTCGATTCCCGCTGATAGCCTTTTTTTTTCTTTATTTTTTATTTTTTAAATATCGATACTTAATTATACTGTTCTTGGTGTGTCATGACATTAAAAGAAGGTATAGGAACATTTTTATGTACTCTCAGCATCTTTGATGTGCTCATGCTTTGTTCAGGATCCTGTACATATTTTATGCACACAAGAACTAACTAGATTCCTTGGATAACTTCATTAAGTAGATTCTAACATAGAGCATAGCGCTCGATAGATTGATATACCTTTTTTTCCGAGTATACTGTTTTATTTTTCCTAATGTTACTTTTTGGAATTTACATTCGGAAAAAAATTATCTATTCTAACCTTTTGGAGGAAACACTCGTAAAACAAATTCCCGAATGTAACCCTAAAGCTTTTCCCGAATGTAACCTCCAGTCCGATGGTGACTTTGCTTGGATAGTTTACGATACCAATAGTATTTAAAGTAATTTTCATTACAATTTCCTTCAGCAATGCCACATTAGTCTTCCGTTGCGGGCACTTGACTACTAACGCAGCGACCCGGGTTCGATTCCCGCTGATAGCATATTTTTTTTCTTTATTTTTTTTTTAAATATCGATACATAATTATACTGTTCTTGGTGTGTCATGACATAAAAAGAAGGTATAGGGACATTTTTATGTACTCTCAGCATCTTTGATGTGCTCATGCTTTGTTCAGGATCCTGTACATATTTTATGCACACAAGAACTAACTAGATTCCTTGGATAACTTCATTAAGTAGATTCTAACATAGAGCATAGCGCTCGATAGATTGATATACCTTTTTTTCCGAGTATACTGTTTTAGTTTTCCTAATGTTACTTTTTGGAATTTACATTCGGAAAAAAAATTATCGATTGTAACCTTTTGGAGGTTACACTCGTAAAACAAATTCCCGAATGTAACCCTGAAGCTTTTCCCGAATGTAACCTCCAGTCCGATGGTGACTTTGCTTGGGATAGTTTACGATACCAATAGTATTAAAAGTAATTTTCATTACAATTCCCTTTAGCAATGCCACGTTAGTCTTTCGTTGCGGGCACTTGACTACTAACGCAGCTACCCGGGTTCGATTCTCGCTGATAGCCTATTTTTTTTTCTTTATTTTTTTTTTAAATATCGATACTTAATTCTACTGTTCTTGGTGTGTCATGACATAAAAAGAAGGTATAGGGACATTTTTATGTACTCTCAGCATCTTTGATGTGCTCATGCTTTGTTCAGGATCCTGTACATATTTTATGCACACAAGAACTAACTAGATTCCTTGGATAACTTGATTAAGTAGATTCTCACATAGAGCATAACGCTCAATATATTGATATACCTTTTTTTCCGAGTATACTGTTTTATTTTTCCTAATGTTACTTTTTGGAATTTACATTCGGAAAAAAAATTATCGATTGTAACCTTTTGGAGGTTACTCTCGTAAAACAAATTCCCGAATGTAACCCTGAAGCTTTTCCCGAATGTAACCTCCAGTCCGATGGTGACTTTGCTTGGGATAGTTTACGATACCAATAGTATTAAAAGTAATTTTCATTACAATTCCCTTCAGCAATGCCACGTTAGTCTTTCGTTGCGGGCACTTGACTACTAACGCAGCGACCCGGGTTCGATTCTCGCTGATAGCCTATTTTTTTTTTCTTTATTTTTTTTTTTTTTAATATCGATACTTAATTTTACTGTTCTTGGTGTGTCATGACATAAAAAGAAGGTATAGGGACATTTTTATGTACTCTCAGCATCTTTGATGTGCTCATGCTTTGTTCAGGATCCTGTACATATTTTATGCACACAAGAACTAACTAGATTCCTTGGATAACTTCATTAAGTAGATTCTAACATAGAGCATAGCGCTCGATAGATTGATATACCTTTTTTTCCGAGTATACTGTTTTATTTTTCCTAATGGTACTTTTTGGAATTTACATTCGGAAAAATAATTATCGATTGTAACCTTTTGGAGGTTACACTCGTAAAACAAATTCCCGAATGTAAAGCTGAAGCTTTTCCCCAATGTAACCTCCAGTCCGATGGTGACTTTGCTTGGGATAGTTTACGATAACAATAGTATTAATAGTAATTTTCATTACAATTCCCTTCAGCAATGCCACGTTAGTCTTTCGTTTCGGGCACTTGACTACTAATGCAGCCACCCGGGTTCGATTCCCGCTGATAGCATATTTTTTTTCTTTATTTTTTTTTTAAATATCAATACTTAATTATACTGTTCTTGGTGTGTCATGACATAAAAAGAAGGTATAGGGACATTTTTATGTACTCTCAGCATCTTTGATGTGCTCATGCTTTGTTCAGGATCCTGTACATATTTTATGCACACAAGAACTAACTAGATTCCTTGGATAACTTGATTAAGTAGATTCTAACATAGAGCATAATGCTCGATAGATTGATATACCTTTTTTTCCGAGTATACTGTTTTATTTTTCATAATGTTACTTTTTGGAATTTACATTCGGAAAAAAAATTATCGATTGTAACCTTTTAGAGGTTACTCTCTTAAAACAAATTCCCGAATGTAACCCTGAAGCTTTTCCCGAATGTAACCTCCAGTCCGATGGTGACTTTGCTTGGGATAGTTTACGATACCAATAGTATTAAAAGTAATTTTCATTACAATTCCCTTCAGCAATGCCACGTTAGTCTTTCGTTGCGGGCACTTGACTACTAACGCAGCGACCCGGGTTCGATTCTCGCTGATAGCCTATTTTTTTTTCTTTATTTTTTTTTTAAATATCGATACTTACTTATACTGTTCTTGGTGTGTCATGACATAAAAAGAAGGTATAGGGACATTTTTATGTACTCTCAGCATCTTTGATGTGCTCATGCTTTGTTCAGGATCCTGTACATATTTTATGCACACAAGAACTAACTAGATTCCTTGGATAACTTCATTAAGTAGATTCTAACATAGAGCATAGCGCTCGATAGATTGATATACCTTTTTTTCCGAGTATACTGTTTTATTTTTCCTAATGGTACTTTTTGGAATTTACATTCGGAAAAATAATTATCGATTGTAACCTTTTGGAGGTTACACTCGTAAAACAAATTCCCGAATGTAAAGCTGAAGCTTTTCCCCAATGTAACCTCCAGTCCGATGGTGACTTTGCTTGGGATAGTTTACGATAACAATAGTATTAATAGTAATTTTCATTACAATTCCCTTCAGCAATGCCACGTTAGTCTTTCGTTTCGGGCACTTGACTACTAATGCAGCCACCCGGGTTCGATTCCCGCTGATAGCATATTTTTTTTCTTTATTTTTTTTTAAATATCAATACTTAATTATACTGTTCTTGGTGTGTCATGACATAAAAAGAAGGTATAGGGACATTTTTATGTACTCTCAGCATCTTTGATGTGCTCATGCTTTGTTCAGGATCCTGTACATATTTTATGCACACAAGAACTAACTAGATTCCTTGGATAACTTGATTAAGTAGATTCTAACATAGAGCATAATGCTCGATAGATTGATATACCTTTTTTTCCGAGTATACTGTTTTATTTTTCATAATGTTACTTTTTGGAATTTACATTCGGAAAAAAAAAATTATCGATTGTAACCTTTTAGAGGTTACTCTCTTAAAACAAATTCCCGAATGTAACCCTGAAGCTTTTCCCGAATGTAACCTCCAGTCCGATGGTGACTTTGCTTGGGATAGTTTACGATACCAATAGTATTAAAAGTAATTTTCATTACAATTCCCTTCAGCAATGCCACGTTAGTCTTTCGTTGCGGGCACTTGACTACTAACGCAGCGACCCGGGTTCGATTCTCGCTGATAGCCTATTTTTTTTTCTTTATTTTTTTTTTAAATATCGATACTTACTTATACTGTTCTTGGTGTGTCATGACATAAAAAGAAGGTATAGGGACATTTTTATGTACTCTCAGCATCTTTGATGTGCTCATGCTTTGTTCAGGGTCCTGTACATATTTTATGCACACAAGAACTAACTAGATTCCTTGGATAACTTCATTAAGTAGATTCTAACATAGAGCATAGCGCTCGATAGATTGATATACCTTTTTTTCCGAGTATACTGTTTTATTTTTCCTAATGGTACTTTTTGGAATTTACATTCGGAAAAATAATTATCGATTGTAACCTTTTGGAGGTTACACTCGTAAAACAAATTCCCGAATGTAACCCTGAAGCTTTTCCCGAATGTAACCTCCAGTCCGATGGTGACTTTGCTTGGGATAGTTTACGATAACAATAGTATTAATAGTAATTTTCATTACAATTCCCTTCAGCAATGCCACGTTAGTCTTTCGTTGCGGGCACTTGACTACTAATGCAAACACCCGGGTTCGATTCCCGCTGATAGCCTATTTTTTTTTCTTTATTTTTTTTTTTAAATATCAATACTTAATTATACTGTTCTTGGGGTGTCATGACATAAAAAGAAGGTATAGGGATATTTTTATGTACTCTCAGCATCTTTGATGTGCTCATGCTTTGTTCAGGGTCCTGTACATATTTTATGCACACAAGAACTAACTAGATTCCTTGGATAACTTAATTAAGTAGATTCTAACATAGAGCATAGCGCTCGATAGATTGATATACCTTTTTTTCCGAGTATACTGTTTTATTTTTCCTAATGGTACTTTTTGGAATTTACATTCGGAACAATAATTATCGATTGTAACCTTTTGGAGGTTACACTCGTAAAACAATTTCCCGAATGTAAACCTAAAGCTTTTCCCGAATGTAACCTCCAGTCCGATGGTGACTTTGCTTGGGATAGTTTACGATAACAATAGTATTAATAGTAATTTTCATTACAATTCCCTTCAGCAATGCCACGTTAGTCTTTCGTTGCGGGCACTTGACTACTAATGCAGCCACCCGGGTTCGATTCCCGCTGATAGCCTATTTTTTTTCTTTATTTTTTTTTTTAAATATCAATACTTAATTATACTGTTCTTGGGGTGTCATGACATAAAAAGAAGGTATAGGGACATTTTTATGTACTCTCAGCATCTTTGATGTGCTCATGCTTTGTTCAGGATCCTGTACATATTTTATGCACACAAGAACTAACTAGATTCCTTGAATAACTTGATTAAGTAGATTCTAACATAGAGCATAGCGCTCAATAGATTGATATACCTTTTTTTCCGAGTATACTGTTTTTTTTCCTAATGTTACATTTTGGAATTTACATTCGGAAAAAAATTTATCGATTGTAACCTTTTGGAGGTTACACTCGTAAAACAAATTCCCGAATGTAACCCTGAAGCTTTTCCCGAATGTAACCTCCAGTCCGATGGTGACTTTGCTTGGGATAGTTTACGATACCAATAGTATTAAAAGTAATTTTCATTACAATTCCCTTCAGCAATGCCACGTTAGTCTTTTGTTGCGGGCACTTGACTACTAACGCAGCGACCCGGGTTCGATTCCCGCTGATAGCATATTTTTGTTTCTTTATTTTTTTTTTTTTAATATCGATACTTAATTATACTGTTCTTGGTGTGTCATGACATAAAAAGAAGGTATAGGGACATTTTTATGTACTCTCAGCATCTTTGATGTGCTCATGCTTTGTTCAGGATCCTGTACATATTTTATGCACACAAGAACTAACTAGATTCCTTGGATAACTTGATTAAGTAGATTCTAACATAGAGCATAGCGCTCGATAGATTGATATATCTTTTTTTCGAGTATACTGTTTTATTTTTCCTAATGGTACTTTTTGGAATTTACATTCGGAAAAATAATTATCGATTGTAACCTTTTGGAGGTTACACTCGTAAAACAAATTCCCGAATGTAAACCTGAAGCTTTTCCCGAATGTAACCTCCAGTCCGATGGTGACTTTGCTTGAGATAGTTTACGATAACAATAGTATTAAAAGTAATTTTCATTACAATTCCCTTCAGCAATGCCACGTTAGTCTTTCGTTGCGGGCACTTGACTACTAATGCAGCCACCCGGGTTCGATTCCCGCTGATAGCCTATTTTTTTTTCTTTATTTTTTTTTTTAAATATCAATACTTAATTATACTGTTCTTGGGGTGTCATGACATAAAAAGAAGGTATAGGGACATTTTTATGTACTCTCAGCATCTTTGATGTGCTCATGCTTTGTTCAGGATCCTGTACATATTTTATGCACACAAGAACTAACTAGATTCCTTGAATAACTTGATTAAGTAGATTCTAACATAGAGCATAGCGCTCAATAGATTGATATACCTTTTTTTCCGAGTATACTGTTTTTTTTCCTAATGTTACATTTTGGAATTTACATTCGGAAAAAAATTTATCGATTGTAACCTTTTGGATGTTACACTCGTAAAACAAATTCCCGAATGTAACCCTGAAGCTTTTCCCGAATGTAACCTCCAGTCCGATGGTGACTTTGCTTGGGATAGTTTACGATACCAATAGTATTAAAAGTAATTTTCATTACAATTCCCTTCAGCAATGCCACGTTAGTCTTTTGTTGCGGGCACTTGACTACTAACGCAGCGACCCGGGTTCGATTCCCGCTGATAGCATATTTTTGTTTCTTTATTTTTTTTTTTTTTAATATCGATACTTAATTATACTGTTCTTGGTGTGTCATGACATAAAAAGAAGGTATAGGGACATATTTATGTACTCTCAGCATCTTTGATGTGCTCATGCTTTGTTCAGGATCCTGTACATATTTTATGCACACAAGAACTAACTAGATTCCTTGGATAACTTCATTAAGTAGATTCTAACATAGATCATAGCGCTCGATAGATTGATATTCCTTTTTTTCCGAGTATACTGTTTAATTTTTCCTAATGTTACTTTTTGGAATTTACATTCGGAAAAAAAATTATCGATTGTAACCTTTTAGAGGTTAAACTCGTAAAACAAATTCCCGAATGTAACCCTGAAGCTTTTCCCGAATGTAACCTCCAGTCCGATGGTGACTTTGCTTGGGATAGTTTACGATACCAATAGTATTAAAAGTAATTTTCATTACAATTCCCTTCAGCAATGCCACGTTAGTCTTTCGTTGCGGGCACTTGACTACTAACGCAGCTACCCGGGTTCGATTCCCGCTGATAGCCTTTTTTTTTCTTTATTTTTTATTTAAATATCGATACTTAATTATACTGTTCTTGGTGTGTCATGACATTAAAAGAAAGTATAGGAACATTTTTATGTACTTTCAGCATCTTTGATGTGCTCATGCTTTGTTCAGGATCCTGTACATATTTTATGCACACAAGAACTGACTAGATTCCTTGGATAACTTGATTAAGTAGATTCTAACATAGAGCATAACGCTCGATAGATTGATATACCTTTTTTTTCGAGTATACTGTTTTATTTTTCCTAATGTTACTTTTTGGAATTTACATTCGGAAAAAAAATTATCGATTGTAACCTTTTGGAGGTTACTCTCGTAAAACAAATTTCCGAATGTAACCCTGAAGCTTTTCCCGAATGTAACCTCCAGTCCGATGGTGACTTTGCTTGGGATAGTTTACGATACCAATAGTATTAAAAGTAACTTTCGTTACAATTCCCTTCAGCAATGCCACGTTAGTCTTTCGTTGCGGGCACTTGACTACTAACGCAGCGACCCGGGTTCGATTCTCGCTGATAGCCTATTTTTTTTTCTTTATTTTTTTTTTTTAAATATCGATACTTAATTATACTGTTCTTGGTGTGTCATGACATAAAAAGAAGGTATAGGGACATTTTTATGTACTCTCAGCATCTTTGATGTGCTCATGCTTTGTTCAGGATCCTGTACATATTTTATGCACACAAGAACTAACTAGATTCCTTGGATAACTTGATTAAGTAGATTCTAACATAGAGCATAGCGCTCGATAGATTGATATACCTTTTTTTCCGAGTATACTGTTTTATTTTTCCTAATGTTACTATTTGGAATTTACATTCGGAAAAAAAATTATCGATTGTAACCATTTGGAGGTTACTCTCGTAAAACAAATTTCCGAATGTAACCCTGAAGCTTTTCCCGAATGTAACCTCCAGTCCGATGGTGACTTTGCTTGGGATAGTTTACGATACCAATAGTATTAAAAGTAATTTTCGTTTAAATTCCCTTCAGCAATGCCACGTTAGTCTTTCGTTGCGGGCACTTGACTACTAACGCAGCGACCCGGGTTCGATTCTCGCTGATAGCCTATTTTTTTTTCTTTATTTTTTTTTTAAATATCGATACTTAATTATACTGTTCTTGGTGTGTCATGACATAAAAAGAAGGTATAGGGACATTTTTATGTACTCTCAGCATCTTTGATGTGCTCATGCTTTGTTCAGGATCCTGTACATATTTTATGCACACAAGAACTAACTAGATTCCTTGGATAACTTCATTAAGTAGATTCTAACATAGAGCATAGCGCTCGATAGATTGATATACCTTTTTTTCCGAGTATACTGTTTTATTTTTCCTAATGTTACTATTTGGAATTTACATTCGGAAAAAAAATTATCGATTGTAACCTTTTGGAGGTTACACTCGAAAAAAAAATTCCCGAATGTAACCCTGAAGCTTTTCCCGAATGTAACCTACAGTCCGATGGTGACTTTGCTTGGGATAGTTTACGATACCATTAGTATTAAAAGTAATTTTCATTACAATTCGCTTCAGCAATGCCACGTTAGTCTTTCGCTGCGGGCACTTGACTACTAACGCAGCGACCCTGGTTCGATTCCCGCTGATAGCATATTTTTTTTCTTTATTTTTTTTTTTAAATATCGATACTTAATTATACTGTTCTTGGTGTGTCATGACATAAAAAGAAGGTATAGGGACATTTTTATGTACTCTCAGCATCTTTGATGTGCTCATGCTTTGTTCAGGATCCTGTACATATTTTATGAACACAAGAACTAACTAGATTCCTTGGATAACTTCATTAAGTAGATTCTAACATAGAGCATAGCGCTCGATAGATTGATATACCTTTTTTTCCGAGTATACTGTTTTATTTTTCCTAATGTTACTATTTGGAATTTACAATCGGAAAAAAAATTATCGATTGTAACCTTTTGGAGGTTACACTCGTAAAACAAATTCCCGAATGTAACCCTGAAGCTTTTCCCGAATGTAACCTACAGTCCGATGGTGACTTTGCTTGGGATAGTTTACGATACCATTAGTATCAAAAGTAATTTTCATTACAATTCGCTTCAGCAATGCCACGTTAGTCTTTCGTTGCGGGCACTTGACTACTAACGCAGCGACCCGGGTTCGATTCCCGCTGATAGCATATTTTTTTTCTTTATTTTTTTTTTTAAATATCGATACTTAATTATACTGCTCTTGGTGTGTCATGACATAAAAAGAAGGTATAGGGACATTTTTATGTACTCTCAGCATCTTTGATGTGCTCATGCTTTGTTCAGGATCCTGTACATATTTTATGAACACAAGAACTAACTAGATTCCTTGGATAACTTCATTAAGTAGATTCTAACATAGAGCATAGCGCTCGATAGATTGATATACCTTTTTTTCCGAGTATACTGTTTTATTTTTCCTAATGTTACTATTTGGAATTTACAATCGGAAAAAAAATTATCGATTGTAACCTTTTGGAGGTTACACTCGTAAAACAAATTCCCGAATGTAACCCTGAAGCTTTTCCCGAATGTAACCTACAGTCCGATGGTGACTTTGCTTGGGATAGTTTACGATACCATTAGTATCAAAAGTAATTTTCATTACAATTCGCTTCAGCAATGCCACGTTAGTCTTTCGTTGCGGGCACTTGACTACTAACGCAGCGACCCGGGTTCGATTCCCGCTGATAGCATATTTTTTTTTCTTTATTTTTTTTTTTAAATATCGATACTTAATTATACTGCTCTTGGTGTGTCATGACATAAAAAGAAGGTATAGGGACATTTTTATGTACTCTCAGCATCTTTGATGTGCTCATGCTTTGTTCAGGATCCTGTACATATTTTATGCACACAAGAACTAACTAGATTCCTTGGATAACTTGATTAAGTAGATTCTAACATAGAGCATAGCGCTCGATAGATTGATATACCTTTTTTTTCTGAGTATACTGTTTTATTTTTCCTAATGGTACTTTTTGGAATTTACATTCGGAAAAATAATTATCGATTGTAACCTTTTGGAGGTTACTCTCGTAAAACAAATTCCCGAATGTAACCCTGAAGCTTTTCCCGAATGTAACCTCCAGTCCGATGGTGACTTTGCTTGGGATAGTTTACGATTTCAATAGTATTAAAAGTAATTTTCATTACAATTCCCATCAGCAATGCCACGTTAGTCTTTCGTTGCGGGCACTTGACTACGAATGCAGCGACCCGGGTTCGATTCCCGCTGATAGCCTATTTTTTTTTTTATTTTTTTTTTTAAATATCGATACTTAATTATACTGTTCTTGGTGTGTCATGACATAAAAAGAAGGTATAGGGACATTTTTATTTACTCTCAGCATCTTTGATGTGCTCATGCTTTGTTCAGGATCCTGTACATATTTTATGCACACAAGAACTAACTAGATTCCTTGGATAACTTCATTAAGTAGATTCTAACATAGAGCATAGCGCTCGATAGATTTATATACCTTTTTTTCCGAGTATACTGTTTTATTTTTCCTAATGTTACTTTTTGGAATTTACATTCGGAAAAAAATTATCGATTGTAACCTTTTGGAGGATACACTCGTAAAACAAATTCCCGAATGTAACCCTGAAGCTTTTCCCGAATGTAACCTCCAGTCCGATGGTGACTTTGCTTGGGATAGTTTACGATACCAATAGTATTAAAAGTAATTTTCATTACAATTCCCTTCAGCAATGCCACGTTAGTCTTTTGTTGCGGGCACTTGACTACTAACGCAGCGACCCGGGTTCGATTCCCGCTGATAGCATATTTTTGTTTCTTTATTTTTTTTTTTTTAATATCGATACTTAATTATACTGTTCTTGGTGTGTCATGACATAAAAAGAAGGTATAGGGACATTTTTATGTACTCTCAGCATCTTTGATGTGCTCATGCTTTGTTCAGGATCCTGTACATATTTTATGCACACAAGAACTAACTAGATTCCTTGGATAACTTGATTAAGTAGATTCTAACATAGAGCATAGCGCTCGATAGATTGATATATCTTTTTTCCGAGTATACTGTTTTATTTTTCCTAATGGTACTTTTTGGAATTTACATTCGGAAAAATAATTATCGATTGTAACCTTTTGGAGGTTACACTCGTAAAACAAATTCCCGAATGTAAACCTGAAGCTTTTCCCGAATGTAACCTCCAGTCCGATGGTGACTTTGCTTGAGATAGTTTACGATAACAATAGTATTAATAGTAATTTTCATTACAATTCCCTTCAGCAATGCCACGTTAGTCTTTCGTTGCGGGCACTTGACTACTAATGCAGCCACCCGGGTTCGATTCCCGCTGATAGCCTATTTTTTTTCTTTATTTTTTTTTTTAAATATCAATACTTAATTATACTGTTCTTGGGGTGTCATGACATAAAAAGAAGGTATAGGGACATTTTTATGTACTCTCAGCATCTTTGATGTGCTCATGCTTTGTTCAGGATCCTGTACATATTTTATGCACACAAGAACTAACTAGATTCCTTGAATAACTTGATTAAGTAGATTCTAACATAGAGCATAGCGCTCAATAGATTGATATACCTTTTTTTCCGAGTATACTGTTTTTTTTCCTAATGTTACATTTTGGAATTTACATTCGGAAAAAAATTTATCGATTGTAACCTTTTGGATGTTACACTCGTAAAACAAATTCCCGAATGTAACCCTGAAGCTTTTCCCGAATGTAACCTCCAGTCCGATGGTGACTTTGCTTGGGATAGTTTACGATACCAATAGTATTAAAAGTAATTTTCATTACAATTCCCTTCAGCAATGCCACGTTAGTCTTTTGTTGCGGGCACTTGACTACTAACGCAGCGACCCGGGTTCGATTCCCGCTGATAGCATATTTTTGTTTCTTTATTTTTTTTTTTTTAATATCGATACTTAATTATACTGTTCTTGGTGTGTCATGACATAAAAAGAAGGTATAGGGACATATTTATGTACTCTCAGCATCTTTGATGTGCTCATGCTTTGTTCAGGATCCTGTACATATTTTATGCACACAAGAACTAACTAGATTCCTTGGATAACTTCATTAAGTAGATTCTAACATAGAGCATAGCGCTCGATAGATTGATATTCCTTTTTTTCCGAGTATACTGTTTAATTTTTCCTAATGGTACTTTTTGGAATTTACATTCGGAAAAAAAATTATCGATTGTAACCTTTTAGAGGTTAAACTCGTAAAACAAATTCCCGAATGTAACCCTGAAGCTTTTCCCGAATGTAACCTCCAGTCCGATGGTGACTTTGCTTGGGATAGTTTACGATACCAATAGTATTAAAAGTAATTTTCATTACAATTCCCTTCAGCAATGCCACGTTAGTCTTTCGTTGCGGGCACTTGACTACTAACGCAGCTACCCGGGTTCGATTCCCGCTGATAGCCTTTTTTTTTCTTTATTTTTTATTTTTTAAATATCGATACTTAATTATACTGTTCTTGGTGTGTCATGACATTAAAAGAAGGTATAGGAACATTTTTATGTACTTTCAGCATCTTTGATGTGCTCATGCTTTGTTCAGGATCCTGTACATATTTTATGCACACAAGAACTAACTAGATTCCTTGGATAACTTGATTAAGTAGATTCTAACATAGAGCATAACGCTCGATAGATTGATATACCTTTTTTTTCGAGTATACTGTTTTATTTTTCCTAATGTTACTTTTTGGAATTTACATTCGGAAAAAAAATTATCGATTGTAACCTTTTGGAGGTTACTCTCGTAAAACAAATTTCCAAATGTAACCCTGAAGCTTTTCCCGAATGTAACCTCCAGTCCGATGGTGACTTTGCTTGGGATAGTTTACGATACCAATAGTATCAAAAGTAACTTTCGTTACAATTCCCTTCAGCAATGCCACGTTAGTCTTTCGTTGCGGGCACTTGACTACTAACGCAGCGACCCGGGTTCGATTCTCGCTGATAGCCTATTTTTTTTTCTTTATTTTTTTTTTAAATATCGATACTTAATTATACTGTTCTTGGTGTGTCATGACATAAAAAGAAGGTATAGGGACATTTTTATGTACTCTCAGCATCTTTGATGTGCTCATGCTTTGTTCAGGATCCTGTACATATTTTATGCACACAAGAACTAACTAGATTCCTTGGATAACTTGATTAAGTAGATTCTAACATAGAGCATAGCGCTCGATAGATTGATATACCTTTTTTTCCGAGTATACTGTTTTATTTTTCCTAATGTTACTATTTGGAATTTACATTCGGAAAAAAAATTATCGATTGTAACCATTTGGAGGTTACTCTCGTAAAACAAATTTCCGAATGTAACCCTGAAGCTTTTCCCGAATGTAACCTCCGGTCCGATGGTGACTTTGCTTGGGATAGTTTACGATACCAATAGTATTAAAAGTAATTTTCGTTTAAATTCCCTTCAGCAATGCCACATTAGTCTTTCGTTGCGGGCACTTGACTACTAACGCAGCGACCCGGGTTCGATTCTCGCTGATAGCCTATTTTTTTTTCTTTATTTTTTTTTTAAATATCGATACTTAATTATACTGTTCTTGGTGTGTCATGACATAAAAAGAAGGTATAGGGACATTTTTATGTACTCTCAGCATCTTTGATGTGCTCATGCTTTGTTCAGGATCCTGTACATATTTTATGCACACAAGAACTAACTAGATTCCTTGGATAACTTCATTAAGTAGATTCTAACATAGAGCATAGCGCTCGATAGATTGATATACCTTTTTTTCCGAGTATACTGTTTTATTTTTCCTAATGTTACTATTTGGAATTTACATTCGGAAAAAAAATTATCGATTGTAACCTTTTGGAGGTTACACTCGAAAAAAAAATTCCCGAATGTAACCCTGAAGCTTTTCCCGAATGTAACCTACAGTCCGATGGTGACTTTGCTTGGGATAGTTTACGATACCATTAGTATTAAAAGTAATTTTCATTACAATTCGCTTCAGCAATGCCACGTTAGTCTTTCGTTGCGGGCACTTGACTACTAACGCAGCGACCCTGGTTCGATTCCCGCTGATAGCATATTTTTTTTCTTTATTTTTTTTTTTAAATATCGATACTTAATTATACTGTTCTTGGTGTGTCATGACATAAAAAGAAGGTATAGGGACATTTTTATGTACTCTCAGCATCTTTGATGTGCTCATGCTTTGTTCAGGATCCTGTACATATTTTATGCACACAAGAACTAACTAGATTCCTTGGATAACTTCATTAAGTAGATTCTAACATAGAGCATAGCGCTCGATAGATTGATATACCTTTTTTTCCGAGTATACTGTTTTATTTTTCCTAATGTTACTTTTTGGAATTTACATTCGGAAAAAAATTATCTATTCTAACCTTTTGGAGGATACACTCGTAAAACAAATTCCCGAATGTAACCCTAAAGCTTTTCCCGAATGTAACCTCCAGTCCGATGGTGACTTTGCTTGGATAGTTTACGATACCAATAGTATTAAAAGTAATTTTCATTACAATTTCCTTCAGCAATGCCACATTAGTCTTTCGTTGCGGGCACTTGACTACTAACGCAGCGACCCGGGTTCGATTCCCGCTGATAGCCTATTTTTTTTTTTCTTTATTTTTTTTTAAATATCGATACTTAATTATACTGTTCTTGGTGTGTCATGACATAAAAAGAAGGTATAGGGACATTTTTATGTACTCTCATCATCTTTGATGTGCTCATGCTTTGTTCAGGATCCTGTACATATTTTATGAACACAAGAACTAACTAGATTCCTTGGATAACTTCATTAAGTAGATTCTAACATAGAGCATAGCGCTCGATAGATTGATATACCTTTTTTTCCGAGTATACTGTTTTATTTTTCCTAATGTTACTATTTGGAATTTACAATCGGAAAAAAAATTATCGATTGTAACCTTTTGGAGGTTACACTCGTAAAACAAATTCCCGAATGTAACCCTGAAGCTTTTCCCGAATGTAACCTACAGTCCGATGGTGACTTTGCTTGGGATAGTTTACGATACCATTAGTATCAAAAGTAATTTTCATTACAATTCGCTTCAGCAATGCCACGTTAGTCTTTCGTTGCGGGCACTTGACTACTAACGCAGCGACCCGGGTTCGATTCCCGCTGATAGCATATTTTTTTTTCTTTATTTTTTTTTTTAAATATCGATACTTAATTATACTGCTCTTGGTGTGTCATGACATAAAAAGAAGGTATAGGGACATTTTTATGTACTCTCAGCATCTTTGATGTGCTCATGCTTTGTTCAGGATCCTGTACATATTTTATGCACACAAGAACTAACTAGATTCCTTGGATAACTTGATTAAGTAGATTCTAACATAGAGCATAGCGCTCGATAGATTGATATACCTTTTTTTTCTGAGTATACTGTTTTATTTTTCCTAATGGTACTTTTTGGAATTTACATTCGGAAAAATAATTATCGATTGTAACCTTTTGGAGGTTACTCTCGTAAAACAAATTCCCGAATGTAACCCTGAAGCTTTTCCCGAATGTAACCTCCAGTCCGATGGTGACTTTGCTTGGGATAGTTTACGATATCAATAGTATTAAAAGTAATTTTCATTACAATTCCCATCAGCAATGCCACGTTAGTCTTTCGTTGCGGGCACTTGACTACGAATGCAGCGACCCGGGTTCGATTCCCGCTGATAGCCTATTTTTTTTTCTTTATTTTTTTTTTTAAATATCGATACTTAATTATACTGTTCTTGGTGTGTCATGACATAAAAAGAAGGTATAGGGACATTTTTATTTACTCTCAGCATCTTTGATGTGCTCATGCTTTGTTCAGGATCCTGTACATATTTTATGCACACAAGAACTAACTAGATTCCTTGGATAACTTCATTAAGTAGATTCTAACATAGAGCATAGCGCTCGATAGATTTATATACCTTTTTTTCCGAGTATACTGTTTTATTTTTCCTAATGTTACTTTTTGGAATTTACATTCGGAAAAAAATTATCGATTGTAACCTTTTGGAGGATACACTCGTAAAACAAATTCCCGAATGTAACCTTGAAGCTTTTCCCGAATGTAACCTCCAGTCCGATGGTGACTTTGCTTGGGATAGTTTACAATACCAATAGTATTAAAAGTAATTTTCATTACAATTCCCTTCAGCAATGCCACGTTAGTCTTTCGTTGCGGGCACTTGACTATTAACGCAGCGACCCGGGTTCGATTCCCGCTGATAGCCTATTTTTTTTTCTTTATTTTTTTTTTTAAATATCGATACTTAATTATACTGTTCTTGGTGTGTCATGACATAAAAAGAAGGTATAGGGACATTTTTATGTACTCTCAGCATCTTTGATGTGCTCATGCTTTGTTCAGGATCCTGTACATATTTTATGCACACAAGAACTAACTAGATTCCTTGGATAACTTCATTAAGTAGATTCTAACATAGAGCATAGCGCTCGATAGATTGATATACCTTTTTTTCCGAGTATACTGTTTTATTTTTCCTAGTGTTACTTTTTGGAATTTACATTCGGAAAAAAATTATCTATTCTAACCTTTTGGAGGATACACTCGTAAAACAAATTCCCGAATGTAACCCTAAAGCTTTTCCCGAATGTAACCTCCAGTCCGATGGTGACTTTGCTTGGATAGTTTACGATACCAATAGTATTAAAAGTAATTTTCATTACACTTTCCTTCAGCAATGCCACATTAGTCTTTCGTTGCGGGCACTTGACTACTAACGCAGCGACCCGGGTTCGATTCCCGCTGATAGCCTAATTTTTTTTTCTTTATTTTTTTTTAAATATCGATACTTAATTATACTGTTCTTGGTGTGTCATGACATAAAAAGAAGGTATAGGGACATTTTTATGTACTCTCAGCATCTTTGATGTGCTCATGCTTTGTTCAGGATCCTGTACATATTTTATGAACACAAGAACTAACTAGATTCCTTGGATAACTTCATTAAGTAGATTCTAACATAGAGCATAGCGCTCGATAGATTGATATACCTTTTTTTCCGAGTATACTGTTTTATTTTTCCTAATGTTACTATTTGGAATTTACATTTGGAAAAAAAATTATCGATTGTAACCTTTTGGAGGTTACACTCGTAAAACAAATTCCCGAATGTAACCCTGAAGATTTTCCCGAATGTAACCTACAGTCCGATGGTGACTTTGCTTGGGATAGTTTACGATACCATTAGTATTAAAAGTAATTTTCATTACAATTCGCTTCAGCAATGCCACGTTAGTCTTTCGTTGCGGGCACTTGACTACTAACGCAGCGACCCGGGTTCGATTCCCGCTGATAGCATATTTTTTTTCTTTATTTTTTTTTTTAAATATCGATACTTAATTATACTGTTCTTGGTGTGTCATGACATAAAAAGAAGGTATAGGGACATATTTATGTACTCTCAGCATCTTTGATGTGCTCATGCTTTGTTCAGGATCCTGTACATATTTTATGCACACAAGAACTAACTAGATTCCTTGGATAACTTGATTAAGTAGATTCTAACATAGAGCATAGCGCTCGATAGATTGATATACCTTTTTTTCCGAGTATACTGTTTTATTTTTCCTAATGTTACTTTTTGGAATTTACATTCGTAAAAAAAATTATCGATTGTAACCTTTTGGAGGTTACACTCGTAAAACAAATTCCCGAATGTAACCCTGAAGCTTTTCCCGAATGTAACCTCCAGTCCGATGGTGACTTTGCTTGGGATAGTTTACGATACCAATAGTATTAAAAGTAATTTTCATTACAATTCCATTCAGCAATGCCACGTTAGTCTTTCGTTGCGGGCACTTGACTACTAACGCAGCCACCCGGGTTCGATTCCCGCTGATAGACTTTTTTTTTTATTTTTTTTTTATTTTTTAAATATCGATACTTAATTATACTGTTCTTGGTGTGTCATGACATTAAAAGAAGGTATAGGAACATTTTTATGTACTCTCAGCATCTTTGATGTGCTCATGCTTTGTTCAGGATCCTGTACATATTTTATGCACACAAGAACTAACTAGATTCCTTGGATAACTTCATTAAGTAGATTCTAACATAGAGCATAGCGCTCGATAGATTTATATACCTTTTTTTCCGAGTATACTGTTTTATTTTTCCTAATGTTACTTTTTGGAATTTACATTCGGAAAAAAATTATCTATTCTAACCTTTTGGAGGATACACTCGTAAAACAAATTCCCGAATGTAACCCTAAAGCTTTTCCCGAATGTAACCTCCAGTCCGATGGTGACTTTGCTTGGATAGTTTACGATACCAATAGTATTAAAAGTAATTTTCATTACAATTTCCTTCAGCAATGCCACATTAGTCTTCCGTTGCGGGCACTTGACTATTAACGCAGCGACCCGGGTTCGATTCCCGCTGATAGCCTATTTTTTTTTCTTTATTTTTTTTTTAAATATCGATACTTGATTATACTGTTCTTGGTGTGTCATGACATAAAAAGAAGGTATAGGGACATTTTTATGTACTCTCAGCATCTTTGATGTGCTCATGCTTTGTTCAGGATCCTGTACATATTTTATGCACACAAGAACTAACTAGATTCCTTGGATAACTTCATTAAGTAGATTCTAACATAGAGCATAGCGCTCGATAGATTGATATACCTTTTTTTCCGAGTATACTGTTTTATTTTTCCTAGTGTTACTTTTTGGAATTTACATTCGGAAAAAAATTATCTATTCTAACCTTTTGTAGGATACACTCGTAAAACAAATTCCCGAATGTAACCCTAAAGCTTTTCCCGAATGTAACCTCCAGTCCGATGGTGACTTTGCTTGGATAGTTTACGATACCAATAGTATTAAAAGTAATTTTCATTACACTTTCCTTCAGCAATGCCACATCAGTCTTTCGTTGCGGGCACTTGACTACTAACGCAGCGACCCGGGTTCGATTCCCGCTGATAGCCTAATTTTTTTTTCTTTATTTTTTTTTAAATATCGATACTTAATTATACTGTTCTTGGTGTGTCATGACATAAAAAGAAGGTATAGGGACATTTTTATGTACTCTCAGCATCTTTGATGTGCTCATGCTTTGTTCAGGATCCTGTACATATTTTATGAACACAAGAACTAACTAGATTCCTTGGATAACTTCATTAAGTAGATTCTAACATAGAGCATAGCGCTCGATAGATTGATATACCTTTTTTTCCGAGTATACTGTTTTATTTTTCCTAATGTTACTATTTGGAATTTACATTTGGAAAAAAAATTATCGATTGTAACCTTTTGGAGGTTACACTCGTAAAACAAATTCCCGAATGTAACCCTGAAGCTTTTCCCGAATGTAACCTACAGTCCGATGGTGACTTTGCTTGGGATAGTTTACGATACCATTAGTATTAAAAGTAATTTTCATTACAATTCGCTTCAGCAATGCCACGTTAGTCTTTCGTTGCGGGCACTTGACTACTAACGCAGCGACCCGGGTTCGATTCCCGCTGATAGCATATTTTTTTTCTTTATTTTTTTTTTTAAATATCGATACTTAATTATACTGTTCTTGGTGTGTCATGACATAAAAAGAAGGTATAGGGACATATTTATGTACTCTCAGCATCTTTGATGTGCTCATGCTTTGTTCAGGATCCTGTACATATTTTATGCACACAAGAACTAACTAGATTCCTTGGATAACTTGATTAAGTAGATTCTAACATAGAGCATAGCGCTCGATAGATTGATATACCTTTTTTTCCGAGTATACTGTTTTATTTTTCCTAATGTTACTTTTTGGAATTTACATTCGTAAAAAAAATTATCGATTGTAACCTTTTGGAGGTTACACTCGTAAAACAAATTCCCGAATGTAACCCTGAAGCTTTTCCCGAATGTAACCTCCAGTCCGATGGTGACTTTGCTTGGGATAGTTTACGATACCAATAGTATTAAAAGTAATTTTCATTACAATTCCCTTCAGCAATGCCACGTTAGTCTTTCGTTGCGGGCACTTGACTACTAACGCAGCCACCCGGGTTCGATTCCCGCTGATAGCCTTTTTTTTTCTTTATTTTTTATTTTTTAAATATCGATACTTAATTATACTGTTCTTGGTGTGTCATGACATTAAAAGAAGGTATAGGAACATTTTTATGTACTCTCAGCATCTTTGATGTGCTCATGCTTTGTTCAGGATCCTGTACATATTTTATGCACACAAGAACTAACTAGATTCCTTGGATAACTTCATTAAGTAGATTCTAACATAGAGCATAGCGCTCGATAGATTGATATATCTTTTTTTCCGAGTATACTGTTTTATTTTTCCTAATGGTCCTTTTTGGAATTTACATTCGGAAAAAATTATCTCTTCTAACCTTTTGGAGGATACACTCGTAAAACAAATTCCCGAATGTAACCCTAAAGCTTTTCCCGAATGTAACCTCCAGTCCGATGGTGACTTTGCTTGGGATAGTTTACGATACCAATAGTATTAAAAGTAATTTTCATTACAATTCCCTTCAGCAATGCCACATTAGTCTTTCGTTGCGGGCACTTGACTACTAACGCAGCGACCCGGGTTCGATTCCCGCTGATAGCCTATTTTTTTTTTTCTTTATTTTTTTTTAAATATCGATACTTAATTATACTGTTCTTGGTGTGTCATGACATAAAAAGAAGGTATAGGGACATATTTATGTACTTTTAGCATCTTTGATGTGCTCATGCTTTGTTCAGGATCCTGTACATATTTTATGCACACAAGAACTAATTAGATTCCTTGGATAACTTCATTAAGTAGATTCTAACATAGAGCATAGCGCTCGATAGATTGATATACCTTTTTTTCCGAGTATACTGTTTTATTTTTCCTAATGTTACTATTTGGAATTTACATTCGGAAAAAAAATTATCGATTGTAACCTTTTGGAGGTTACACTCGAAAAAAAAATTCCCGAATGTAACCCTGAAGCTTTTCCCGAATGTAACCTACAGTCCGATGGTGACTTTGCTTGGGATAGTTTACGATACCATTAGTATTAAAAGTAATTTTCATTACAATTCGCTTCAGCAATGCCACGTTAGTCTTTCGTTGCGGGCACTTGACTACTAACGCAGCGACCCGGATTCGATTCCCGCTGATAGCATATTTATTTTCTTTATTTTTTTTTTTAAATATCAATACTTAATTATACTGTTCTTGGTGTGTCATGACATAAAAAGAAGGTATAGGGACATTTTTATGTACTCTCAGCATCTTTGATGTGCTCATGCTTTGTTCAGGATCCTGTACATATTTTATGCACACAAGAACTAACTAGATTCCTTGAATAACTTGATTAAGTAGATTCTAACATAGAGCATAGCGCTCGATAGATTGATATACCTTTTTTTGCGAGTATACTGTTTTATTTTTCCTAATGTTACTTTTTGGAATTTACATTCGTAAAAAAAATTATCGATTGTAACCTTTTGGAGGTTACACTCGTAAAACAAATTCCCGAATGTAACCCTGAAGCTTTTCCCGAATGTAACCTCCAGTCCGATGGTGACTTTGCTTGGGATAGTTTACGATACCAATAGTATTAAAAGTAATTTTCATTACAATTCCCTTCAGCAATGCCACGTTAGTCTTTCGTTGCGGGCACTTGACTACTAACGCAGCCACCCGGGTTCGATTCCCGCTGATAGCCTTTTTTTTTCTTTATTTTTTATTTTTTAAATATCAATACTTAATTATACTGTTCTTGGTGTGTCATGACATAAAACGAAGGTATAGGGACATATTTATGTACTCTTAGCATCTTTGATGTGCTCATGCTTTGTTCAGGATCCTGTACATATTTTATGCACACAAGAACTAACTAGATTCCTTGGATAACTTGATTAAGTAGATTCTAAGATAGAGCATAGCGCTCGATAGATTGATATACCTTTTTTTCCGAGTATACTGTTTTATTTTTCCTAATGTTACTTTTTGGAATTTACATTCTGAAAAAAAATTATCGATTGTAACCGTTTGAAGGTTACACTCGTAAAACAAATTCCCGAATGTAACCCTGAAGCTTTTCCCGAATGTAACCTCCGGTCCGATGGTGACTTTGCTTGGGATAGTTTACGATACCAATAGTATTGAAAGTAATTTTCATTACAATTCCCTTCAGCAATGCCACGTTAGTCTTTCGTTGCGGGCACTTGACTACTAACGCAGCGACCCGGATTCGATTCCCGCTGATAGCATATTTTTTTTCTTTATTTTTTTTTTTTAAATATCGATACTTAATTATTCTGTTCTTGGTGTGTCATGACATAAAAAGAAGGTATAGGGACATTTTTATGTACTCTCAGCATCTTTGATGTGCTCATGCTTTGTTCAGGATCCTGTACATATTTTATGCACACAAGAACTAACTAGATTCCTTGGATAACTTCATTAAGTAGATTCTAACATAGAGCATAGCGCTCGATAGATTGATATACCTTTTTGTCCGAGTATACTGTTTTATTTTTCCTAATGTTACTTTTTGAAATTTACATTCGGAAAAAAATTATCTATTCTAACCTTTTGGAGGATACACTCGTAAAACAAATTCCCGAATGTAACCCCAAAGCTTTTCCCGAATGTAACCTCCAGTCCGATGGTGACTTTGCTTGGGATAGTTTACGATACCAATAGTATTAAAAGTAATTTTCATTACAATTCCCTTCAGCAATGCCACATTAGTCTTTCGTTGCGGGCACTTGACTACTAACGCAGCGACCCGGGTTCGATTCCCGCTGATAGCCTATTTTTTTTTTTCTTTATTTTTTTTTAAATATCGATACTTAATTATACTGTTCTTGGTGTGTCATGACATAAAAAGAAGGTATAGGGACATTTTTATGTACTCTCAGCATCTTTGATGTGCTCATGCTTTGTTCAGGATCCTGTACATATTTTATGAACACAAGAACTAACTAGATTCCTTGGATAACTTCATTAAGTAGATTCTAACATAGAGCATAGCGCTCGATAGATTGATATACCTTTTTTTCAGAGTATACTGTTTTATTTTTCCTAATGTTACTATTTGGAATTTACATTTGGAAAAAAAATTATCGATTGTAACCTTTTGGAGGTTACACTCGTAAAACAAATTCCCGAATGTAACCCTGAAGCTTTTCCCGAATGTAACCTACAGTCCGATGGTGACTTTGCTTGGGATAGTTTACGATACCATTAGTATTAAAAGTAATTTTCATTACAATTCGCTTCAGCAATGCCACGTTATTCTTTCGTTGCGGGCACTTGACTACTAACGCAGCGACCCGGGTTCGATTCTCGCTGATAGCATATTTTTTTTCTTTATTTTTTTTTTTTAAATATCGATACTTAATTATACTGTTCTTGGTGTGTCATGACATAAAAAGAAGGTATAGGGACATATTTATGTACTCTCAGCATCTTTGATGTGCTCATGCTTTGTTCAGGATCCTGTACATATTTTATGCACACAAGAACTAACTAGATTCCTTGGATAACTTGATTAAGTAGATTCTAACATAGAGCATAGCGCTCGATAGATTGATATACCTTTTTTTCCGAGTATACTGTTTTATTTTTCCTAATGTTACTTTTTGGAATTTACATTCGTAAAAAAAATTATCGATTGTAACCTTTTGGAGGTTACACTCGTAAAACAAATTCCCGAATGTAACCCTGAAGCTTTTCCCGAATGTAACCTCCAGTCCGATGGTGACTTTGCTTGGGATAGTTTACGATACCAATAGTATTAAAAGTAATTTTCGTTACAATTCCCTTCAGCAATGCCACGTTAGTCTTTCGTTGCGGGCACTTGACTACTAACGCAGCCACCCGGGTTCGATTCCCGCTGATAGCCTTTTTTTTTCTTTATTTTTTATTTTTTGAATATCGATACTTAATTATACTGTTCTTGGTGTGTCATGACATTAAAAGAAGGTATAGGAACATTTTTATGTACTCTCAGAATCTTTGATGTGCTCATGCTTTGTTCAGGATCCTGTACATATTTTATGCACACAAGAACTAACTAGATTCCTTGGATAACTTCATTAAGTAGATTCTAACATAGAGCATAGCGCTCGATAGATTGATATACCTTTTTTTCCGAGTATACTGTTTTATTTTTCCTAATGTTACTTTTTGGAATTTACATTCGGAAAAAAATTATCTATTCTAACCTTTTGGAGGAAACACTCGTAAAACAAATTCCCGAATGTAACCCTAAAGCTTTTCCCGAATGTAACCTCCAGTCCGATGGTGACTTTGCTTGGATAGTTTACATACCAATAGTATTAAAAGTAATTTTCATTACAATTTCCTTTAGCAATGCCACATTAGTCTTCCGTTGCGGGCACTTGACTACTAACGCAGCGACCCGGGTTCGATTCCCGCTGATAGCATATTTTTTTTCTTTATTTTTTTTTTAAATATCGATACATAATTATACTGTTCTTGGTGTGTCATGACATAAAAAGAAGGTATAGGGACATTTTTATGTACTCTCAGCATCTTTGATGTGCTCATGCTTTGTTCAGGATCCTGTACATATTTTATGCACACAAGAACTAACTAGATTCCTTGGATAACTTCATTAAGTAGATTCTAACATAGAGCATAGCGCTCGATAGATTGATATACCTTTTTTTCCGAGTATACTGTTTTAGTTTTCCTAATGTTACTTTTTGGAATTTACATTCGGAAAAAAAATTATCGATTGTAACCTTTTGGAGGTTACACTCGTAAAACAAATTCCCGAATGTAACCCTGAAGCTTTTCCCGAATGTAACCTCCAGTCCGATGGTGACTTTGCTTGGGATAGTTTACGATACCAATAGTATTAAAAGTAATTTTCATTACAATTCCCTTTAGCAATGCCACGTTAGTCTTTCGTTGCGGGCACTTGACTACTAACGCAGCTACCCGGGTTCGATTCTCGCTGATAGCCTATTTTTTTTTCTTTATTTTTTTTTTAAATATCGATACTTAATTCTACTGTTCTTGGTGTGTCATGACATAAAAAGAAGGTATAGGGACATTTTTATGTACTCTCAGCATCTTTGATGTGCTCATGCTTTGTTCAGGATCCTGTACATATTTTATGCACACAAGAACTAACTAGATTCCTTGGATAACTTGATTAAGTAGATTCTCACATAGAGCATAACGCTCAATATATTGATATACCTTTTTTTCCGAGTATACTGTTTTATTTTTCCTAATGTTACTTTTTGGAATTTACATTCGGAAAAAAAATTATCGATTGTAACCTTTTGGAGGTTACTCTCGTAAAACAAATTCCCGAATGTAACCCTGAAGCTTTTCCCGAATGTAACCTCCAGTCCGATGGTGACTTTGCTTGGGATAGTTTACGATACCAATAGTATTAAAAGTAATTTTCATTACAATTCCCTTCAGCAATGCCACGTTAGTCTTTCGTTGCGGGCACTTGACTACTAACGCAGCGACCCGGGTTCGATTCTCGCTGATAGCCTATTTTTTTTTTCTTAATTTTTTTTTTTTTTAATATCGATACTTAATTTTACTGTTCTTGGTGTGTCATGACATAAAAAGAAGGTATAGGGACATTTTTATGTACTCTCAGCATCTTTGATGTGCTCATGCTTTGTTCAGGATCCTGTACATATTTTATGCACACAAGAACTAACTAGATTCCTTGGATAACTTCATTAAGTAGATTCTAACATAGAGCATAGCGCTCGATAGATTGATATACCTTTTTTTCCGAGTATACTGTTTTATTTTTCCTAATGGTACTTTTTGGAATTTACATTCGGAAAAATAATTATCGATTGTAACCTTTTGGAGGTTACACTCGTAAAACAAATTCCCGAATGTAAAGCTGAAGCTTTTCCCCAATGTAACCTCCAGTCCGATGGTGACTTTGCTTGGGATAGTTTACGATAACAATAGTATTAATAGTAATTTTCATTACAATTCCCTTCAGCAATGCCACGTTAGTCTTTCGTTTCGGGCACTTGACTACTAATGCAGCCACCCGGGTTCGATTCCCGCTGATAGCATATTTTTTTTCTTTATTTTTTTTTTAAATATCAATAATTAATTATAGTGTTCTTGGTGTGTCATGACATAAAAAGAAGGTATAGGGACATTTTTATGTACTCTCAGCATCTTTGATGTGCTCATGCTTTGTTCAGGATCCTGTACATATTTTATGCACACAAGAACTAACTAGATTCCTTGGATAACTTGATTAAGTAGATTCTAACATAGAGCATAATGCTCGATAGATTGATATACCTTTTTTTCCGAGTATACTGTTTTATTTTTCATAATGTTACTTTTTGGAATTTACATTCGGAAAAAAAATTATCGATTGTAACCTTTTAGAGGTTACTCTCTTAAAACAAATTCCCGAATGTAACCCTGAAGCTTTTCCCGAATGTAACCTCCAGTCCGATGGTGACTTTGCTTGGGATAGTTTACGATACCAATAGTTATAAAAGTAATTTTCATTACAATTCCCTTCAGCAATGCCACGTTAGTCTTTCGTTGCGGGCACTTGACTACTAACGCAGCGACCCGGGTTCGATTCTCGCTGATAGCCTATTTTTTTTTCTTTATTTTTTTTTTAAATATCGATACTTTT
Organism: Nematostella vectensis; assembly: GCF_932526225.1. NCBI lineage: Eukaryota > Metazoa > Cnidaria > Anthozoa > Actiniaria > Edwardsiidae > Nematostella > Nematostella vectensis. The sequence continues at coordinate 15,885,474 of NC_064046.1, read as the reverse complement.
TTATACTGTTCTTGGTGTGTCATGACATAAAAAGAAGGTATAGGGACATTTTTATGTACTCTCAGCATCTTTGATGTGCTCATGCTTTGTTCAGGGTCCTGTACATATTTTATGCACACAAGAACTAACTAGATTCCTTGGATAACTTCATTAAGTAGATTCTAACATAGAGCATAGCGCTCGATAGATTGATATACCTTTTTTTCCGAGTATACTGTTTTATTTTTCCTAATGGTACTTTTTGGAATTTACATTCGGAAAAATAATTATCGATTGTAACCTTTTGGAGGTTACACTCGTAAAACAAATTCCCGAATGTAACCCTGAAGCTTTTCCCGAATGTAACCTCCAGTCCGATGGTGACTTTGCTTGGGATAGTTTACGATAACAATAGTATTAATAGTAATTTTCATTACAATTCCCTTCAGCAATGCCACGTTAGTCTTTCGTTGCGGGCACTTGACTACTAATGCAGCCACCCGGGTTCGATTCCCGCTGATAGCCTATTTTTTTTTCTTTATTTTTTTTTTTAAATATCAATACTTAATTATACTGTTCTTGGGGTGTCATGACATAAAAAGAAGGTATAGGGACATTTTTATGTACTCTCAGCATCTTTGATGTGCTCATGCTTTGTTCAGGGTCCTGTACATATTTTATGCACACAAGAACTAACTAGATTCCTTGGATAACTTAATTAAGTAGATTCTAACATAGAGCATAGCGCTCGATAGATTGATATACCTTTTTTTCCGAGTATACTGTTTTATTTTTTCTAATGGTACTTTTTGGAATTTACATTCGGAACAATAATTATCGATTGTAACCTTTTGGAGGTTACACTCGTAAAACAATTTCCCGAATGTAAACCTGAAGCTTTTCCCGAATGTAACCTCCAGTCCGATGGTGACTTTGCTTGGGATAGTTTACGATAAAAATAGTATTAATAGTAATTTTCATTACAATTCCCTTCAGCAATGCCACGTTAGTCTTTTGTTGCGGGCACTTGACTACTAACGCAGCGACCCGGGTTCGATTCCCGCTGATAGCCTATTTTTTTTCTTTATTTTTTTTTTTAAATATCAATACTTAATTATACTGTTCTTGGGGTGTCATGACATAAAAAGAAGGTATAGGGACATTTTTATGTACTCTCAGCATCTTTGATGTGCTCATGCTTTGTTCAGGATCCTGTACATATTTTATGCACACAAGAACTAACTAGATTCCCTGAATAACTTGATTAAGTAGATTCTAACATAGAGCATAGCGCTCAATAGATTGATATACCTTTTTTTCCGAGTATACTGTTTTTTTTCCTAATGTTACATTTTGGAATTTACATTCGGAAAAAAATTTATCGATTGTAACCTTTTGGAGGTTACACTCGTAAAACAAATTCCCGAATGTAACCCTGAAGCTTTTCCCGAATGTAACCTCCAGTCCGATGGTGACTTTGCTTGGGATAGTTTACGATACCAATAGTATTAAAAGTAATTTTCATTACAATTCCCTTCAGCAATGCCACGTTAGTCTTTTGTTGCGGGCACTTGACTACTAACGCAGCGACCCGGGTTCGATTCCCGCTGATAGCATATTTTTGTTTCTTTATTTTTTTTTTTTTTAATATCGATACTTAATTATACTGTTCTTGGTGTGTCATGACATAAAAAGAAGGTATAGGGACATTTTTATGTACTCTCAGCATCTTTGATGTGCTCATGCTTTGTTCAGGATCCTGTACATATTTTATGCACACAAGAACTAACTAGATTCCTTGGATAACTTGATTAAGTAGATTCTAACATAGAGCATAGCGCTCGATAGATTGATATATCTTTTTTCCGAGTATACTGTTTTATTTTTCCTAATGGTACTTTTTGGAATTTACATTCGGAAAAATAATTATCGATTGTAACCTTTTGGAGGTTACACTCGTAAAACAAATTCCCGAATGTAAACCTGAAGCTTTTCCCGAATGTAACCTCCAGTCCGATGGTGACTTTGCTTGAGATAGTTTACGATAACAATAGTATTAATAGTAATTTTCATTACAATTCCCTTCAGCAATGCCACGTTAGTCTTTCGTTGCGGGCACTTGACTACTAATGCAGCCACCCGGGTTCGATTCCCGCTGATAGCCTATTTTTTTTTCTTTATTTTTTTTTTTAAATATCAATACTTAATTATACTGTTCTTGGGGTGTCATGACATAAAAAGAAGGTATAGGGACATTTTTATGTACTCTCAGCATCTTTGATGTGCTCATGCTTTGTTCAGGATCCTGTACATATTTTATGCACACAAGAACTAACTAGATTCCTTGAATAACTTGATTAAGTAGATTCTAACATAGAGCATAGCGCTCAATAGATTGATATACCTTTTTTTCCGAGTATACTGTTTTTTTTCCTAATGTTACATTTTGGAATTTACATTCGGAAAAAAATTTATCGATTGTAACCATTTGGATGTTACACTCGTAAAACAAATTCCCGAATGTAACCCTGAAGCTTTTCCCGAATGTAACCTCCAGTCCGATGGTGACTTTGCTTGGGATAGTTTACGATACCAATAGTATTAAAAGTAATTTTCATTACAATTCCCTTCAGCAATGCCACGTTAGTCTTTTGTTGCGGGCACTTGACTACTAACGCAGCGACCCGGGTTCGATTCCCGCTGATAGCATATTTTTGTTTCTTTATTTTTTTTTTTTTAATATCGATACTTAATTATACTGTTCTTGGTGTGTCATGACATAAAAAGAAGGTATAGGGACATATTTATGTACTCTCAGCATCTTTGATGTGCTCATGCTTTGTTCAGGATCCTGTACATATTTTATGCACACAAGAACTAACTAGATTCCTTGGATAACTTCATTAAGTAGATTCTAACATAGAGCATAGCGCTCGATAGATTGATATTCCTTTTTTTCCGAGTATACTGTTTAATTTTTCCTAATGTTACTTTTTGGAATTTACATTCGGAAAAAAAATTATCGATTGTAACCTTTTAGAGGTTAAACTCGTAAAACAAATTCCCGAATGTAACCCTGAAGCTTTTCCCGAATGTAACCTCCAGTCCGATGGTGACTTTGCTTGGGATAGTTTACGATACCAATAGTATTAAAAGTAATTTTCATTACAATTCCCTTCAGCAATGCCACGTTAGTCTTTCGTTGCGGGCACTTGACTACTAACGCAGCTACCCGGGTTCGATTCCCGCTGATAGCCTTTTTTTTTCTTTATTTTTTATTTTTTAAATATCGATACTTAATTATACTGTTCTTGGTGTGTCATGACATTAAAAGAAGGTATAGGAACATTTTTATGTACTTTCAGCATCTTTGATGTGCTCATGCTTTGTTCAGGATCCTGTACATATTTTATGCACACAAGAACTAACTAGATTCCTTGGATAACTTGATTAAGTAGATTCTAACATAGAGCATAACGCTCGATAGATTGATATACCTTTTTGTTCGAGTATACTGTTTTATTTTTCCTAATGTTACTTTTTGGAATTTACATTCGGAAAAAAAATTATCGATTGTAACCTTTTGGAGGTTACTCTCGTAAAACAAATTTCCGAATGTAACCCTGAAGCTTTTCCCGAATGTAACCTCCAGTCCGATGGTGACTTTGCTTGGGATAGTTTACGATACCAATGGTATCAAAAGTAACTTTCGTTACAATTCCCTTCAGCAATGCCACGTTAGTCTTTCGTTGCGGGCACTTGACTACTAACGCAGCGACCCGGGTTCGATTCTCGCTGATAGCCTATTTTTTTTTCTTTATTTTTTTTTTAAATATCGATACTTAATTATACTGTTCTTGGTGTGTCATGACATAAAAAGAAGGTATAGGGACATTTTTATGTACTCTCAGCATCTTTGATGTGCTCATGCTTTGTTCAGGATCCTGTACATATTTTATGCACACAAGAACTAACTAGATTCCTTGGATAACTTGATTAAGTAGATTCTAACATAGAGCATAGCGCTCGATAGATTGATATACCTTTTTTTCCGAGTATACTGTTTTATTTTTCCTAATGTTACTATTTGGAATTTACATTCGGAAAAAAAATTATCGATTGTAACCATTTGGAGGTTACTCTCGTAAAACAAATTTCCGAATGTAACCCTGAAGCTTTTCCCGAATGTAACCTCCAGTCCGATGGTGACTTTGCTTGGGATAGTTTACGATACCAATAGTATTAAAAGTAATTTTCGTTTAAATTCCCTTCAGCAATGCCACGTTAGTCTTTCGTTGCGGGCACTTGACTACTAACGCAGCGACCCGGGTTCGATTCTCGCTGATAGCCTATTTTTTTTTTCTTTATTTTTTTTTTAAATATCGATACTTAATTATACTGTTCTTGGTGTGTCATGACATAAAAAGAAGGTATAGGGACATTTTTATGTACTCTCAGCATCTTTGATGTGCTCATGCTTTGTTCAGGATCCTGTACATATTTTATGCACACAAGAACTAACTAGATTCCTTGGATAACTTCATTAAGTAGATTCTAACATAGAGCATAGCGCTCGATAGATTGATATACCTTTTTTTCCGAGTATACTGTTTTATTTTTCCTAATGTTACTATTTGGAATTTACATTCGGAAAAAAAATTATCGATTGTAACCTTTTGGAGGTTACACTCGAAAAAAAAATTCCCGAATGTAACCCTGAAGCTTTTCCCGAATGTAACCTACAGTCCGATGGTGACTTTGCTTGGGATAGTTTACGATACCATTAGTATTAAAAGTAATTTTCATTACAATTCGCTTCAGCAATGCCACGTTAGTCTTTCGTTGCGGGCACTTGACTACTAACGCAGCCACCCGGGTTAGATTCCCGCTGATAGCCTTTTTTTTTCTTTATTTTTTATTTTTTAAATATCGATACTTAATTATACTGTTCTTGGTGTGTCATGACATAAAAAGAAGGTATAGGGACATATTTATGTACTCTTAGCATCTTTGATGTGCTCATGCTTTGTTCAGGATCCTGTACATATTTTATGCACACAAGAACTAACTAGATTCCTTGGATAACTTGATTAAGTAGATTCTAAGATAGAGCATAGCGCTCGATAGATTGATATACCTTTTTTTCCGAGTATACTGTTTTATTTTTCCTAATGTTACTTTTTGGAATTTACATTCTGAAAAAAAATTATCGATTGTAACCGTTTGAAGGTTACACTCGTAAAACAAATTCCCGAATGTAACCCTGAAGCTTTTCCCGAATGTAACCTCCAGTCCGATGGTGACTTTGCTTGGGATAGTTTACGATACCAATAGTATTAAAAGTAATTTTCATTACAATTCCCTTCAGCAATGCCACGTTAGTCTTTCGTTGCGGGCACTTGACTACTAACGCAGCGACCCGGATTCGATTCCCGCTGATAGCATATTTTTTTTCTTTATTTTTTTTTTTTTAAATATCGATACTTAATTATTCTGTTCTTGGTGTGTCATGACATAAAAAGAAGGTATAGGGACATTTTTATGTACTCTCAGCATCTTTGATGTGCTCATGCTTTGTTCAGGATCCTGTACATATTTTATGCACACAAGAACTAACTAGATTCCTTGGATAACTTCATTAAGTAGATTCTAACATAGAGCATAGCGCTCGATAGATTGATATACCTTTTTGTCCGAGTATACTGTTTTATTTTTCCTAATGTTACTTTTTGGAATTTACATTCGGAAAAAAATTATCTATTCTAACCTTTTGGAGGATACACTCGTAAAACAAATTCCCGAATGTAACCCCAAAGCTTTTCCCGAATGTAACCTCCAGTCCGATGGTGACTTTGCTTGGGATAGTTTACGATACCAATAGTATTAAAAGTAATTTTCATTACAATTCCCTTCAGCAATGCCACATTAGTCTTTCGTTGCGGGCACTTGACTACTAACGCAGCGACCCGGGTTCGATTCCCGCTGATAGCCTATTTTTTTTTTTTCTTTATTTTTTTTTAAATATCGATACTTAATTATACTGTTCTTGGTGTGTCATGACATAAAAAGAAGGTATAGGGACATATTTATGTACTCTTAGCATCTTTGATGTGCTCATGCTTTGTTCAGGATCCTGTACATATTTTATGCACACAAGAACTAATTAGATTCCTTGGATAACTTCATTAAGTAGATTCTAACATAGAGCATAGCGCTCGATAGATTGATATACCTTTTTTTCCGAGTATACTGTTTTATTTTTCCTAATGTTACTATTTGGAATTTACATTCGGAAAAAAAATTTACGATTGTAACCTTTTGGAGGTTACACTCGTAAAACAAATTCCCGAATGTAACCCTGAAGCTTTTCCCGAATGTAACCTACAGTCCGATGGTGACTTTGCTTGGGATAGTTTACGATACCATTAGTATTAAAAGTAATTTTCATTACAATTCGCTTCAGCAATGCCACGTTAGTCTTTCGTTGCGGGCACTTGACTACTAACGCAGCGACCCGGATTCGATTCCCGCTGATAGCCTATTTTTTTTCTTTATTTTTTTTTTTTAAATATCGATACTTAATTATTCTGTTCTTGGTGTGTCATGACATAAAAAGAAGGTATAGGGACATTTTTATGTACTCTCAGCATCTTTGATGTGCTCATGCTTTGTTCAGGATCCTGTACATATTTTATGCACACAAGAACTAACTAGATTCCTTGGATAACTTTATTAAGTAGATTCTAACATAGAGCATGGCGCTCGATAGATTGATATACCTTTTTGTCCGAGTATACTGTTTTATTTTTCCTAATGTTACTTTTTGGAATTTACATTCGGAAAAAAATTATCTATTCTAACCTTTTGGAGGATACACTCGTAAAACAAATTCCCGAATGTAACCCTAAAGCTTTTCCCGAATGTAACCTCCAGTCCGATGGTGACTTTGCTTGGATAGTTTACGATACCAATAGTATTAAAAGTAATTTTCATTACAATTTCCTTCAGCAATGCCACATTAGTCTTCCGTTGCGAGCACTTGACTACTAACGCAGCGACCCGGGTTCGATTCCCGCTAATAGCATATTTTTTTTCTTTATTTTCTTTTTAAATATCGATACTTAATTATACTGTTCTTGGTGTGTCATGACATAAAAAGAAGGTATAGGGACATTTTTATGTACTCTCAGCATCTTTGATGTGCTCATGCTTTGTTCAGGATCCTGTACATATTTTATGAACACAAGAACTAACTAGATTCCTTGGATAACTTCATTAAGTAGATTCTAACATAGAGCATAGCGCTCGATAGATTGATATACCTTTTTTTCCGAGTATACTGTTTTATTTTTCCTAATGTTACTATTTGGAATTTACATTTGGAAAAAAAATTATCGATTGTAACCTTTTGGAGGTTACACTCGTAAAACAAATTCACGAATGTAACCCTGAAGCTTTTCCCGAATGTAACCTACAGTCCGATGGTGACTTTGCTTGGGATAGTTTACGATACCATTAGTATTAAAAGTAATTTTCATTACAATTCGCTTCAGCAATGCCACGTTATTCTTTCGTTGCGGGCACTTGACTACTAACGCAGCGACCCGGGTTCGATTCCCGCTGATAGCATATTTTTTTTCTTTATTTTTTTTTTTTAAATATCGATACTTAATTATACTGTTCTTGGTGTGTCATGACATAAAAAGAAGGTATAGGGACATATTTATGTACTCTCAGCATCTTTGATGTGCTCATGCTTTGTTCAGGATCCTGTACATATTTTATGCACACAAGAACTAACTAGATTCCTTGGATAACTTGATTAAGTAGATTCTAACATAGAGCATAGCGCTCGATAGATTGATATACCTTTTTTTCCGAGTATACTGTTTTATTTTTCCTAATGTTACTTTTTGGAATTTACATTCGTAAAAAAAATTATCGATTGTAACCTTTTGGAGGTTACACTCGTAAAACAAATTCCCGAATGTAACCCTGAAGCTTTTCCCGAATGTAACCTCCAGTCCGATGGTGACTTTGCTTGGGATAGTTTACGATACCAATAGTATTAAAAGTAATTTTCGCTACAATTCCCTTCAGCAATGCCACGTTAGTCTTTCGTTGCGGGCACTTGACTACTAACGCAGCCACCCGGGTTCGATTCCCGCTGATAGCCTTTTTTTTTCTTTATTTTTTATTTTTTAAATATCGATACTTAATTATACTGTTCTTGGTGTGTCATGACATTAAAAGAAGGTATAGGAACATTTTTATGTACTCTCAGCATCTTTGATGTGCTCATGCTTTGTTCAGGATCCTGTACATATTTTATGCACACAAGAACTAACTAGATTCCTTGGATAACTTCATTAAGTAGATTCTAACATAGAGCATAGCGCTCGATAGATTGATATACCTTTTTTTCCGAGTATACTGTTTTATTTTTCCTAATGTTACTTTTTGGAATTTACATTCGGAAAAAAATTATCTATTCTAACCTTTTGGAGGAAACACTCGTAAAACAAATTCCCGAATGTAACCCTAAAGCTTTTCCCGAATGTAACCTCCAGTCCGATGGTGACTTTGCTTGGATAGTTTACGATACCAATAGTATTTAAAGTAATTTTCATTACAATTTCCTTCAGCAATGCCACATTAGTCTTCCGTTGCGGGCACTTGACTACTAACGCAGCGACCCGGGTTCGATTCCCGCTGATAGCATATTTTTTTTCTTTATTTTTTTTTTAAATATCGATACATAATTATACTGTTCTTGGTGTGTCATGACATAAAAAGAAGGTATAGGGACATTTTTATGTACTCTCAGCATCTTTGATGTGCTCATGCTTTGTTCAGGATCCTGTACATATTTTATGCACACAAGAACTAACTAGATTCCTTGGATAACTTCATTAAGTAGATTCTAACATAGAGCATAGCGCTCGATAGATTGATATACCTTTTTTTCCGAGTATACTGTTTTAGTTTTCCTAATGTTACTTTTTGGAATTTACATTCGGAAAAAAAATTATCGATTGTAACCTTTTGGAGGTTACACTCGTAAAACAAATTCCCGAATGTAACCCTGAAGCTTTTCCCGAATGTAACCTCCAGTCCGATGGTGACTTTGCTTGGGATAGTTTACGATACCAATAGTATTAAAAGTAATTTTCATTACAATTCCCTTTAGCAATGCCACGTTAGTCTTTCGTTGCGGGCACTTGACTACTAACGCAGCTACCCGGGTTCGATTCTCGCTGATAGCCTATTTTTTTTTCTTTATTTTTTTTTTAAATATCGATACTTAATTCTACTGTTCTTGGTGTGTCATGACATAAAAAGAAGGTATAGGGACATTTTTATGTACTCTCAGCATCTTTGATGTGCTCATGCTTTGTTCAGGATCCTGTACATATTTTATGCACACAAGAACTAACTAGATTCCTTGGATAACTTGATTAAGTAGATTCTCACATAGAGCATAACGCTCAATATATTGATATACCTTTTTTTCCGAGTATACTGTTTTATTTTTCCTAATGTTACTTTTTGGAATTTACATTCGGAAAAAAAATTATCGATTGTAACCTTTTGGAGGTTACTCTCGTAAAACAAATTCCCGAATGTAACCCTGAAGCTTTTCCCGAATGTAACCTCCAGTCCGATGGTGACTTTGCTTGGGATAGTTTACGATACCAATAGTATTAAAAGTAATTTTCATTACAATTCCCTTCAGCAATGCCACGTTAGTCTTTCGTTGCGGGCACTTGACTACTAACGCAGCGACCCGGGTTCGATTCTCGCTGATAGCCTATTTTTTTTTTCTTTATTTTTTTTTTTTTTAATATCGATACTTAATTTTACTGTTCTTGGTGTGTCATGACATAAAAAGAAGGTATAGGGACATTTTTATGTACTCTCAGCATCTTTGATGTGCTCATGCTTTGTTCAGGATCCTGTACATATTTTATGCACACAAGAACTAACTAGATTCCTTGGATAACTTCATTAAGTAGATTCTAACATAGAGCATAGCGCTCGATAGATTGATATACCTTTTTTTCCGAGTATACTGTTTTATTTTTCCTAATGGTACTTTTTGGAATTTACATTCGGAAAAATAATTATCGATTGTAACCTTTTGGAGGTTACACTCGTAAAACAAATTCCCGAATGTAAAGCTGAAGCTTTTCCCCAATGTAACCTCCAGTCCGATGGTGACTTTGCTTGGGATAGTTTACGATAACAATAGTATTAATAGTAATTTTCATTACAATTCCCTTCAGCAATGCCACGTTAGTCTTTCGTTTCGGGCACTTGACTACTAATGCAGCCACCCGGGTTCGATTCCCGCTGATAGCATATTTTTTTTCTTTATTTTTTTTTTAAATATCAATACTTAATTATACTGTTCTTGGTGTGTCATGACATAAAAAGAAGGTATAGGGACATTTTTATGTACTCTCAGCATCTTTGATGTGCTCATGCTTTGTTCAGGATCCTGTACATATTTTATGCACACAAGAACTAACTAGATTCCTTGGATAACTTGATTAAGTAGATTCTAACATAGAGCATAATGCTCGAAAGATTGATATACCTTTTTTTCCGAGTATACTGTTTTATTTTTCATAATGTTACTTTTTGGAATTTACATTCGGAAAAAAAATTATCGATTGTAACCTTTTAGAGGTTACTCTCTTAAAACAAATTCCCGAATGTAACCCTGAAGCTTTTCCCGAATGTAACCTCCAGTCCGATGGTGACTTTGCTTGGGATAGTTTACGATACCAATAGTATTAAAAGTAATTTTCATTACAATTCCCTTCAGCAATGCCACGTTAGTCTTTCGTTGCGGGCACTTGACTACTAACGCAGCGACCCGGGTTCGATTCTCGCTGATAGCCTATTTTTTTTTCTTTATTTTTTTTTTAAATATCGATACTTACTTATACTGTTCTTGGTGTGTCATGACATAAAAAGAAGGTATAGGGACATTTTTATGTACTCTCAGCATCTTTGATGTGCTCATGCTTTGTTCAGGATCCTGTACATATTTTATGCACACAAGAACTAACTAGATTCCTTGGATAACTTCATTAAGTAGATTCTAACATAGAGCATAGCGCTCGATAGATTGATATACCTTTTTTTCCGAGTATACTGTTTTATTTTTCCTAATGGTACTTTTTGGAATTTACATTCGGAAAAATAATTATCGATTGTAACCTTTTGGAGGTTACACTCGTAAAACAAATTCCCGAATGTAAAGCTGAAGCTTTTCCCCAATGTAACCTCCAGTCCGATGGTGACTTTGCTTGGGATAGTTTACGATAACAATAGTATTAATAGTAATTTTCATTACAATTCCCTTCAGCAATGCCACGTTAGTCTTTCGTTTCGGGCACTTGACTACTAATGCAGCCACCCGGGTTCGATTCCCGCTGATAGCATATTTTTTTTCTTTATTTTTTTTTAAATATCAATACTTAATTATACTGTTCTTGGTGTGTCATGACATAAAAAGAAGGTATAGGGACATTTTTATGTACTCTCAGCATCTTTGATGTGCTCATGCTTTGTTCAGGATCCTGTACATATTTTATGCACACAAGAACTAACTAGATTCCTTGGATAACTTGATTAAGTAGATTCTAACATAGAGCATAATGCTCGATAGATTGATATACCTTTTTTTCCGAGTATACTGTTTTATTTTTCATAATGTTACTTTTTGGAATTTACATTCGGAAAAAAAAAATTATCGATTGTAACCTTTTAGAGGTTACTCTCTTAAAACAAATTCCCGAATGTAACCCTGAAGCTTTTCCCGAATGTAACCTCCAGTCCGATGGTGACTTTGCTTGGGATAGTTTACGATACCAATAGTATTAAAAGTAATTTTCATTACAATTCCCTTCAGCAATGCCACGTTAGTCTTTCGTTGCGGGCACTTGACTACTAACGCAGCGACCCGGGTTCGATTCTCGCTGATAGCCTATTTTTTTTTTTTTATTTTTTTTTTAAATATCGATACTTACTTATACTGTTCTTGGTGTGTCATGACATAAAAAGAAGGTATAGGGACATTTTTATGTACTCTCAGCATCTTTGATGTGCTCATGCTTTGTTCAGGGTCCTGTACATATTTTATGCACACAAGAACTAACTAGATTCCTTGGATAACTTCATTAAGTAGATTCTAACATAGAGCATAGCGCTCGATAGATTGATATACCTTTTTTTCCGAGTATACTGTTTTATTTTTCCTAATGGTACTTTTTGGAATTTACATTCGGAAAAATAATTATCGATTGTAACCTTTTGGAGGTTACACTCGTAAAACAAATTCCCGAATGTAACCCTGAAGCTTTTCCCGAATGTAACCTCCAGTCCGATGGTGACTTTGCTTGGGATAGTTTACGATAACAATAGTATTAATAGTAATTTTCATTACAATTCCCTTCAGCAATGCCACGTTAGTCTTTCGTTGCGGGCACTTGACTACTAATGCAAACACCCGGGTTCGATTCCCGCTGATAGCCTATTTTTTTTTCTTTATTTTTTTTTTTAAATATCAATACTTAATTATACTGTTCTTGGGGTGTCATGACATAAAAAGAAGGTATAGGGATATTTTTATGTACTCTCAGCATCTTTGATGTGCTCATGCTTTGTTCAGGGTCCTGTACATATTTTATGCACACAAGAACTAACTAGATTCCTTGGATAACTTAATTAAGTAGATTCTAACATAGAGCATAGCGCTCGATAGATTGATATACCTTTTTTTCCGAGTATACTGTTTTATTTTTCCTAATGGTACTTTTTGGAATTTACATTCGGAACAATAATTATCGATTGTAACCTTTTGGAGGTTACACTCGTAAAACAATTTCCCGAATGTAAACCTAAAGCTTTTCCCGAATGTAACCTCCAGTCCGATGGTGACTTTGCTTGGGATAGTTTACGATAACAATAGTATTAATAGTAATTTTCATTACAATTCCCTTCAGCAATGCCACGTTAGTCTTTCGTTGCGGGCACTTGACTACTAATGCAGCCACCCGGGTTCGATTCCCGCTGATAGCCTATTTTTTTTCTTTATTTTTTTTTTTAAATATCAATACTTAATTATACTGTTCTTGGGGTGTCATGACATAAAAAGAAGGTATAGGGACATTTTTATGTACTCTCAGCATCTTTGATGTGCTCATGCTTTGTTCAGGATCCTGTACATATTTTATGCACACAAGAACTAACTAGATTCCTTGAATAACTTGATTAAGTAGATTCTAACATAGAGCATAGCGCTCAATAGATTGATATACCTTTTTTTCCGAGTATACTGTTTTTTTTCCTAATGTTACATTTTGGAATTTACATTCGGAAAAAAATTTATCGATTGTAACCTTTTGGAGGTTACACTCGTAAAACAAATTCCCGAATGTAACCCTGAAGCTTTTCCCGAATGTAACCTCCAGTCCGATGGTGACTTTGCTTGGGATAGTTTACGATACCAATAGTATTAAAAGTAATTTTCATTACAATTCCCTTCAGCAATGCCACGTTAGTCTTTTGTTGCGGGCACTTGACTACTAACGCAGCGACCCGGGTTCGATTCCCGCTGATAGCATATTTTTGTTTCTTTATTTTTTTTTTTTTTAATATCGATACTTAATTATACTGTTCTTGGTGTGTCATGACATAAAAAGAAGGTATAGGGACATTTTTATGTACTCTCAGCATCTTTGATGTGCTCATGCTTTGTTCAGGATCCTGTACATATTTTATGCACACAAGAACTAACTAGATTCCTTGGATAACTTGATTAAGTAGATTCTAACATAGAGCATAGCGCTCGATAGATTGATATATCTTTTTTTCGAGTATACTGTTTTATTTTTCCTAATGGTACTTTTTGGAATTTACATTCGGAAAAATAATTATCGATTGTAACCTTTTGGAGGTTACACTCGTAAAACAAATTCCCGAATGTAAACCTGAAGCTTTTCCCGAATGTAACCTCCAGTCCGATGGTGACTTTGCTTGAGATAGTTTACGATAACAATAGTATTAATAGTAATTTTCATTACAATTCCCTTCAGCAATGCCACGTTAGTCTTTCGTTGCGGGCACTTGACTACTAATGCAGCCACCCGGGTTCGATTCCCGCTGATAGCCTATTTTTTTTTCTTTATTTTTTTTTTTAAATATCAATACTTAATTATACTGTTCTTGGGGTGTCATGACATAAAAAGAAGGTATAGGGACATTTTTATGTACTCTCAGCATCTTTGATGTGCTCATGCTTTGTTCAGGATCCTGTACATATTTTATGCACACAAGAACTAACTAGATTCCTTGAATAACTTGATTAAGTAGATTCTAACATAGAGCATAGCGCTCAATAGATTGATATACCTTTTTTTCCGAGTATACTGTTTTTTTTCCTAATGTTACATTTTGGAATTTACATTCGGAAAAAAATTTATCGATTGTAACCTTTTGGATGTTACACTCGTAAAACAAATTCCCGAATGTAACCCTGAAGCTTTTCCCGAATGTAACCTCCAGTCCGATGGTGACTTTGCTTGGGATAGTTTACGATACCAATAGTATTAAAAGTAATTTTCATTACAATTCCCTTCAGCAATGCCACGTTAGTCTTTTGTTGCGGGCACTTGACTACTAACGCAGCGACCCGGGTTCGATTCCCGCTGATAGCATATTTTTGTTTCTTTATTTTTTTTTTTTTAATATCGATACTTAATTATACTGTTCTTGGTGTGTCATGACATAAAAAGAAGGTATAGGGACATTTTTATGTACTCTCAGCATCTTTGATGTGCTCATGCTTTGTTCAGGATCCTGTACATATTTTATGCACACAAGAACTAACTAGATTCCTTGGATAACTTGATTAAGTAGATTCTAACATAGAGCATAGCGCTCGATAGATTGATATACCTTTTTTTTCTGAGTATACTGTTTTATTTTTCCTAATGTTACTATTTGGAATTTACATTCGGAAAAAAAATTATCGATTGTAACCATTTGGAGGTTACTCTCGTAAAACAAATTTCCGAATGTAACCCTGAAGCTTTTCCCGAATGTAACCTCCAGTCCGATGGTGACTTTGCTTGGGATAGTTTACGATACCAATAGTATTAAAAGTAATTTTCGTTTAAATTCCCTTCAGCAATGCCACGTTAGTCTTTCGTTGCGGGCACTTGACTACTAACGCAGCGACCCGGGTTCGATTCTCGCTGATAGCCTATTTTTTTTTCTTTATTTTTTTTTTAAATATCGATACTTAATTATACTGTTCTTGGTGTGTCATGACATAAAAAGAAGGTATAGGGACATTTTTATGTACTCTCAGCATCTTTGATGTGCTCATGCTTTGTTCAGGATCCTGTACATATTTTATGCACACAAGAACTAACTAGATTCCTTGGATAACTTCATTAAGTAGATTCTAACATAGAGCATAGCGCTCGATAGATTGATATACCTTTTTTTCCGAGTATACTGTTTTATTTTTCCTAATGTTACTATTTGGAATTTACATTCGGAAAAAAAATTATCGATTGTAACCTTTTGGAGGTTACACTCGAAAAAAAAATTCCCGAATGTAACCCTGAAGCTTTTCCCGAATGTAACCTACAGTCCGATGGTGACTTTGCTTGGGATAGTTTACGATACCATTAGTATTAAAAGTAATTTTCATTACAATTCGCTTCAGCAATGCCACGTTAGTCTTTCGCTGCGGGCACTTGACTACTAACGCAGCGACCCTGGTTCGATTCCCGCTGATAGCATATTTTTTTTCTTTATTTTTTTTTTTAAATATCGATACTTAATTATACTGTTCTTGGTGTGTCATGACATAAAAAGAAGGTATAGGGACATTTTTATGTACTCTCAGCATCTTTGATGTGCTCATGCTTTGTTCAGGATCCTGTACATATTTTATGAACACAAGAACTAACTAGATTCCTTGGATAACTTCATTAAGTAGATTCTAACATAGAGCATAGCGCTCGATAGATTGATATACCTTTTTTTCCGAGTATACTGTTTTATTTTTCCTAATGTTACTATTTGGAATTTACAATCGGAAAAAAAATTATCGATTGTAACCTTTTGGAGGTTACACTCGTAAAACAAATTCCCGAATGTAACCCTGAAGCTTTTCCCGAATGTAACCTACAGTCCGATGGTGACTTTGCTTGGGATAGTTTACGATACCATTAGTATCAAAAGTAATTTTCATTACAATTCGCTTCAGCAATGCCACGTTAGTCTTTCGTTGCGGGCACTTGACTACTAACGCAGCGACCCGGGTTCGATTCCCGCTGATAGCATATTTTTTTTTCTTTATTTTTTTTTTTAAATATCGATACTTAATTATACTGCTCTTGGTGTGTCATGACATAAAAAGAAGGTATAGGGACATTTTTATGTACTCTCAGCATCTTTGATGTGCTCATGCTTTGTTCAGGATCCTGTACATATTTTATGAACACAAGAACTAACTAGATTCCTTGGATAACTTCATTAAGTAGATTCTAACATAGAGCATAGCGCTCGATAGATTGATATACCTTTTTTTCCGAGTATACTGTTTTATTTTTCCTAATGTTACTATTTGGAATTTACAATCGGAAAAAAAATTATCGATTGTAACCTTTTGGAGGTTACACTCGTAAAACAAATTCCCGAATGTAACCCTGAAGCTTTTCCCGAATGTAACCTACAGTCCGATGGTGACTTTGCTTGGGATAGTTTACGATACCATTAGTATCAAAAGTAATTTTCATTACAATTCGCTTCAGCAATGCCACGTTAGTCTTTCGTTGCGGGCACTTGACTACTAACGCAGCGACCCGGGTTCGATTCCCGCTGATAGCATATTTTTTTTTCTTTATTTTTTTTTTTAAATATCGATACTTAATTATACTGCTCTTGGTGTGTCATGACATAAAAAGAAGGTATAGGGACATTTTTATGTACTCTCAGCATCTTTGATGTGCTCATGCTTTGTTCAGGATCCTGTACATATTTTATGCACACAAGAACTAACTAGATTCCTTGGATAACTTGATTAAGTAGATTCTAACATAGAGCATAGCGCTCGATAGATTGATATACCTTTTTTTTCTGAGTATACTGTTTTATTTTTCCTAATGGTACTTTTTGGAATTTACATTCGGAAAAATAATTATCGATTGTAACCTTTTGGAGGTTACTCTCGTAAAACAAATTCCCGAATGTAACCCTGAAGCTTTTCCCGAATGTAACCTCCAGTCCGATGGTGACTTTGCTTGGGATAGTTTACGATTTCAATAGTATTAAAAGTAATTTTCATTACAATTCCCATCAGCAATGCCACGTTAGTCTTTCGTTGCGGGCACTTGACTACGAATGCAGCGACCCGGGTTCGATTCCCGCTGATAGCCTATTTTTTTTTTTATTTTTTTTTTTAAATATCGATACTTAATTATACTGTTCTTGGTGTGTCATGACATAAAAAGAAGGTATAGGGACATTTTTATTTACTCTCAGCATCTTTGATGTGCTCATGCTTTGTTCAGGATCCTGTACATATTTTATGCACACAAGAACTAACTAGATTCCTTGGATAACTTCATTAAGTAGATTCTAACATAGAGCATAGCGCTCGATAGATTTATATACCTTTTTTTCCGAGTATACTGTTTTATTTTTCCTAATGTTACTTTTTGGAATTTACATTCGGAAAAAAATTATCGATTGTAACCTTTTGGAGGATACACTCGTAAAACAAATTCCCGAATGTAACCCTGAAGCTTTTCCCGAATGTAACCTCCAGTCCGATGGTGACTTTGCTTGGGATAGTTTACGATACCAATAGTATTAAAAGTAATTTTCATTACAATTCCCTTCAGCAATGCCACGTTAGTCTTTTGTTGCGGGCACTTGACTACTAACGCAGCGACCCGGGTTCGATTCCCGCTGATAGCATATTTTTGTTTCTTTATTTTTTTTTTTTTAATATCGATACTTAATTATACTGTTCTTGGTGTGTCATGACATAAAAAGAAGGTATAGGGACATTTTTATGTACTCTCAGCATCTTTGATGTGCTCATGCTTTGTTCAGGATCCTGTACATATTTTATGCACACAAGAACTAACTAGATTCCTTGGATAACTTGATTAAGTAGATTCTAACATAGAGCATAGCGCTCGATAGATTGATATATCTTTTTTCCGAGTATACTGTTTTATTTTTCCTAATGGTACTTTTTGGAATTTACATTCGGAAAAATAATTATCGATTGTAACCTTTTGGAGGTTACACTCGTAAAACAAATTCCCGAATGTAAACCTGAAGCTTTTCCCGAATGTAACCTCCAGTCCGATGGTGACTTTGCTTGAGATAGTTTACGATAACAATAGTATTAATAGTAATTTTCATTACAATTCCCTTCAGCAATGCCACGTTAGTCTTTCGTTGCGGGCACTTGACTACTAATGCAGCCACCCGGGTTCGATTCCCGCTGATAGCCTATTTTTTTTCTTTATTTTTTTTTTTAAATATCAATACTTAATTATACTGTTCTTGGGGTGTCATGACATAAAAAGAAGGTATAGGGACATTTTTATGTACTCTCAGCATCTTTGATGTGCTCATGCTTTGTTCAGGATCCTGTACATATTTTATGCACACAAGAACTAACTAGATTCCTTGAATAACTTGATTAAGTAGATTCTAACATAGAGCATAGCGCTCAATAGATTGATATACCTTTTTTTCCGAGTATACTGTTTTTTTTCCTAATGTTACATTTTGGAATTTACATTCGGAAAAAAATTTATCGATTGTAACCTTTTGGATGTTACACTCGTAAAACAAATTCCCGAATGTAACCCTGAAGCTTTTCCCGAATGTAACCTCCAGTCCGATGGTGACTTTGCTTGGGATAGTTTACGATACCAATAGTATTAAAAGTAATTTTCATTACAATTCCCTTCAGCAATGCCACGTTAGTCTTTTGTTGCGGGCACTTGACTACTAACGCAGCGACCCGGGTTCGATTCCCGCTGATAGCATATTTTTGTTTCTTTATTTTTTTTTTTTTAATATCGATACTTAATTATACTGTTCTTGGTGTGTCATGACATAAAAAGAAGGTATAGGGACATATTTATGTACTCTCAGCATCTTTGATGTGCTCATGCTTTGTTCAGGATCCTGTACATATTTTATGCACACAAGAACTAACTAGATTCCTTGGATAACTTCATTAAGTAGATTCTAACATAGAGCATAGCGCTCGATAGATTGATATTCCTTTTTTTCCGAGTATACTGTTTAATTTTTCCTAATGGTACTTTTTGGAATTTACATTCGGAAAAAAAATTATCGATTGTAACCTTTTAGAGGTTAAACTCGTAAAACAAATTCCCGAATGTAACCCTGAAGCTTTTCCCGAATGTAACCTCCAGTCCGATGGTGACTTTGCTTGGGATAGTTTACGATACCAATAGTATTAAAAGTAATTTTCATTACAATTCCCTTCAGCAATGCCACGTTAGTCTTTCGTTGCGGGCACTTGACTACTAACGCAGCTACCCGGGTTCGATTCCCGCTGATAGCCTTTTTTTTTCTTTATTTTTTATTTTTTAAATATCGATACTTAATTATACTGTTCTTGGTGTGTCATGACATTAAAAGAAGGTATAGGAACATTTTTATGTACTTTCAGCATCTTTGATGTGCTCATGCTTTGTTCAGGATCCTGTACATATTTTATGCACACAAGAACTAACTAGATTCCTTGGATAACTTGATTAAGTAGATTCTAACATAGAGCATAACGCTCGATAGATTGATATACCTTTTTTTTCGAGTATACTGTTTTATTTTTCCTAATGTTACTTTTTGGAATTTACATTCGGAAAAAAAATTATCGATTGTAACCTTTTGGAGGTTACTCTCGTAAAACAAATTTCCGAATGTAACCCTGAAGCTTTTCCCGAATGTAACCTCCAGTCCGATGGTGACTTTGCTTGGGATAGTTTACGATACCAATAGTATCAAAAGTAACTCTCGTTACAATTCCCTTCAGCAATGCCACGTTAGTCTTTCGTTGCGGGCACTTGACTACTAACGCAGCGACCCGGGTTCGATTCTCGCTGATAGCCTATTTTTTTTTCTTTATTTTTTTTTTAAATATCGATACTTAATTATACTGTTCTTGGTGTGTCATGACATAAAAAGAAGGTATAGGGACATTTTTATGTACTCTCAGCATCTTTGATGTGCTCATGCTTTGTTCAGGATCCTGTACATATTTTATGCACACAAGAACTAACTAGATTCCTTGGATAACTTGATTAAGTAGATTCTAACATAGAGCATAGCGCTCGATAGATTGATATACCTTTTTTTCCGAGTATACTGTTTTATTTTTCCTAATGTTACTATTTGGAATTTACATTCGGAAAAAAAATTATCGATTGTAACCATTTGGAGGTTACTCTCGTAAAACAAATTTCCGAATGTAACCCTGAAGCTTTTCCCGAATGTAACCTCCGGTCCGATGGTGACTTTGCTTGGGATAGTTTACGATACCAATAGTATTAAAAGTAATTTTCGTTTAAATTCCCTTCAGCAATGCCACATTAGTCTTTCGTTGCGGGCACTTGACTACTAACGCAGCGACCCGGGTTCGATTCTCGCTGATAGCCTATTTTTTTTTCTTTATTTTTTTTTTAAATATCGATACTTAATTATACTGTTCTTGGTGTGTCATGACATAAAAAGAAGGTATAGGGACATTTTTATGTACTCTCAGCATCTTTGATGTGCTCATGCTTTGTTCAGGATCCTGTACATATTTTATGCACACAAGAACTAACTAGATTCCTTGGATAACTTCATTAAGTAGATTCTAACATAGAGCATAGCGCTCGATAGATTGATATACCTTTTTTTCCGAGTATACTGTTTTATTTTTCCTAATGTTACTATTTGGAATTTACATTCGGAAAAAAAATTATCGATTGTAACCTTTTGGAGGTTACACTCGAAAAAAAAATTCCCGAATGTAACCCTGAAGCTTTTCCCGAATGTAACCTACAGTCCGATGGTGACTTTGCTTGGGATAGTTTACGATACCATTAGTATTAAAAGTAATTTTCATTACAATTCGCTTCAGCAATGCCACGTTAGTCTTTCGTTGCGGGCACTTGACTACTAACGCAGCGACCCTGGTTCGATTCCCGCTGATAGCATATTTTTTTTCTTTATTTTTTTTTTTAAATATCGATACTTAATTATACTGTTCTTGGTGTGTCATGACATAAAAAGAAGGTATAGGGACATTTTTATGTACTCTCATCATCTTTGATGTGCTCATGCTTTGTTCAGGATCCTGTACATATTTTATGAACACAAGAACTAACTAGATTCCTTGGATAACTTCATTAAGTAGATTCTAACATAGAGCATAGCGCTCGATAGATTGATATACCTTTTTTTCCGAGTATACTGTTTTATTTTTCCTAATGTTACTATTTGGAATTTACAATCGGAAAAAAAATTATCGATTGTAACCTTTTGGAGGTTACACTCGTAAAACAAATTCCCGAATGTAACCCTGAAGCTTTTCCCGAATGTAACCTACAGTCCGATGGTGACTTTGCTTGGGATAGTTTACGATACCATTAGTATCAAAAGTAATTTTCATTACAATTCGCTTCAGCAATGCCACGTTAGTCTTTCGTTGCGGGCACTTGACTACTAACGCAGCGACCCGGGTTCGATTCCCGCTGATAGCATATTTTTTTTTCTTTATTTTTTTTTTTTAAATATCGATACTTAATTATACTGCTCTTGGTGTCTCATGACATAAAAAGAAGGTATAGGGACATTTTTATGTACTCTCAGCATCTTTGATGTGCTCATGCTTTGTTCAGGATCCTGTACATATTTTATGCACACAAGAACTAACTAGATTCCTTGGATAACTTGATTAAGTAGATTCTAACATAGAGCATAGCGCTCGATAGATTGATATACCTTTTTTTTCTGAGTATACTGTTTTATTTTTCCTAATGGTACTTTTTGGAATTTACATTCGGAAAAATAATTATCGATTGTAACCTTTTGGAGGTTACTCTCGTAAAACAAATTCCCGAATGTAACCCTGAAGCTTTTCCCGAATGTAACCTCCAGTCCGATGGTGACTTTGCTTGGGATAGTTTACGATATCAATAGTATTAAAAGTAATTTTCATTACAATTCCCATCAGCAATGCCACGTTAGTCTTTCGTTGCGGGCACTTGACTACGAATGCAGCGACCCGGGTTCGATTCCCGCTGATAGCCTATTTTTTTTTCTTTATTTTTTTTTTTAAATATCGATACTTAATTATACTGTTCTTGGTGTGTCATGACATAAAAAGAAGGTATAGGGACATTTTTATTTACTCTCAGCATCTTTGATGTGCTCATGCTTTGTTCAGGATCCTGTACATATTTTATGCACACAAGAACTAACTAGATTCCTTGGATAACTTCATTAAGTAGATTCTAACATAGAGCATAGCGCTCGATAGATTTATATACCTTTTTTTCCGAGTATACTGTTTTATTTTTCCTAATGTTACTTTTTGGAATTTACATTCGGAAAAAAATTATCGATTGTAACCTTTTGGAGGATACACTCGTAAAACAAATTCCCGAATGTAACCTTGAAGCTTTTCCCGAATGTAACCTCCAGTCCGATGGTGACTTTGCATGGGATAGTTTACAATACCAATAGTATTAAAAGTAATTTTCATTACAATTCCCTTCAGCAATGCCACGTTAGTCTTTCGTTGCGGGCACTTGACTATTAACGCAGCGACCCGGGTTCGATTCCCGCTGATAGCCTATTTTTTTTTCTTTATTTTTTTTTTTAAATATCGATACTTAATTATACTGTTCTTGGTGTGTCATGACATAAAAAGAAGGTATAGGGACATTTTTATGTACTCTCAGCATCTTTGATGTGCTCATGCTTTGTTCAGGATCCTGTACATATTTTATGCACACAAGAACTAACTAGATTCCTTGGATAACTTCATTAAGTAGATTCTAACATAGAGCATAGCGCTCGATAGATTGATATACCTTTTTTTCCGAGTATACTGTTTTATTTTTCCTAGTGTTACTTTTTGGAATTTACATTCGGAAAAAAATTATCTATTCTAACCTTTTGGAGGATACACTCGTAAAACAAATTCCCGAATGTAACCCTAAAGCTTTTCCCGAATGTAACCTCCAGTCCGATGGTGACTTTGCTTGGATAGTTTACGATACCAATAGTATTAAAAGTAATTTTCATTACACTTTCCTTCAGCAATGCCACATTAGTCTTTCGTTGCGGGCACTTGACTACTAACGCAGCGACCCGGGTTCGATTCCCGCTGATAGCCTAATTTTTTTTTCTTTATTTTTTTTTAAATATCGATACTTAATTATACTGTTCTTGGTGTGTCATGACATAAAAAGAAGGTATAGGGACATTTTTATGTACTCTCAGCATCTTTGATGTGCTCATGCTTTGTTCAGGATCCTGTACATATTTTATGAACACAAGAACTAACTAGATTCCTTGGATAACTTCATTAAGTAGATTCTAACATAGAGCATAGCGCTCGATAGATTGATATACCTTTTTTTCCGAGTATACTGTTTTATTTTTCCTAATGTTACTATTTGGAATTTACATTTGGAAAAAAAATTATCGATTGTAACCTTTTGGAGGTTACACTCGTAAAACAAATTCCCGAATGTAACCCTGAAGATTTTCCCGAATGTAACCTACAGTCCGATGGTGACTTTGCTTGGGATAGTTTACGATACCATTAGTATTAAAAGTAATTTTCATTACAATTCGCTTCAGCAATGCCACGTTAGTCTTTCGTTGCGGGCACTTGACTACTAACGCAGCGACCCG
The DNA here is from genome assembly GCF_932526225.1 of Nematostella vectensis. Classification (NCBI taxonomy): domain Eukaryota; kingdom Metazoa; phylum Cnidaria; class Anthozoa; order Actiniaria; family Edwardsiidae; genus Nematostella; species Nematostella vectensis. The sequence continues at coordinate 15,861,498 of NC_064046.1, read as the reverse complement.
GGTTCGATTCCCGCTGATAGCATATTTTTTTTCTTTATTTTTTTTTTTAAATATCGATACTTAATTATACTGTTCTTGGTGTGTCATGACATAAAAAGAAGGTATAGGGACATATTTATGTACTCTCAGCATCTTTGATGTGCTCATGCTTTGTTCAGGATCCTGTACATATTTTATGCACACAAGAACTAACTAGATTCCTTGGATAACTTGATTAAGTAGATTCTAACATAGAGCATAGCGCTCGATAGATTGATATACCTTTTTTTCCGAGTATACTGTTTTATTTTTCCTAATGTTACTTTTTGGAATTTACATTCGTAAAAAAAATTATCGATTGTAACCTTTTGGAGGTTACACTCGTAAAACAAATTCCCGAATGTAACCCTGAAGCTTTTCCCGAATGTAACCTCCAGTCCGATGGTGACTTTGCTTGGGATAGTTTACGATACCAATAGTATTAAAAGTAATTTTCATTACAATTCCATTCAGCAATGCCACGTTAGTCTTTCGTTGCGGGCACTTGACTACTAACGCAGCCACCCGGGTTCGATTCCCGCTGATAGACTTTTTTTTTTATTTTTTTTTTATTTTTTAAATATCGATACTTAATTATACTGTTCTTGGTGTGTCATGACATTAAAAGAAGGTATAGGAACATTTTTATGTACTCTCAGCATCTTTGATGTGCTCATGCTTTGTTCAGGATCCTGTACATATTTTATGCACACAAGAACTAACTAGATTCCTTGGATAACTTCATTAAGTAGATTCTAACATAGAGCATAGCGCTCGATAGATTTATATACCTTTTTTTCCGAGTATACTGTTTTATTTTTCCTAATGTTACTTTTTGGAATTTACATTCGGAAAAAAATTATCTATTCTAACCTTTTGGAGGATACACTCGTAAAACAAATTCCCGAATGTAACCCTAAAGCTTTTCCCGAATGTAACCTCCAGTCCGATGGTGACTTTGCTTGGATAGTTTACGATACCAATAGTATTAAAAGTAATTTTCATTACAATTTCCTTCAGCAATGCCACATTAGTCTTCCGTTGCGGGCACTTGACTATTAACGCAGCGACCCGGGTTCGATTCCCGCTGATAGCCTATTTTTTTTTCTTTATTTTTTTTTTAAATATCGATACTTGATTATACTGTTCTTGGTGTGTCATGACATAAAAAGAAGGTATAGGGACATTTTTATGTACTCTCAGCATCTTTGATGTGCTCATGCTTTGTTCAGGATCCTGTACATATTTTATGCACACAAGAACTAACTAGATTCCTTGGATAACTTCATTAAGTAGATTCTAACATAGAGCATAGCGCTCGATAGATTGATATACCTTTTTTTCCGAGTATACTGTTTTATTTTTCCTAGTGTTACTTTTTGGAATTTACATTCGGAAAAAAATTATCTATTCTAACCTTTTGTAGGATACACTCGTAAAACAAATTCCCGAATGTAACCCTAAAGCTTTTCCCGAATGTAACCTCCAGTCCGATGGTGACTTTGCTTGGATAGTTTACGATACCAATAGTATTAAAAGTAATTTTCATTACACTTTCCTTCAGCAATGCCACATCAGTCTTTCGTTGCGGGCACTTGACTACTAACGCAGCGACCCGGGTTCGATTCCCGCTGATAGCCTAATTTTTTTTTCTTTATTTTTTTTTAAATATCGATACTTAATTATACTGTTCTTGGTGTGTCATGACATAAAAAGAAGGTATAGGGACATTTTTATGTACTCTCAGCATCTTTGATGTGCTCATGCTTTGTTCAGGATCCTGTACATATTTTATGAACACAAGAACTAACTAGATTCCTTGGATAACTTCATTAAGTAGATTCTAACATAGAGCATAGCGCTCGATAGATTGATATACCTTTTTTTCCGAGTATACTGTTTTATTTTTCCTAATGTTACTATTTGGAATTTACATTTGGAAAAAAAATTATCGATTGTAACCTTTTGGAGGTTACACTCGTAAAACAAATTCCCGAATGTAACCCTGAAGCTTTTCCCGAATGTAACCTACAGTCCGATGGTGACTTTGCTTGGGATAGTTTACGATACCATTAGTATTAAAAGTAATTTTCATTACAATTCGCTTCAGCAATGCCACGTTAGTCTTTCGTTGCGGGCACTTGACTACTAACGCAGCGACCCGGGTTCGATTCCCGCTGATAGCATATTTTTTTTCTTTATTTTTTTTTTTAAATATCGATACTTAATTATACTGTTCTTGGTGTGTCATGACATAAAAAGAAGGTATAGGGACATATTTATGTACTCTCAGCATCTTTGATGTGCTCATGCTTTGTTCAGGATCCTGTACATATTTTATGCACACAAGAACTAACTAGATTCCTTGGATAACTTGATTAAGTAGATTCTAACATAGAGCATAGCGCTCGATAGATTGATATACCTTTTTTTCCGAGTATACTGTTTTATTTTTCCTAATGTTACTTTTTGGAATTTACATTCGTAAAAAAAATTATCGATTGTAACCTTTTGGAGGTTACACTCGTAAAACAAATTCCCGAATGTAACCCTGAAGCTTTTCCCGAATGTAACCTCCAGTCCGATGGTGACTTTGCTTGGGATAGTTTACGATACCAATAGTATTAAAAGTAATTTTCATTACAATTCCCTTCAGCAATGCCACGTTAGTCTTTCGTTGCGGGCACTTGACTACTAACGCAGCCACCCGGGTTCGATTCCCGCTGATAGCCTTTTTTTTTCTTTATTTTTTATTTTTTAAATATCGATACTTAATTATACTGTTCTTGGTGTGTCATGACATTAAAAGAAGGTATAGGAACATTTTTATGTACTCTCAGCATCTTTGATGTGCTCATGCTTTGTTCAGGATCCTGTACATATTTTATGCACACAAGAACTAACTAGATTCCTTGGATAACTTCATTAAGTAGATTCTAACATAGAGCATAGCGCTCGATAGATTGATATATCTTTTTTTCCGAGTATACTGTTTTATTTTTCCTAATGGTCCTTTTTGGAATTTACATTCGGAAAAAATTATCTCTTCTAACCTTTTGGAGGATACACTCGTAAAACAAATTCCCGAATGTAACCCTAAAGCTTTTCCCGAATGTAACCTCCAGTCCGATGGTGACTTTGCTTGGGATAGTTTACGATACCAATAGTATTAAAAGTAATTTTCATTACAATTCCCTTCAGCAATGCCACATTAGTCTTTCGTTGCGGGCACTTGACTACTAACGCAGCGACCCGGGTTCGATTCCCGCTGATAGCCTATTTTTTTTTTTCTTTATTTTTTTTTAAATATCGATACTTAATTATACTGTTCTTGGTGTGTCATGACATAAAAAGAAGGTATAGGGACATATTTATGTACTTTTAGCATCTTTGATGTGCTCATGCTTTGTTCAGGATCCTGTACATATTTTATGCACACAAGAACTAATTAGATTCCTTGGATAACTTCATTAAGTAGATTCTAACATAGAGCATAGCGCTCGATAGATTGATATACCTTTTTTTCCGAGTATACTGTTTTATTTTTCCTAATGTTACTATTTGGAATTTACATTCGGAAAAAAAATTATCGATTGTAACCTTTTGGAGATTACACTCGAAAAAAAAATTCCCGAATGTAACCCTGAAGCTTTTCCCGAATGTAACCTACAGTCCGATGGTGACTTTGCTTGGGATAGTTTACGATACCATTAGTATTAAAAGTAATTTTCATTACAATTCGCTTCAGCAATGCCACGTTAGTCTTTCGTTGCGGGCACTTGACTACTAACGCAGCGACCCGGATTCGATTCCCGCTGATAGCATATTTATTTTCTTTATTTTTTTTTTTAAATATCAATACTTAATTATACTGTTCTTGGTGTGTCATGACATAAAAAGAAGGTATAGGGACATTTTTATGTACTCTCAGCATCTTTGATGTGCTCATGCTTTGTTCAGGATCCTGTACATATTTTATGCACACAAGAACTAACTAGATTCCTTGAATAACTTGATTAAGTAGATTCTAACATAGAGCATAGCGCTCGATAGATTGATATACCTTTTTTTGCGAGTATACTGTTTTATTTTTCCTAATGTTACTTTTTGGAATTTACATTCGTAAAAAAAATTATCGATTGTAACCTTTTGGAGGTTACACTCGTAAAACAAATTCCCGAATGTAACCCTGAAGCTTTTCCCGAATGTAACCTCCAGTCCGATGGTGACTTTGCTTGGGATAGTTTACGATACCAATAGTATTAAAAGTAATTTTCATTACAATTCCCTTCAGCAATGCCACGTTAGTCTTTCGTTGCGGGCACTTGACTACTAACGCAGCCACCCGGGTTCGATTCCCGCTGATAGCCTTTTTTTTTCTTTATTTTTTATTTTTTAAATATCGATACTTAATTATACTGTTCTTGGTGTGTCATGACATTAAAAGAAGGTATAGGAACATTTTTATGTACTCTCAGCATCTTTGATGTGCTCATGCTTTGTTCAGGATCCTGTACATATTTTATGCACACAAGAACTAACTAGATTCCTTGGATAACTTCATTAAGTAGATTCTAACATAGAGCATAGCGCTCGATAGATTGATATATCTTTTTTTCCGAGTATACTGTTTTATTTTTCCTAATGGTCCTTTTTGGAATTTACATTCGGAAAAAAATTATCTCTTCTAACCTTTTGGAGGATACACTCGTAAAACAAATTCCCGAATGAAACCCTAAAGCTTTTCCCGAATGTAACCTCCAGTCCGATGGTGACTTTGCTTGGGATAGTTTACGATACCAATAGTATTAAAAGTAATTTTCATTACAATTCCCTTCAGCAATGCCACATTAGTCTTTCGTTGCGGGCACTTGACTACTAACGCAGCGACCCGGGTTCGATTCCCGCTGATAGCCTATTTTTTTTTTTCTTTATTTTTTTTTAAATATCGATACTTAATTATACTGTTCTTGGTGTGTCATGACATAAAAAGAAGGTATAGGGACATATTTATGTACTCTTAGCATCTTTGATGTGCTCATGCTTTGTTCAGGATCCTGTACATATTTTATGCACACAAGAACTAATTAGATTCCTTGGATAACTTCATTAAGTAGATTCTAACATAGAGCATAGCGCTCGATAGATTGATATACCTTTTTTTCCGAGTATACTGTTTTATTTTTCCTAATGTTACTATTTGGAATTTACATTCGGAAAAAAAATTATCGATTGTAACCTTTTGGAGGTTACACTCGTAAAACAAATTCCCGAATGTAACCCTGAAGCTTTTCCCGAATGTAACCTACAGTCCGATGGTGACTTTGCTTGGGATAGTTTACGATACCATTAGTATTAAAAGTAATTTTCATTACAATTCGCTTCAGCAATGCCACGTTAGTCTTTCGTTGCGGGCACTTGACTACTAACGCAGCGACCCGGATTCGATTCCCGCTGATAGCATATTTATTTTCTTTATTTTTTTTTTTTTAAATATCGATACTTAATTATTCTGTTCTTGGTGTGTCATGACATAAAAAGAAGGTATAGGGACATTTTTATGTACTCTCAGCATCTTTGATGTGCTCATGCTTTGTTCAGGATCCTGTACATATTTTATGCACACAAGAACTAACTAGATTCCTTGGATAACTTCATTAAGTAGATTCTAACATAGAGCATAGCGCTCGATAGATTGATATACCTTTTTTTCCGAGTATACTGTTTTATTTTTCCTAATGGTACTTTTTGGAATTTACATTCGGAAAAATAATTATCGATTGTAACCTTTTGGAGGTTACACTCGTAAAACAAATTCCCGAATGTAACCCTGAAGCTTTTCCCGAATGTAACCTCCAGTCCGATGGTGACTTTGCTTGGGATAGTTTACGATAACAATAGTATTAATAGTTATTTTTATTACAATTCCATTCAGCAATGCCACGTTAGTCTTTCGTTGCGGGCACTTGACTACTAATGCAGCCACCCGGGTTCGATTCCCTCTGATAGCCTATTTTTTTTTTCTTTATTTTTTTTTTTTAAATATCAATACTTAATTATACTGTTCTTGGTGTGTCATGACATAAAAAGAAGGTATAGGGACATTTTTATGTACTCTCAGCATCTTTGATGTGCTCATGCTTTGTTCAGGATCCTGTACATATTTTATGCACACAAGAACTAACTAGATTCCTTGAATAACTTGATTAAGTAGATTCTAACATAGAGCATAGCGCTCGATAGATTGATATACCTTTTTTTGCGAGTATACTGTTTTATTTTTCCTAATGTTACTTTTTGGAATATACATTCGGAAAAAAAAATTATCGATTGTAACCTATTGGAGGTTACACTCGTAAAACAAATTCCCGAATGTAACCCTGAAGCTTTTCCCGAATGTAACCTCCAGTCCGATGGTGACTTTGCTTGGGATAGTTTACGATACCATTAGTATTAAAAGTAATTTTCATTAAAATTCCCTTCAGCAATGCCACGTTAGTCTTTCGTTGCGGGCACTTGACTACTAACGCATCGACCCGGGTTCGATTCCCGCTGATAGCCTATTTTTTTTCTTTATTTTTTTTTAAATATCGATACTTAATTATACTGCTCTGGGTGTGTCATGACATAAAAAGAAGGTATAGGGACATTTTTATGTACTCTCAGCATCTTTGATGTGATCATGCTTTGTTCAGGATCCTGTACATATTTTATGCACACAAGAACTAACTAGATTCCTTGGATAACTTGATTAAGTAGATTCTAACATAGAGCATAGCGCTCGATAGATTGATATACCTTTTTTTCCGAGTATACTGTTTTAGTTTTCCTAATGTTACTTTTTGGAATTTACATTCGGAAAAAAAATTATCGATTGTAACCTTCTGGAGGTTACACTCGTAAAACAAATTCCCGAATGTAACCCTGAAGCTTTTCCCGAATGTAACCTCCAGTCCGATGGTGACTTTGCTTGGGATAGTTTACGATACCAATAGTATTAAAAGTAATTTTCATTACAATTCCCTTTAGCAATGCCACGTTAGTCTTTCGTTGCGGGCACTTGACTACTAACGCAGCTACCCGGGTTCGATTCTCGCTGATAGCCTATTTTTTTTCTTTATTTTTTTTTAAATATCGATACTTACTTATACTGTTCTTGGTGTGTCATGACATAAAAAGAAGGTATAGGGACATTTTTATGTACTCTCAGCATCTTTGATGTGCTCATGCTTTGTTCAGGATCCTGTACATATTTTATGCACACAAGAACTAACTAGATTCCTTGGATAACTTGATTAAGTAGATTCTAACATAGAGCATAACGCTCGATAGATTGATATACCTTTTTTTCCGAGTATACTGTTTTATTTTTCCTAATGTTACTTTTTGGAATTTACATTCGGAAAAAAAATTATCGATTGTAACCTTTTGGAGGTTACTCTCGTAAAACAAATTCCCGAATGTAACCCTGAAGCTTTTCCCGAATGTAACCTCCAGTCTGATGGTGACTTTGCTTGGGATAGTTTACGATACCAATAGTATTAAAAGTAATTTTCATTACAATTCCCTTCAGCAATGCCACGTTAGTCTTTCGTTGCGGGCACTTGACTACTAACGCAGCGACCCGGGTTCGATTCTCGCTGATAGCCTATTTTTTTTTCTTTATTTTTTTTTAAATATCCATACTTAATTTTACTGTTCTTGGTGTGTCATGACATAAAAAGAAGGTATAGGGACATTTTTATGTACTCTCAGCATCTTTGATGTGCTCATGCTTTGTTCAGGATCCTGTACATATTTTATGCACACAAGAACTAACTAGATTCCTTGGATAACTTCATTAAGTAGATTCTAACATAGAGCATAGCGCTCGATAGATTGATATACCTTTTTTTCCGAGTATACTGTTTTATTTTTCCTAATGGTACTTTTTGGAATTTACATTCGGAAAAATAATTATCGATTGTAACCTTTTGGAGGTTACACTCGTAAAACAAATTCCCGAATGTAAAGCTGAAGCTTTTCCCCAATGTAACCTCCAGTCCGATGGTGACTTTGCTTGGGATAGTTTACGATAACAATAGTATTTATAGTAATTTTCATTACAATTCCCTTCAGCAATGCCACGTTAGTCTTTCGTTGCGGGCACTTGACTACTAATGCAGCCACCCGGGTTCGATTCCCGCTGATAGCCTATTTTTTTTTCTTTATTTTTTTTTTAAATATCAATACTTAATTATACTGTTCTTGGTGTGTCATGACATAAAAAGAAGGTAAAGGGACATTTTTATGTACTCTCAGCATCTTTGATGTGTTCATGCTTTGTTCAGGATCCTGTACATATTTTATGCACACAAGAACTAACTAGATTCCTTGGATAACTTGATTAAGTAGATTCTAACATAGAGCATAATGCTCGATAGATTGATATACCTTTTTTTCCGAGTATACTGTTTTATTTTTCATAATGTTACTTTTTGGAATTTACATTCGGAAAAAAAATTATCGATTGTAACCTTTTAGAGGTTACTCTCTTAAAACAAATTCCCGAATGTAACCCTGAAGCTTTTCCCGAATGTAACCTCCAGTCCGATGGTGACTTTGCTTGGGATAGTTTACGATAACAATAGTATTAATAGTAATTTTCATTACAATTCCCTTCAGCAATGCCACGTTAGTCTTTCGTTGCGGGCACTTGACTACTAATGCAGCCACCCGGGTTCGATTCCCGCTGATAGCCTATTTTTTTTTCTTTATTTTTTTTTTAAATATCAATACTTAATTATACTGTTCTTGGGGTGTCATGACATAAAAAGAAGGTATAGGGACATTTTTATGTACTCTCAGCATCTTTGATGTGCTCATGCTTTGTTCAGGATCCTGTACATATTTTATGCACACAAGAACTAACTAGATTCCTTGAATAACTTGATTAAGTAGATTCTAACATAGAGCATAGCGCTCAATAGATTGATATACCTTTTTTTCCGAGTATACTGTTTTTTTTACTAATGTTACATTTTGGAATTTACATTCGGAAAAAAATTTATCGATTGTAACCTTTTGGAGGTTACACTCGTAAAACAAATTCCCGAATGTAACCCTGAAGCTTTTCCCGAATGTAACCTCCAGTCCGATGGTGACTTTGCTTGGGATAGTTTATGATACCAATAGTATTAAAAGTAATTTTCATTACAATTCCCTTCAGCAATGCCACGTTAGTCTTTTGTTGCGGGCACTTGACTACTAACGCAGCGACCCGGGTTCGATTCCCGCTGATAGCATATTTTTGTTTCTCTATTTTTTTTTTTTAATATCGATACTTAATTATACTGTTCTTGGTGTGTCATGACATAAAAAGAAGGTATAGGGACATATTTATGTACTCTCAGCATCTTTGATGTGCTCATGCTTTGTTCAGGATCCTGTACATATTTTATGCACACAAGAACTAACTAGATTCCTTGGATAACTTCATTAAGTAGATTCTAACATAGAGCATAGCGCTCGATAGATTGATATACCTTTTTTTCCGAGTATACTGTTTAATTTTTCCTAATGTTACTTTTTGGAATTTACATTCGGAAAAAAAATTATCGATTGTAACCTTTTAGAGGTTAAACTCGTAAAACAAATTCCCGAATGTAACCCTGCAGCTTTTCCCGAATGTAACCTCCAGTCCGATGGTGACTTTGCTTGGGATAGTTTACGATACCAATAGTATTAAAAGTAATTTTCATTACAATTCCCTTCAGCAATGCCACGTTAGTCTTTCGTTGCGGGCACTTGACTACTAACGCAGCTACCCGGGTTCGATTCCCGCTGATAGCCTTTTTTTTTCTTTATTTTTTATTTTTTAAATATCGATACTTAATTATACTGTTCTTGGTGTGTCATGACATTAAAAGAAGGTATAGGAACATTTTTATGTACTCTCAGCATCTTTGATGTGCTCATGCTTTGTTCAGGATCCTGTACATATTTTATGCACACAAGAACTAACTAGATTCCTTGGATAACTTGATTAAGTAGATTCTAACATAGAGCATAACGCTCGATAGATTGATATACCTTTTTTTCCGAGTATACTGTTTTATTTTTCCTAATGTTACTTTTTGGAATTTACATTCGGAAAAATAATTATCGATTGTAACCTTTTGGAGGTTACTCTCGTAAAACAAATTTCCGAATGTAACCCTGAAGCTTTTCCCGAATGTAACCTCCAGTCCGATGGTGACTTTGCTTGGGATAGTTTACGATACCAATAGTATTAAAAGTAACTTTCGTTACAATTCCCTTCAGCAATGTAACGTTAGTCTTTCGTTGCGGGCACTTGACTACTAACGCAGCGACCCGGGTTCGATTCTCGCTGATAGCCTATTTTTTTTCTTTATTTTTTTTTTAAATATCGATACTTAATTATACTGTTCTTGGAGTGTCATGACATAAAAAGAAGGTATAGGGACATTTTTATGTACTCTCAGCATCTTTGATGTGCTCATGCTTTGTTCAGGATCCTGTACATATTTTATGCACACAAGAACTAACTAGATTCCTTGGATAACTTGATTAAGCAGATTCTAACATAGAGCATAGCGCTCGATAGATTGATATACCTTTTTTTCCGAGTATACTGTTTTATTTTTCCTAATGTTACTATTTGGAATTTACATTCGGAAAAAAAATTATCGATTGTAACCTTTTGGAGGTTACTCTCGTAAAACAAATTTCCGAATGTGACCCTGAAGCTTTTCCCGAATGTAACCTCCAGTCCGATGATGACTTTGCTTGGGATAGTTTACGATACCAATAGTATTAAAAGTAATTTTCGTTTAAATTCCCTTCAGCAATGCCACGTTAGTCTTTCGTTGCGGGCACTTGACTACTAACGCAGCGACCCGTGTTCGATTCTCGCTGATAGCCTATTTTTTTTTCTTTATTTTTTTTTTTAAATATCGATACTTAATTATACTGTTCTTGGTGTGTCATGACATAAAAAGAAAGTATAGGGACATTTTTATGTACTCTCAGCATCTTTGATGTGCTCATGCTTTGTTCAGGATCCTGTACATATTTTATGCACACAAGAACTAACTAGATTCCTTGGATAACTTCATTAAGTAGATTCTAACATAGAGCATAGCGCTCGATAGATTGATATACCTTTTTTTCCGAGTATACTGTTTTATTTTTCCTAATGTTACTATTTGGAATTTACATTCGGAAAAAAAATTATCGATTGTAACCTTTTGGAGGTTACACTCGTAAAACAAATTCCCGAATGTAACCCTGAAGCTTTTCCCGTATGTAACCTACAGTCCGATGGTGACTTTGCTTGGGATAGTTTACGATACCATTAGTATTAAAAGTAATTTTCATTACAATTCGCTTCAGCAATGCCACGTTAGTCTTTCGTTGCGGGCACTTGACTACTAACGCAGCGACCCGGGTTCGATTTCCGCTGATAGCATATTTTTTTTCTTTATTTTTTTTTTTAAATATCGATACTTAATTATACTGTTCTTGGTGTGTCATGACATAAAAAGAAGGTATAGGGACATTTTTATGTACTCTCAGCATCTTTGATGTGCTCATGCTTTGTTCAGGATCCTGTACATATTTTATGAACACAAGAACTAACTAGATTCCTTGGATAACTTCATTAAGTAGATTCTAACATAGAGCATAGCGCTCGATAGATTGATATACCTTTTTTCCCGAGTATACTGTTTTATTTTTCCTAATGTTACTATTTGGAATTTACATTCGGAAAAAAAAATTATCGATTGTAACCTTTTGGAGGTTACACTCGTAAAACAAATTCCCGAATGTAACCCTGAAGCTTTTCCCGAATGTAACCTAGAGTCCGATGGTGACTTTGCTTGGGATAGTTTACGATACCATTAGTATTAAAAGTAATTTTCATTACAATTCGCTTCAGCAATGCCACGTTAGTCTTTCGTTGCGGGCACTTGACTACTAACGCAGCGACCCGGGTTCGATTCCCGCTGATAGCATATTTTTTTTTCTTTATTTTTTTTTTAAATATCGATACTTAATTATACTGTTCTTGGTGTGTCATGACATAAAAAGAAGGTATAGGGACATTTTTATGTACTCTCAGCATCTTTGATGTGCTCATGCTTTGTTCAGGATCCTGTACATATTTTATGCACACAAGAACTAACTAGATTCCTTGAATAACTTGATTAAGCAGATTCTAACATAGAGCATAGCGCTCGATAGATTGATATACCTTTTTTTCCGAGTATACTGTTTTATTTTTCCTAATGTTACTATTTGGAATTTACATTCGGAAAAAAAATTATCGATTGTAACCTTTTGGAGGTTACTCTCGTAAAACAAATTTCCGAATGTGACCCTGAAGCTTTTCCCGAATGTAACCTCCAGTCCGATGATGACTTTGCTTGGGATAGTTTACGATACCAATAGTATTAAAAGTAATTTTCGTTTAAATTCCCTTCAGCAATGCCACGTTAGTCTTTCGTTGCGGGCACTTGACTACTAACGCAGCGACCCGTGTTCGATTCTCGCTGATAGCCTATTTTTTTTTCTTTATTTTTTTTTTAAATATCGATACTTAATTATACTGTTCTTGGTGTGTCATGACATAAAAAGAAGGTATAGGGACATTTTTATGTACTCTCAGCATCTTTGATGTGCTCATGCTTTGTTCAGGATCCTGTACATATTTTATGAACACAAGAACTAACTAGATTCCTTGGATAACTTCATTAAGTAGATTCTAACATAGAGCATAGCGCTCGATAGATTGATATACCTTTTTTCCCGAGTATACTGTTTTATTTTTCCTAATGTTACTATTTGGAATTTACATTCGGAAAAAAAAATTATCGATTGTAACCTTTTGGAGGTTACACTCGTAAAACAAATTCCCGAATGTAACCCTGAAGCTTTTCCCGAATGTAACCTAGAGTCCGATGGTGACTTTGCTTGGGATAGTTTACGATACCATTAGTATTAAAAGTAATTTTCATTACAATTCGCTTCAGCAATGCCACGTTAGTCTTTCGTTGCGGGCACTTGACTACTAACGCAGCGACCCGGGTTCGATTCCCGCTGATAGCATATTTTTTTTTCTTTATTTTTTTTTTAAATATCGATACTTAATTATACTGCTCTTGGTGTGTCATGACATAAAAAGAAGGTATAGGGACATTTTTATGTACTCTCAGCATCTTTGATGTGCTCATGCTTTGTTCAGGATCCTGTACATATTTTATGCACACAAGAACTAACTAGATTCCTTGGATAACTTGATTAAGTAGATTCTAACATAGAGCATAGCGCTCGATAGATTGATATACCTTTTTTTCTGAGTATACTGTTTTATTTTTCCTAATGGTACTTTTTGGAATTTACATTCGGAAAAATAATTATCGATTGTAACCTTTTGGAGGTTACTCTCGTAAAACAAATTCCCGAATGTAACCTCCAGTCCGATGGTGACTTTGCTTGGGATAGTTTACGATACCAATAGTATTAAAAGTAATTTTCGTTTAAATTCCCTTCAGCAATGCCACGTTAGTCTCTCGTTGCGGGCACTTGACTACTAACGCAGCGACCCGTGTTCGATTCTCGCTGATAGCCTATTTTTTTTTCTTTATTTTTTTTTTAAATATCGATACTTAATTATACTGTTCTTGGTGTGTCATGACATAAAAAGAAGGTATAGGGACATTTTTATGTACTCTCAGCATCTTTGATGTGCTCATGCTTTGTTCAGGATCCTGTACATATTTTATGCACACAAGAACTAACTAGATTCCTTGGATAACTTCATTAAGTAGATTCTAACATAGAGCATAGCGCTCGATAGATTGATATACCTTTTTTTCCGAGTATACTGTTTTATTTTTCCTAATGTTACTATTTGGAATTTACATTCGGAAAAAAAAATTATCGATTGTAACCTTTTGGAGGTTACACTCGTAAAACAAATTCCCGAATGTAACCCTGAAGCTTTTCCCGAATGTAATCTACAGTCCGATGGTGACTTTGCTTGGGATAGTTTACGATACCATTAGTATTAAAAGTAATTTTCATTACAATTCGCTTCAGCAATGCCACGTTAGTCTTTCGTTGCGGGCACTTGACTACTAACGCAGCGACCCGGGTTCGATTCCCGCTGATAGCATATTTTAATTCTTTATTTTTTTTTTTAAATATCGATACTTAATTATACTGTTCTTGGTGTGTCATGACATAAAAAGAAGGTATAGGGACATTTTTATGTACTCTCAGCATCTTTGATGTGCTCATGCTTTGTTCAGGATCCTGTACATATTTTATGCACACAAGAACTAACTAGATTCCTTGGATAACTTCATTAAGTAGATTCTAACATAGAGCATAGCGCTCGATAGATTGATATACCTTTTTGTCCGAGTATACTGTTTTATTTTTCCTAATGTTACTTTTTGGAATTTACATTCGGAAAAATATTATCTATTCTAACCTTTTGGATGATACACTCGTAAAACAAATTCCCGAATGTAACCCTAAAGCTTTTTCCGAATGTAACCTCCAGTCCGATGGTGACTTTGCTTGGATAGTTTACGATACCAATAGTATTAAAAGTAATTTTCATTACAATTTCCTTCAGCAATGCCACATTAGTCTTTCGTTGCGGGCACTTGACTACTAACGCAGCGACCCGGGTTCGATTCCCGCTGATAGCACATTTTTTTTTTCTTTATTTTTTTTTAAATATCGATACTTAATTATACTGTTCTTGGTGTGTCATGACATAAAAAGAAGGTATAGGGACATTTTTATGTACTCTCAGCATCTTTGATGTGCTCATGCTTTGTTCAGGATCCTGTACATATTTTATGAACACAAGAACTAACTAGATTCCTTGGATAACTTCATTAAGTAGATTCTAACATAGAGCATAGCGCTCGATAGATTGATATACCTTTTTTCCCGAGTATACTGTTTTATTTTTCCTAATGTTACTATTTGGAATTTACATTCGGAAAAAAAAATTATCGATTGTAACCTTTAGGAGGTTACACTCGTAAAACAAATTCCCGAATGTAACCCTGAAGCTTTTCCCGAATGTAACCTACAGTCCGATGGTGACTTCGCTTGGGATAGTTTACGATACCATTAGTATTAAAAGTAATTTTCATTACAATTCGCTTCAGCAATGCCACGTTAGTCTTTCGTTGCGGGCACTTGACTACTAACGGAGCGACCCGGGTTCGATTCCCGCTGATAGCATATTTTTTTTTCTTTATTTTTTTTTTAAATATCGATACTTAATTATACTGCTCTTGGTGTGTCATGACATAAAAAGAAGGTATAGGGACATTTTTATGTACTCTCAGCATCTTTGATGTGCTCATGCTTTGTTCAGGATCCTGTACATATTTTATGCACACAAGAACTAACTAGATTCCTTGGATAACTTGATTAAGTAGATTCTAACATAGAGCATAGCGCTCGATAGATTGATATACCTTTTTTTCTGAGTATACTGTTTTATTTTTCCTAATGGTACTTTTTGGAATTTACATTCGGAAAAATAATTATCGATTGTAACCTTTTGGAGGTTACTCTCGTAAAACAAATTTCCGAATGTAACCCTGAAGGTTTTCCCGAATGTAACCTCCAGTCCGATGGTGACTTTGCTTGGGATAGTTTACGATATCAATAGTATTAAAAGTAATTTTCATTACAATTCCCATCAGCAATGCCACGTTAGTCTTTCGTTGCGGGCACTTGACAACGAATGCAGCGACCCGGGTTCGATTCCCGCTGATAGCCTATTTTTTTTTTTTTTTTTTTTTTTTTAAATATCGATACTTAATTATACTGTTCTTGGTGGGTCATGACATAAAAAGAAGGTATAGGGACATTTTTATGTACTCTCAGCATCTTTGATGTGCTCATGCTTTGTTCAGGATCCTGTACATATTTTATGCACACAAGAACTAACTAGATTCCTTGGATAACTTCATTAAGTAGATTCTAACATAGAGCATAGCGCTCGATAGATTTATATACCTTTTTTTCCGAGTATACTGTTTTATTTTTCCTAATGTTACTTTTTGGAATTTACATTCGAAAAAAAAATTATCGATTGTAACCTTTTGGAGGATACACTCGTAAAACAAATTCCCGAATGTAACCTTGAAGCTTTTCCCGAATGTAACCTCCAGTCCGATGGTGACTTTGCTTGGGATAGTTTACGATACCAATAGTATTAAAAGTAATTTTCATTACAATTCCCTTCAGCAATGCAACGTTAGTCTTTTGTTGCGGGCACTTGACTATTAACGCAGCGACCCGGGTTCGATTCCCGCTGATAGCCTATTTTTTTTTTTTTTTTTTAAATATCGATACTTAATTATACTGTTCTTGGTGTGTCATGACATAAAAAGAAGGTATAGGGACATTTTTATGTACTCTCAGCATCTTTGATGTGCTCATGCTTTGTTCAGGATCCTGTACATATTTTATGCACACAAGAACTAACTAGATTCCTTGGATAACTTCATTAAGTAGATTCTAACATAGAGCATAGCGCTCGATAGATTGATATACCTTTTTTTTCGAGTATACTGTTTTATTTTTCCTAATGTTACTTTTTGGAATTTACATTCGGAAAAAAATTATCTATTCTAACCTTTTGGAGGATACACTCGTAAAACAAATTCACGAATGTAACCCTAAAGCTTTTCCCGAATGTAACCTCCAGTCCGATGGTGACTTTGCTTGGATAGTTTACGATACCAATAGTATTAAAAGTAATTTTCATTACAATTCCCTTCAGCAATGCCACGTTAGTCTTTCGTTGCGGGCACTTGACTATTAACGCAGCGACCCGGGTTCGATTCCCGCTGATAGCCTATTTTTTGTTCTTTATTTTTTTTTTAAATATCGATACTTAATTATACTGTTCTTGGTGTGTCATGACATAAAAAGAAGGTATAGGGACATTTTTATGTACTCTCAGCATCTTTGATGTGCTCATGCTTTGTTCAGGATCCTGTACTTATTTTATGCACACAAGAACTAACTAGATTCCTTGGATAACTTCATTAAGTAGATTCTAACATAGAGCATAGCGCTCGATAGATTGATATACCTTTTTTTCCGAGTATACTGTTTAATTTTTCCTAATGTTACTTTTTGGAATTTACATTCGGAAAAAAAATTATCGATTGTAACCTTTTGGAGGTTAAACTCGTAAAACAAATTCCCGAATGTAACCCTGAAGCTTTTCCCGAATGTAACCTCCAGTCCGATGGTGACTTTGCTTGTGATAGTTTACGATACCAATAGTATTAAAAGTAATTTTCATTACAATTCCCTTCAGCAATTCCACGTTAGTCTTTCGTTGCGGGCACTTGACTACTAACGCAGCTACACGGGTTCGATTCCCGCTGATAGCCTTTTTTTTTCTTTATTTTTTATTTTTTAAATATCGATACTTAATTATACTGTTCTTGGTGTGTCATGACATTAAAAGAAGGTATAGGAACATTTTTATGTACTCTCAGCATCTTTGATGTGCTCATGCTTTGTTCAGGATCCTGTACATATTTTATGCACACAAGAACTAACTAGATTCCTTGGATAACTTGATTAAGTAGATTCTAACATAGAGCATAACGCTCGATAGATTGATATACCTTTTTTTCCGAGTATACTGTTTTATTTTTCCTAATGTTACTATTTGGAATTTACATTCGGAAAAAAAATTATCGATTGTAACCTTTTGGAGGTTACTCTCGTAAAACAAATTTCCGAATGTAACCCTGAAGCTTTTCCCGAATGTAGCCTCCAGTCCGATGGTGACTTTGCTTGGGATAGTTTACGATACCAATAGTATTAAAAGTAATTTTCGTTTAAATTCCCTTCAGCAATGCCACGTTAGTCTTTCGTTGCGGGCACTTGACTACTAACGCAGCGACCCGGGTTCGATTCTCGCTGATAGCCTATTTTTTTTTTCTTTATTTTTTTTTTTAAATATCGATACTTAATTATACTGTTCTTGGTGTGTCATGACATAAAAAGAAGGTATAGGGACATTTTTATGTACTCTCAGCATCTTTGATGTGCTCATGCTTTGTTCAGGATCCTGTACATATTTTATGCACACAAGAACTAACTAGATTCCTTGGATAACTTGATTAAGTAGATTCTAACATAGAGCAAAGCGCTCGATAGATTGATATACCTTTTTTTCCGAGTATACTGTTTTATTTTTCCTAATGTTACTATTTGGAATTTACATTCGGAAAAAAAATTATCGATTGTAACCTTTTGGAGGTTACTCTCGTAAAACAAATTTCCGAATGTAACCCTGAAGCTTTTCCCGAATGTAACCTCCAGTCCGATGGTGACTTTGCTTGGGATAGTTTACGATACCAATAGTATTAAAAGTAATTTTCGTTTAAATTCCCTTCAGCAATGCCACGTTAGTCTTTCGTTGCGGGCACTTGACTACTAACGCAGCGACCCGGGTTCGATTCTCGCTGATAGCCTATTTTTTTTTCTTTATTTTTTTTTTTTAAATATCGATACTTAATTATACTGTTCTTGGTGTGTCATGACATAAAAAGAAGGTATAGGGACATTTTTATGTACTCTCAGCATCTTTGATGTGCTCATGCTTTGTTCAGGATCCTGTACATATTTTATGCACACAAGAACTAACTAGATTCCTTGGATAACTTGATTAAGTAGATTCTAACATAGAGCATAGCGCTCGATAGATTGATATACCTTTTTTTCCGAGTATACTGTTTTATTTTTCCTAATGTTACTTTTTGGAATTTACATTCGTAAAAAAAAATTATCGATTGTAACCTCTTGGAGGTTACACTCGTAAAACAAATTCCTGAATGTAACCCTGAAGCTTTTCCCGAATGTAACCTCCAGTCCGATGGTGACTTTGCTTGGGATAGTTTACGATACCAATAGTATTAAAAGTAATTTTCATTACAATTCCCTTCAGCAATGCCACGTTAGTCTTTCGTTGCGGGCACTTGACTACTAACGCAGCCACCCGGGTTCGATTCCCGCTGATAGCCTTTTTTTTTCTTTATTTTTTATTTTTTAAATATCGATACTTAATTATACTGTTCTTGGTGTGTCATGACATTAAAAGAAGGTATAGGAACATTTTTATGTACTCTCAGCATCTTTGATGTGCTCATGCTTTGTTCAGGATCCTGTACATATTTTATGCACACAAGAACTAACTAGATTCTTAGGATAACTTCATTAAGTAGATTCTAACATAGAGCATAGCGCTCGATAGATTAATATACCTTTTTTTCCGAGTATACTGTTTTATTTTTCCTAATGTTACTTTTTGGAATTTACATTCGGAAAAAAATTATCTCTTCTAACCTTTTGGAGGATACACTCGTAAAACAAATTCCCGAATGTAACCCTAAAGCTTTTCCCGAATGTAACCTCCAGTCCGATGGTGTCTTTGCTTGGGATAGTTTACGATACCAATAGTATTAAAAGTAATTTTCATTACAATTTCCTTCAGCAATGCCACATTAGTCTTTCGTTGCGGGCACTTGACTACTAACGCAGCGACCCGGGTTCGATTCCCGCTGATAGCCTATTTTTTTATTTTTTATTTTTTTTTTAAATATCGATACTTAATTATACTGTTCTTGGTGTGTCATGACATAAAAAGAAGGTATAGGAACATATTTATGTACTCTCAGCATCTTTGATGTGCTCATGCTTTGTTTAGGATCCTGTACATATTTTATGCACACAAGAACTAACTAGATTCCTTGAATAACTTGATTAAGTAGATTCTAACATAGAGCATAGCGCTCGATAGATTGATATACCTTTTTTTCCGAGTATACTGTTTTATTTTTCCTAATGTTACTTTTTGGAATTTACATTCGGAAAAAAATTTATCGATTGTAACCTTTTGGAAGTTACACTCGTAAAACAAATTCCCGAATGTAACCCTGAAGCTTTTCCCGAATGTAACCTCCAGCCAGATGGTGACTTTGCTTGGGATAGTTTACGATACCAATAGTATTAAAAGTAATTTTCATTGCAATTCCCTTCAGCAATGATACGTTAGTCTTTCGTTGCGGGCACTTGACTACTAACGCAGCGACCTGGGTTCGATTCCCGCTGATAGCCTTTTTTTTTTCTTTATTTTTTTTTTAATATCGATACTTAATTATACTGTTCTTGGTGTGTCATGACATAAAAAGAAGGTACAGGGACATTTTTATGTACTCTCAGCATCTTTGATGTGCTCATGCTTTGTTCAGGATCCTGTACATATTTTATGCACACAAGAACTAACTAGATTCCTTGGATAACTTGATTAAGTAGAATCTAACATAGAGCATAACGCTCAATAGATTGATATACCTTTTTTTCCGAGTATACTGTTTTATTTTTCCTAATGTTACTTTTTGGAATTTACATTCGGAAAAAAAATTATCGATTGTAACCTTTTGGAGGTTACTCTCGTAAAACAAATTCCCGAATGTAACCCTGAAGCTTTTCCCGAATGTAACCTCCAGTCCGATGGTGACTTTGCTTGGGATAGTTTACGATACCAATAGTATTAAAAGTAATTTTTATTACAATTCCCTTGTGCAATGCCACGTTAGTTCTTGTTGCGGGCACTTGACTACTAACGCAGCGACCCGGGTTCGATTCTCGCTGATAGCCTATTTTTTTTTTTTTTTTATTTTTTTTTTTAAATATCGATACTCAATTATACTGTTCTTGGTGTGTCATGACATAAAAAGAAGGTATAGGGACATTTTTATGTACTCTCAGCATCTTTGATGTGCTCATGCTTTGTTCAGGATCCTGTACATATTTTATGCACACAAGAACTAACTAGATTCCTTGGATAACTTCATTAAGTAGATTCTAACATAGAGCATAGCGCTCGATAGATTGATATACCTTTTTTTCCGAGTATACTGTTTTATTTTTCCTAATGGTACTTTTTGGAATTTACATTCAGAAAAATAATTATCGATTGTAACCTTTTGGAGGTTACACTCGTAAAACAAATTCCCGAATGTAACCCTGAAGCTTTTCCCGAATGTAACCTCCAGTCCGATGGTGACTTTGCTTGGGATAGTTTACGATAACAATAGTATTAATAGTAATTTTTATTACAATTCTCTTCAGCTATGCCACGTTAGTCTTTCGTTGCGGGCACTTGACTACTAATGCAGCCACCCGGGTTCGATTCCCGCTGATAGCCTATTTTTTTTTCTTTATTTTTTTTTTTAAATATCAATACTTAATTATACTGTTCTTGGTGTGTCATGACATAAAAAGAAGGTATAGGGACATTTTTATGTACTCTCAGCATCTTTGATGTGCTCATGCTTTGTTCAGGATCCTGTACATATTTTATGCACACAAGAACTAACTAGATTCCTTGAATAACTTGATTAAGTAGATTCTAGCATAGAGCATAGCGCTCGATAGATTGATATACCTTTTTTTCCGAGTATACTGTTTTATTTTTCCTAATGTTACTTTTTGGAATTTACATTCGGAAAAAAAATTATCGATTGTAACCTTTTGGAGGTTACACTCGTAAAACAAATTCCCGAATGTAACCCTGAAGCTTTTCCCGAATGTAACCTCCAGTCCGATGGTGACTTTGCTTGGGATAGTTTACGATACCATTAGTATTAAAAGTAATTTTCATTAAAATTCCCTTCAGCAATGCAACGTTAGTCTTTCGTTGCGGGCACTTGACTACTAACGCAGCGACCCGGGTTCGATTCCCGCTGATAACCTATTTTTTTCTTTATTTTTTTTTAAATATCGATACTTAATTATACTGTTCTGGGTGTGTCATGACATAAAAAGAAGGTATAGGGACATTTTTATGTACTCTCAGCATCTTTGATGTGCTCATGCTTTGTTCAGGATCCTGTACATATTTTATGCACACAAGAACTAACTAGATTCCTTGGATAACTTGATTAAGTAGATTCTAACATAGAGCATAGCGCTCGATAGATTGATATACCTTTTTTTCCGAGTATACTGTTTTAGTTTTCCTAATGTTACTTTTTGGAATTTACATTCGGAAAAAAATTATCGATTGTAACCTTTTGGAGGTTACACTTGTAAAACAAATTCCCGAATGTAACCCTGAAGCTTTTCCCGAATGTAACCTCCAGTCCGATGGTGACTTTGCTTGGGATAGTTTACGATACCAATAGTATTAAAAGTAATTTTCATTACAATTCCCTTTAGCAATGCCACGTTAGTCTTTCGTTGCAGGCACTTGACTACTAACGCAGCTACCCGGGTTCGATTCTCGCTAATAGCCTATTTTTTTTTCTTTATTTTTTTTTTTAAATATCGATACTTAATTCTACTGTTCTTGGTGTGTCATGACATAAAAAGAAGGTATAGGGACATTTTTATGTACTCTCAGCATCTTTGATGTGCTCATGCTTTGTTCAGGATCCTGTACATATTTTATGCACACAAGAACTAACTAGATTCCTTGGATAACTCGATTAAGTAGATTCTAACATAGAGCATAACGCTCAATAGATTGATATACCTTTTTTTCCGAGTATACTGTTTTATTTTTCCTAATGTTACTTTTTGGAATTTACATTTGGAAAAAAAAATATCGATTGTAACCTTTTGGAGGTTACTCTCGTAAAACAAATTCCCGAATGTAACCCTGAAGCTTTTCCCGAATGTAACCTCCAGTCCGATGGTGACTTTGCTTGGGATAGTTTATGATACCAATAGTATTAAAAGTAATTTTCATTACAATTCCCTTCAGCAGTGCCACGTTAGTCTTTCGTTGCGGGCACTTGACTACTAACGCAGCGACACGGGTTCGATTCTCGCTGATAGCCTATTTTTTCTTCTTTATTTTTTTTTTTAAATATCGATACTTAATTATACTGTTCTTGGTGTGTCATGACATACAAAGAAGGTATAGGGACATTTTTATGTACTCTCAGCATCTTTGATGTGCTCATGCTTTGTTCAGGATCCTGTACATATTTTATGCACACAAGAACTAACTAGATTCCTTGGATAACTTGATTAAGTAGATTCTAACATAGAGCATAGCGCTCGATAGATTGATATACCTTTTTTTCCGAGTATACTGTTTTATTTTTCCTAATGTTACTTTTTGGAATTTACATTCGTAAAAAAAAATTATCGATTGTAACCTTTTGGAGGTTACACTCGTAAAACAAATTCCCGAATGTAACCCTGAAGCTTTTCCCGAATGTAACCTCCAGTCCGATGGTGACTTTGCTTGGGATAGTTTACGATACCAATAGTATTAAAAGTAATTTTCATTACAATTCCCTTCAGCAATGCCACGTTAGTCTTTCGTTGCGGGCACTTGACTACTAACGCAGCCACCCGGGTTCGATTCCCGCTGATAGCCTTTTTTTTTCTTTATTTTTTTTTAAATATCGATACTTAATTATACTGTTCTTGGTGTGTCATGACATAAAAAGAAGGTATAGGGACATATTTATGTACTCTCAGCATCTTTGATGTGCTCATGCTTTGTTCAGGATCCTGTACATATTTTATGCACACAAGAACTAACTAGATTCCTTGAATAACTTGATTAAGTAGATTCTAACATAGAGCATAGCGCTCGATAGAGTGATATACCTTTTTTTCCGAGTATACTGTTTTATTTTTCCTAATGTTACTTTTTGGAATTTACATTCGGAAAAAAATTTATCGATTGTAACCTTTTGGAGGTTACACTTGTAAAACAAATTCCCGAATGTAACCCTGAAGCTTTTCCCGAATGTAACCTCCAGCCCGATGGTGACTTTGCTTGGGATAGTTTACGATACCAATAGTATTAAAAGTAATTTTCATTGCAATTCCCTTCAGCAATGACACGTTAGTCTTTCGTTGCGGGCACTTGACTACTAACGCAGCGACCTGGGTTCGATTCCCGCTGATAGCCTTTTTTTTTCTTTTTTTTTTTTTAATATCGATACTTAATTATATTGTTCTTGGTGTGTCATGACATAAAAAGAAGGTATAGGGACATTTTTATGTACTCTCAGCATCTTTGATGTGCTCATGCTTTGTTCAGGATCCTGTACATATTTTATGCACACAAGAACTAACTAGATTCCTTGAATAACTTAAGTAGATTCTAACATAGAGCATAGCGCTCGATAGATTGATATACCTTTTTTTCCGAGTATACTGTTTTATTTTTCCTAATGTTACTTTTTGGAATTTATATTTGGAAAAAAAATTATCGATTGTAACCTTTTGGAGGTTACACTCGTAAAACAAATTCCCGAATGTAACCCTGAAGCTTTTCCCGAATGTAACCTCCAGTCCGATGGTGACTTTGCTTGGGATAGTTTACGATACCAATAGTATTAAAAGTAATTTTCATTACATATCCCTTCAGCAATGCCACGTTAGTCTTTCGTTGCTTGCACTTGACAACTAACGCAGCAACCCGGGTTCGATTCCCGCTGATAGCCTATTTTTTTTTTCTTTATTTTTTTTTTTTAAATATCGATACTTAATTATACTGTTCTGGGTGTGTCATGACATAAAAAGAAGGTATAGGGACATTTTTATGTACTCTCAGCATCTTTGATGTGCTCATGCTTTGTTCAGGATCCTGTACATATTTTATGCACACAAGAACTAAGTAGATTCCTTGGATAACTTGATTAAGTAGATTCTAACATAGAGCATAGCGCTCGATAGATTGATATACCTTTTTTTCCGAGTATACTGTTTTATTTTTCCTAATGTTACTTTTTGGAATTTACATTCGGAAAAAAAATTATCGATTGTAACCTTTTGGAGGTTACACTCGTAAAACAAATTCCCGAATGTAACCCTGAAGCTTTTCCCGAATGTAACCTCCAGCCCTATGGTGACTTTGCTTGGGATAGTTCACGATACCAATAGTATTAAAAGTAATTTTCATTACATATCCCTTCAGCAATGCCACGTTAGTCTTTCGTTGCGGGCACTTGACTACTAACGCAGCAACCCGGGTTCGATTCCCGCTGATAGCCTATTTTTTTTTTTTTTTTTTTTTTTTTTAAATATCGATACTTAATTATACTGTTCTGGGTGTGTCATGACATAAAAAGAAGGTATAGGGACATTTTTATGTACTCTCAGCATCTTTGATGTGCTCATGCTTTGTTCAGGATCCTGTACATATTTTATGCACACAAGAACTAAGTAGATTCCTTGGATAACTTGATTAAGTAGATTCTAACATAGAGCATAGCGCTCGATAGATTGATATACCTTTTTTTCCGAGTATACTGTTTTATTTTTCCTAATGTTACTATTTGGAATTTACATTCGGAAAAAAAATTATCGATTGTAACCTTTTGGAGGTTACACTCGTAAAACAAATTCCCGAATGTAACCCTGAAGCTTTTCCCGAATGTAACCTCCAGCCCTATGGTGACTTTGCTTGGGATAGTTTACGATACCAATAGTATTAAAAGTAATTTTTATTGCAATTCCCTTTAGCAATGCCACGTTAGTCTTTCGTTGCGGGCACTTGACTACTAACGCAGCGACCTGGGTTCAATTCCCGCTGATAGCCTATTTTTTTTTCTTAATTTTTTTTTTAATATCGATACTTAATTATACTGTTCTTGGTGTGTCATGACATAAAAACAAGGTATAGGGACATTTTTATGTACTCTCAGCATCTTTGATGTGCTCATGCTTTGTTCAGGATCCTGTACATATTTTATGCACACAAGAACTAACTAGATTCCTTGGATAACTTCATTAAGTAGATTCTAACATAGAGCATAGCGCTCGATAGATTGATATACCTTTTTTTCCGAGTATACTGTTTTATTTTTCCTAATTGTACTTTTTGGAATTTACATTCGGAAAAATAATTATCGATTGTAACCTTTTGGAGGTTACACTCGTAAAACAAATTCCCGAATGTAACCCTGAAGCTTTTCCCGAATGTAACCTCCAGTCCGATGGTGACTTTGCTTGGGATAGTTTACGATAACAATAGTATTAATAGTAATTTTTATTACAATTCCCTTCAGCAATGCCACGTTAGTCTTTCGTTGCGGGCACTTGACTACTAATGCAGCCACCCTGGTTCGATTCCCGCTGATAGCCTATTTTTTTTTCTTTATTTTTTTTTTTTAAATATCAATACTTAATTATACTGTTTTTGGTGTGTCATGACATAAAAAGAAGGTATAGGGACATTTTTATGTACTCTCAGCATCTTTGATGTGCTCATGCTTTGTTCAGGATCCTGTACATATTTTATGCACACAAGAACTAGCTAGATTCCTTGAATAACTTGATTAAGTAGATTCTAACATAGAGCATAGCGCTCGATAGATTGATATACCTTTTTTTCCGAGTATACTGTTTTATTTTTCCTAATGTTACTTTTTGGAATTTACATTCGGAAAAAAAATTATCGATTGTAACCTTTTGGAGGTTACACTCGTAAAACAAATTCCCGAATGTAACCCTGAAGCTTTTCCCGAATGTAACCTCCAGTCCGATGGTGACTTTGCTTGGGATAGTTTACGATACCATTAGTATTAAAAGTAATTTTCATTAAAATTCCCTTCAGCAATGCCACGTTAGTCTTTCGTTGCGGGCACTTGACTACTAACGCAGCGACCTGGGTTCGATTCCCGCTGATAGCCTTTTTTTTTCTTTATTTTTTTTTTAATATCGATACTTAATTATACTGTTCTTGGTGTGTCATGACATAAAAAGAAGGTACAGGGACATTTTTATGTACTCTCAGCATCTTTGATGTGCTCATGCTTTGTTCAGGATCCTTTACATATTTTATGCACACAAGAACTAACTAGATTCCTTGGATAACTTCATTAAGTAGATTCTAACATAGAGCATAGCGCTCGATAGATTGATATACCTTTTTTTTCGAGTATACTGTTTTATTTTTCCTAATGTTACTTTTTGGAATTTACATTCGGAAAAAAATTATCGATTGTAACCTTTTGCAGGCTAAAATCGTAAAACAAATTCCCGAATGTAACCCTGAAGCTTTTCCCGAATGTAACCTCCAGCCCTATGGTGACTTTGCTTGGGATAGTTTACGATACCAATAGTATTAAAAGTAATTTTTATTGCAATTCCCTTCAGCAATGCCACGTTAGTCTTTCGTTGCGGGCACTTGACTACTAACGCAGCGACCCGGGTTCAATTCCCGCTGATAGCCTATTTTTTTTTCTTTATTTTTTTTTTAATATCGATACTTAATTATACTGTTCTTGGTGTGTCATGACATAAAAAGAAGGTATAGGGACATTTTTATGTACTCTCAGCATCTTTGATGTGCTCATGCTTTGTTCAGGATCCTGTACATATTTTATGCACACAAGAACTAACTAGATTCCTTGAATAACTTAAGTAGATTCTAACATAGAGCATAGCGCTCGATAGATTGATATACCTTTTTTTCCGAGTATACTGTTTTATTTTTCCTAATGTTACTTTTTGGAATTTATATTTGGAAAAAAAATTATCGATTGTAACCTTTTGGAGGTTACACTCGTAAAACAAATTCCCGAATGTAACCCTGAAGCTTTTCCCGAATGTAACCTCCAGTCCGATGGTGACTTTGCTTGGGATAGTTTACGATACCAATAGTATTAAAAGTAATTTTCATTACATATCCCTTCAGCAATGCCACGTTAGTCTTTCGTTGCGGGCACTTGACAACTAAAGAAGCAACCCGGGTTCGATTCCCGCTGATAGCCTATTTTTTTTTTCTTTATTTTTTTTTTTTTAAATATCGATACTTAATTATACTGTTCTGGGTGTGTCATGACATAAAAAGAAGGTATAGGGACATTTTTATGTACTCTCAGCATCTTTGATGTGCTCATGCTTTGTTCAGGATCCTGTACATATTTTATGCACACAAGAACTAACTAGATTCCTTGGATAACTTGATTAAGTAGATTCTAACATAGAGCATAGCGCTCGATAGATTGATATACCTTTTTTTCCGAGTATACTGTTTTATTTTTCCTAATGTTACTTTTTGGAATTTACATTCGGAAAAAAAATTATCGATTGTAACCTTTTGGAGGTTACACTCGTAAAACAAATTCCCGAATGTAACCCTGAAGCTTTTCCCGAATGTAACCTCCAGCCCTATGGTGAGTTTGCTTGGGATAGTTTACGATACCAATAGTATTAAAAGTAATTTTCATTACATATCCCTTCAGCAATGCCACGTTAGTCTTTCGTTGCGGGCACTTGACAACTAACGCAGCAACCCGGGTTCGATTCCCGCTGATAGCCTATTTTTTTTTTCTTTATTTTTTTTTTTTTAAATATCGATACTTAATTATACTGTTCTGGGTGTGTCATGACATAAAAAGAAGGTATAGGGACATTTTTATGTACTCTCAGCATCTTTGATGTGCTCATGCTTTGTTCAGGATCCTGTACATATTTTATGCACACAAGAACTAAGTAGATTCCTTGGATAACTTGATTAAGTAGATTCTAACATAGAGCATAGCGCTCGATAGATTGATATACCTTTTTTTCCGAGTATACTGTTTTATTTTTCCTAATGTTACTATTTGGAATTTACATTCGGAAAAAAAATTATCGATTGTAACCTTTTGGAGGTTACACTCGTAAAACAAATTCCCGAATGTAACCCTGAAGCTTTTCCCGAATGTAACCTCCAGCCCTATGGTGACTTTGCTTGGGATAGTTTACGATACCAATAGTATTAAAAGTAATTTTTATTGCAATTCCCTTCAGCAATGCCACGTTAGTCTTTCGTTGCGGGCACTTGACTACTAACGCAGCGACCTGGGTTCAATTCCCGCTGATAGCCTATTTTTTTTTCTTAATTTTTTTTTTAATATCGATACTTAATTATACTGTTCTTGGTGTGTCATGACATAAAAACAAGGTAAAGGGACATTTTTATGTACTCTCAGCATCTTTGATGTGCTCATGCTTTGTTCAGGATCCTGTACATATTTTATGCACACAAGAACTAACTAGATTCCTTGAATAACTTGATTAAGTAGATTCTAACATAGAGCATAGCGCTCGATAGATTGATATACCTTTTTTTCCGAGTATACTGTTTTATTTTTCCTAATGTTACTTTTTGGAATTTACATTCGGAAAAAAAAATATCGATTGTAACCTTTTGGAGGTTACACTCGTAAAACAAATTCCCGAATGTAACCCTGAAGCTTTTCCCGAATGTAACCTCCAGTCCGATGGTGACTTTGCTTGGGATAGTTTACGATACCATTAGTATTAAAAGTAATTTTCATTAAAATTCCCTTCAGCAATGCCACGTTAGTCTTTCGTTGCGGGCACTTGACTACTAACGCAGCGACCCGGGTTCTATTCCCGCTGATAGCCTATTTTTTTTCTTTATTTTTTTTTAAATATCGATACTTAATTATACTGTTCTGGGTGTGTCATGACATAAAAAGAAGGTATAGGTACATTTTTATGTACTCTCAGCATCTTTGATGTGCTCATGCTTTGTTCAGGATCCTGTACATATTTTATGCACACAAGAACTAACTAGATTCCTTGGATAACTTGATTAAGTAGATTCTAACATAGAGCATAGCGCTCGATAGATTGATATACCTTTTTTTCCGAGTATACTGTTTTAGTTTTCCTAATGTTACTTTTTGGAATTTACATTCGGAAAAAAAATTATCTATTGTAACCTTTTGGAGGTTACACTCGTAAAACAAATTCCCGAATGTAACCCTGAAGCTTTTCCCGAATGTAACCTCCAGTCCGATGGTGACTTTGCTTGGGATAGTTTACGATACCAATAGTATTAAAAGTAATTTTCATTACAATTCCCTTCAGCAATGCCACGTTAGTCTTTCGTTGCGGGCACTTGACTACTAACGCAGCTACCCGGGTTCGATTCTCGCTGATAGCCTATTTTTTTTTCTTTATTTTTTTTTTTTAAATATCGATACTTAATTCTACTGTTCTTGGTGTGTCATGACATAAAAAGAAGGTATAGGGACATTTTTATGTACTCTCAGCATCTTTGATGTGCTCATGCTTTGTTCAGGATCCTGTACATATTTTATGCAAACAAGAACTAGCTAGATTCCTTGAATAACTTGATTAAGTAGATTCTAACATAGAGCATATCGCTCGATAGATTGATATACCTTTTTTTCCGAGTATACTGTTTTATTTTTCCTAATGTTACTTTTTGGAATTTACATTCGGAAAAAAAATTATCGATTGTAACCTTTTGGAGGTTACACTCGTAAAACAAATTCCCGAATGTAACCCTGAAGCTTTTCCCGAATGTAACCTCCAGCCCTATGGTGACTTTGCTTGGGATAGTTTACGATACCAATAGTATTAAAAGTAATTTTTATTGCAATTCCCTTCAGCAATGCCACGTTAGTCTTTCGTTGCGGGCACTTGACTACTAACGCAGCGACCTGGGTTCAATTCCCGCTGATAGCCTATTTTTTTTTCTTAATTTTTTTTTTAATATCGATACTTAATTATACTGTTCTTGGTGTGTCATGACATAAAAACAAGGTATAGGGACATTTTTATGTACTCTCAGCATCTTTGATGTGCTCATGCTTTGTTCAGGATCCTGTACATATTTTATGCACACAAGAACTAACTAGATTCCTTGGATAACTTCATTAAGTAGATTCTAACATAGAGCATAGCGCTCGATAGATTGATATACCTTTTTTTCCGAGTATACTGTTTTATTTTTCCTAATGGTACTTTTTGGAATTTACATTCGGAAAAATAATTATCGATTGTAACCTTTTGGAGGTTACACTCGTAAAACAAATTCCCGAATGTAACCCTGAAGCTTTTCCCGAATGTAACCTCCAGTCCGATGGTGACTTTGCTTGGGATAGTTTACGATAACAATAGTATTAATAGTAATTTTTATTACAATTCCCTTCAGCAATGCCACGTTAGTCTTTCGTTGCGGGCACTTGACTACTAATGCAGCCACCCGGGTTCGATTCAAGCTGATAGCCTATTTTTTTTTCTTTATTTTTTTTTTTTAAATATCAATACTTAATTATACTGTTTTTGGTGTGTCATGACATAAAAAGAAGGTATAGGGACATTTTTATGTACTCTCAGCATCTTTGATGTGCTCATGCTTTGTTCAGGATCCTGTACATATTTTATGCAAACAAGAACTAGCTAGATTCCTTGAATAACTTGATTAAGTAGATTCTAACATAGAGCATAGCGCTCGATAGATTGATATACCTTTTTTTCCGAGTATACTGTTTTATTTTTCCTAATGTTACTTTTTGGAATTTACATTCGGAAAAAAAATTATCGATTGTAACCTTTTGGAGGTTACACTCGTAAAACAAATTCCCGAATGTAACCCTGAAGCTTTTCCCGAATGTAACCTCCAGTCCGATGGTGACTTTGCTTGGGATAGTTTACGATACCATTAGTATTAAAAGTAATTTTCATTAAAATTCCCTTCAGCAATGCCACGTTAGTCTTTCGTTGCGGGCTCTTGACTACTAACGCAGCGACCTGGGTTCGATTCCCGCTGATAGCCTTTTTTTTTCTTTATTTTTTTTTTAATATCGATACTTAATTATACTGTTCTTGGTGTGTCATGACATAAAAAGAAGGTACAGGGACATTTTTATGTACTCTCAGCATCTTTGATGTGCTCATGCTTTGTTCAGGATCCTTTACATATTTTATGCACACAAGAACTAACTAGATTCCTTGGATAACTTCATTAAGTAGATTCTAACATAGAGCATAGCGTTCGATAGATTGATATACCTTTTTTTTCGAGTATACTGTTTTATTTTTCCTAATGTTACTTTTTGGAATTTACATTCGGAAAAAAAATTATCGATTGTAACCTTTTGCAGGTTAAAATCGTAAAACAAATTCCCGAATGTAACCCTGAAGCTTTTCCCGAATGTAACCTCCAGCCCTATGGTGACTTTGCTTGGGATAGTTTACGATACCAATAGTATTAAAAGTAATTTTTATTGCAATTCCCTTCAGCAATGCCACGTTAGTCTTTCGTTGCGGGCACTTGACTACTAACGCAGCGACCCGGGTTCGATTCCCGCTGATAGCATATTTTTTTTTCTTTATTTTTTTTTTAAATATCGATACTTAATTATACTGCTCTTGGTGTGTCATGACATAAAAAGAAGGTATAGGGACATTTTTATGTACTCTCAGCATCTTTGATGTGCTCATGCTTTGTTCAGGATCCTGTACATATTTTATGCACACAAGAACTAACTAGATTCCTTGGATAACTTGATTAAGTAGATTCTAACATAGAGCATAGCGCTCGATAGATTGATATACCTTTTTTTCTGAGTATACTGTTTTATTTTTCCTAATGGTACTTTTTGGAATTTACATTCGGAAAAATAATTATCGATTGTAACCTTTTGGAGGTTACTCTCGTAAAACAAATTCCCGAATGTAACCTCCAGTCCGATGGTGACTTTGCTTGGGATAGTTTACGATACCAATAGTATTAAAAGTAATTTTCGTTTAAATTCCCTTCAGCAATGCCACGTTAGTCTCTCGTTGCGGGCACTTGACTACTAACGCAGCGACCCGTGTTCGATTCTCGCTGATAGCCTATTTTTTTTTCTTTATTTTTTTTTTAAATATCGATACTTAATTATACTGTTCTTGGTGTGTCATGACATAAAAAGAAGGTATAGGGACATTTTTATGTACTCTCAGCATCTTTGATGTGCTCATGCTTTGTTCAGGATCCTGTACATATTTTATGCACACAAGAACTAACTAGATTCCTTGAATAACTTAAGTAGATTCTAACATAGAGCATAGCGCTCGATAGATTGATATACCTTTTTTTCCGAGTATACTGTTTTATTTTTCCTAATGTTACTTTTTGGAATTTATATTTGGAAAAAAAATTATCGATTGTAACCTTTTGGAGGTTACACTCGTAAAACAAATTCCCGAATGTAACCCTGAAGCTTTTCCCGAATGTAACCTCCAGTCCGATGGTGACTTTGCTTGGGATAGTTTACGATACCAATAGTATTAAAAGTAATTTTCATTACATATCCATTCAGCAATGCCACGTTAGTCTTTCGTTGCGGGCACTTGACAACTAACGCAGCAACCCGGGTTCGATTCCCGCTGATAGCCTATTTTTTTTTTCTTTATTTTTTTTTTTTTAAATATCGATACTTTATTATACTGTTCTGGGTGTGTCATGACATAAAAAGAAGGTATAGGGACATTTTTATGTACTCTCAGCATCTTTGATGTGCTCATGCTTTGTTCAGGATCCTGTACATATTTTATGCACACAAGAACTAAGTAGATTCCTTGGATAACTTGATTAAGTAGATTCTAACATAGAGCATAGCGCTCGATAGATTGATATACCTTTTTTTCCGAGTATACTGTTTTATTTTTCCTAATGTTACTTTTTGGAATTTACATTCGGAAAAAAAATTATCGATTGTAACCTTTTGGAGGTTACACTCGTAAAACAAATTCCCGAATGTAACCCTGAAGCTTTTCCCGAATGTAACCTCCAGCCCTATGGTGACTTTGCTTGGGATAGTTTACGATACCAATAGTATTAAAAGTAATTTTCATTACATATCCCTTCAGCAATGCCACGTTAGTCTTTCGTTGCGGGCACTTGACAACTAACGCAGCAACCCGGGTTCGATTCCCGCTGATAGCCTATTTTTTTTTTCTTTATTTTTTTTTTTTTAAATATCGATACTTAATTATACTGTTCTGGGTGTGTCATGACATAAAAAGAAGGTATAGGGACATTTTTATGTACTCTCAGCATCTTTGATGTGCTCATGCTTTGTTCAGGATCCTGTACATATTTTATGCACACAAGAACTAAGTAGATTCCTTGGATAACTTGATTAAGTAGATTCTAACATAGAGCATAGCGCTCGATAGATTGATATACCTTTTTTTCCGAGTATACTGTTTTATTTTTCCTAATGTTACTATTTGGAATTTACATTCGGAAAAAAAATTATCGATTGTAACCTTTTGGAGGTTACACTCGTAAAACAAATTCCCGAATGTAACCCTGAAGCTTTTCCCGAATGTAACCTCCAGCCCTATGGTGACTTTGCTTGGGATAGTTTACGATACCAATAGTATTAAAAGTAATTTTTATTGCAATTCCCTTCAGCAATGCCACGTTAGTCTTTCGTTGCGGGCACTTGACTACTAACGCAGCGACCTGGGTTCAATTCCCGCTGATAGCCTATTTTTTTTTCTTAATTTTTTTTTTAATATCGATACTTAATTATACTGTTCTTGGTGTGTCATGACATAAAAACAAGGTATAGGGACATTTTTATGTACTCTCAGCATCTTTGATGTGCTCATGCTTTGTTCAGGATCCTGTACATATTTTATGCACACAAGAACTAACTAGATTCCTTGGATAACTTGATTAAGTAGATTCTAACATAGAGCATAGCGCTCGATAGATTGATATACCTTTTTTTCCGAGTATACTGTTTTAGTTTTCCTAATGTTACTTTTTGGAATTTACATTCGGAAAAAAAATTATCGATTGTAACCTTTTGGAGGTTACACTCGTAAAACAAATTCCCGAATGTAACCCTGAAGCTTTTCCCGAATGTAACCTCCAGTCCGATGGTGACTTTGCTTGGGATAGTTTACGATACCAATAGTATTAAAAGTAATTTTCATTACAATTCCCTTCAGCAATGCCACGTTAGTCTTTCGTTGCGGGCACTTGACTACTAACGCAGCTACCCGGGTTCGATTCTCGCTGATAGCCTATTTTTTTTTCTTTATTTTTTTTTTTAAATATCGATACTTAATTCTACTGTTCTTGGTGTGTCATGACATAAAAAGAAGGTATAGGGACATTTTTATGTACTCTCAGCATCTTTGATGTGCTCATGCTTTGTTCAGGATCCTGTACATATTTTATGCACACAAGAACTAACTAGATTCCTTGGATAACTTGATTAAGTAGATTCTAACATAGAGCATAACGCTCAATAGATTGATATACCTTTTTTTCCGAGTATACTGTTTTATTTTTCATAATGTTACTTTTTGGAATTTACATTCGGAAAAAAAAATATCGATTGTAACCTTTTGGAGGTTACTCTCGTAAAACAAATTCCCGAATGTAACCCTGAAGCTTTTCCCGAATGTAACCTCCAGTCCGATGGTGACTTTGCTTGGGATAGTTTACGATACCAATAGTATTAAAAGTAATTTTCATTACAATTCCCTTCAGCAGTGCCACGTTAGTCTTTCGTTGCGGGCACTTGACTACTAACGCAGCGACCCGGGTTCGATTCTCGCTGATAGCCTATTTTTTTTTCTTTATTTTTTTTTTTTAAATATCGATACTTAATTTTACTGTTCTTGGTGTGTCATGACATAAAAAGAAGGTATAGGGACATTTTTATGTACTCTCAGCATCTTTGATGTGCTCATGCTTTGTTCAGGATCCTGTACATATTTTATGCACACAAGAACTAACTAGATTCCTTGGATAACTTCATTAAGTAGATTCTAACATAGAGCATAGCGCTCGATAGATTGATATACCTTTTTTTCCGAGTATACTGTTTTATTTTTCCTAATGGTACTTTTTGAAATTTACATTCGGAAAAATAATTATCGATTGTAACCTTTTGGAGGTTACACTCGTAAAACGAATTCCCGAATGTAAAGCTGAAGCTTTTCCCCAATGTAACCTCCAGTCCGATGGTGACTTTGCTTGGGATAGTTTACGATAACAATAGTATTAATAGTAATTTTCATTACAATTCCCTTCAGCAATGCCACGTTAGTCTTTCGTTGCGGGCACTTGACTACTAATTCAGCCACCCGGGTTCGATTCCCGCTGATAGCCTATTTTTTTTTCTTTATTTTTTTTTTAAATATCAATACTTAATTATACTGTTCTTGGTGTGTCATGACATAAAAAGAAGGTATAGGGACATTTTTATGTACTCTCAGCATCTTTGATGTGCTCATGCTATGTTCAGGATCCTGTACATATTTTATGCACACAAGAACTAACTAGATCCCTTGAATAACTTGATTAAGTAGATTCTAACATAGAGCATAGCGCTCGATAGATTGATATACCTTTTTTTCCGAGTATACTGTTTTAATTTTCCTAATGTTACTTTTTGGAATTTACATTCGGAAAAAAAATTATCGATTGTAACCTTTTGGAGGTTACACTCGTAAAACAAATTCCCGAATGTAACCCTGAAGCTTTTCCCGAATGTAACCTCCAGTCCGATGGTGACTTTGCTTGGGATAGTTTACGATACCATTAGTATTAAAAGTAATTTTCATTACAATTCCCTTCAGCAATGCCACGTTAGTCTTTCGTTGCGGGCACTTGACTACTAATGCAGCGACCCGGGTTCGATTCCCGCTGATAGCATATTTTTTTTTCTTTATTTTTTTTTTAAATATCGATACTTAATTATACTGTTCTTGGTGTGTCATGACATAAAAAGAAGGTATAGGGACATATTTATGTACTCTCAGCATCTTTGATGTGCTCATGCTTTGTTCAGGATCCTGTACATATTTTATGCACACAAGAACTAACTAGATTCCTTGGATAACTTGATTAAGTAGATTCTAACATAGAGCATAATGCTCGATAGATTGATATACCTTTTTTTC
This sequence comes from Nematostella vectensis, assembly GCF_932526225.1. Classification (NCBI taxonomy): domain Eukaryota; kingdom Metazoa; phylum Cnidaria; class Anthozoa; order Actiniaria; family Edwardsiidae; genus Nematostella; species Nematostella vectensis. Next base: position 15,824,694 of record NC_064046.1, on the reverse strand, counting down.
CGAGTATACTGTTTTATTTTTCATAATGTTACTTTTTGGAATTTACATTCGGAAAAAAAATTATCGATTGTAACCTTTTAGAGGTTACTCTCGTAAAACAAATTCCCGAATGTAACCCTGAAGCTTTTCCCGAATGTAACCTCCAGTCCGATGGTGACTTTGCTTGGGATAGTTTACGATACCAATAGTATTAAAAGTAATTTTCATTACAATTCCCTTCAGCAATGCCACGTTAGTCTTTCGTTGCGGGCACTTGACTACTAACGCAGCGACCCGGGTTCGATTCTCGCTGATAGCCTATTTTTTTTTCTTTATTTTTTTTTTTAAATATCGATACTTACTTATACTGTTCTTGGTGTGTCATGACATAAAAAGAAGGTATAGGGACATTTTTATGTACTCTCAGCATCTTTGATGTGCTCATGCTTTGTTCAGGGTCCTGTACATATTTTATGCACACAAGAACTAACTAGATTCCTTGGATAACTTGATTAAGTAGATTCTAAGATAGAGCATAGCGCTCGATAGATTGATATACCTTTTTTTCCGAGTATACTGTTTTATTTTTCCTAATGGTACTTTTTGGAATTTACATTCGGAAAAATAATTATCGATTGTAACCTTTTGGAGGTTACACTCGTAAAACAAATTCCCGAATGTAACCCTGAAGCTTTTCCCGAATGTAACCTCCAGTCCGATGGTGACTTTGCTTGGGATAGTTTACGATAACAATAGTATTAATAGTAATTTTCATTACAATTCCCTTCAGCAATGCCACGTTAGTCTTTCGTTGCGGGCACTTGACTACTAATGCAGCCACCCGGGTTCGATTCCCGCTGATAGCCTATTTTTTTTTCTTTATTTTTTTTTTTAAATATCAATACTTAATTATACTGTTCTTGGGGTGTCATGACGTAAAAAGAAGGTATAGGGACATTTTTATGTACTCTCAGCATCTTTGATGTGCTCATGCTTTGTTCAGGATCCTGTACATATTTTATGCACACAAGAACTAACTAGATTCCTTGAATAACTTGATTAAGTAGATTCTAACATAGAGCATAGCGCTCGATAGATTGATATACCTTTTTTTCCGAGTATACTGTTTTTTTTTTCCTAATGTTACATTTTGGAATTTACATTCGGAAAAAAATTTATCGATTGTAACCTTTTGGAGGTTACACTCGTAAAACAAATTCCCGAATGTAACCCTGAAGCTTTTCCCGAATGTAACCTCTCGTCCGATGGTGACTTTGCTTGGGATAGTTTACGATACCATTAGTATTAAAAGTAATTTTCATTACAATTCCCTTCAGCAATGCCACGTTAGTCTTTCGTTGCGGGCACTTGACTACTAATGCAGCGACCCGGGTTCGATTCCCGCTGATAGCCTATTTTTTTTTTTTTTTTTTTTTTTAAATATCGATACTTAATTATACTGTTCTTGGTGTGTCATGACATAAAAAGAAGGTATAGGGACATATTTATGTACTCTCAGCATCTTTGATGTGCTCATGCTTTGTTCAGGATCCTGTACATATTTTATGCACACAAGAACTAACTAGATTCCTTGGATAACTTGATTAAGTAGATTCTAACATAGAGCATAATGCTCGATAGATTGATATACCTTTTTTTCCGAGTATACTGTTTTATTTTTCGTAATGTTACTTTTTGGAATTTACATTCGGAAAAAAAAATATCGATTGTAACCTTTTGGAGGTTACTCTCGTAAAACAAATTCCCGAATGTAACCCTGAAGCTTTTCCCGAATGTAACCTCCAGTCCGATGGTGACTTTGCTTGGGATAGTTTACGATACCAATAGTATTAAAAGTAATTTTCATTACAATTCCCTTCAGCAATGCCACGTTAGTCTTTTGTTGCGGGCACTTGACTACTAACGCAGCGACCCGGGTTCGATTCCCGCTGATAGCATATTTTTGTTTCTTTATTTTTTTTTAAATATCGATACTTAATTATACTGTTCTTGGTGTGTCATGACATAAAAAGAAGGTATAGGGACATATTTATGTACTCTCAGCATCTTTGATGTGCTCATGCTTTGTTCAGGATCCTGTACATATTTTATGCACACAAGAACTAACTAGATTCCTTGGATAACTTGATTAAGTAGATTCTAACATAGAGCATAGCGCTCGATAGATTGATATACCTTTTTTTCCGAGTATACTGTTTTATTTTTCCTAATGTTACTTTTTGGAATTTACATTTGGAAAAAAAATTATCGATTGTAACCTTTTGGAGGATGCACTCGTAAAACAAATTCCCGAATGTAACCCTAAAGCTTTTCCCGAATGTAACCTCCAGTCCGATGGTGACTTTGCTTGGGATAGTTTACGATACCAATAGTATTAAAAGTAATTTTCATTACAATTCCCTTCAGCAATGCCACGTTAGTCTTTCGTTGCGGGCACTTGACTACTAACGAAGCGACCCGGGTTCGATTCCCGCTGATAGACTATTTTTTTTTCTTTATTTTTTTTTAAAATATCGATACTTAATTATACTGTTCTTGGTGTGTCATGACATAAAAAGAAGGTATAGGGACATTTTTATGTACTCTCAGCATCTTTGATGTGCTCATGCTTTGTTCAGGATCCTGTACATATTTTATGCACACAAGAACTAACTAGATTCCTTGGATAACTTCATTAAGTAGATTCTAACATAGAGCATAATGCTCGATAGATTGATATACCTTTTTTTCCGAGTATACTGTTTAATTTTTCCTAATGTTACTTTTTGGAATTTACATTCGGAAAAAAAATTATCGATTGTAACCTTTTGGAGGTTAAACTCGTAAAACAAATTCCCGAATGTAACCCTGAAGCTTTTCCCGAATGTAACCTCCAGTCCGATGGTGACTTTGCTTGAGATAGTTTACGATACCAATAGTATTAAAAGTAATTTTCATTACAATTCCCTTCAGCAATGCCACGTTAGTCTTTCGTTGCGGGCACTTGACTACTAACGCAGCTACCCGGGTTCGATTCCCGCTGATAGCCTTTTTTTTTCTTTATTTTATATTTTTTAAATATCGATACTTAATTATACTGTTCTCGGTGTGTCATGACATTAAAAGAAGGTATAGGAACATTTTTATGTACTCTCAGCATCTTTGATGTGCTCATGCTTTGTTCAGGATCCTGTACATATTTTATGCACACAAGAACTAACTAGATTCCTTGGATAACTTGATTAAGTAGATTCTAACATAGAGCATAACGCTCGATAGATTGATATACCTTTTTTTCCGAGTATACTGTTTTATTTTTCCTAATGTTACTTTTTGGAATTTACAATCGGAAAAAAAATTATCGATTGTAACCTTTTGGAGGTTACACTCGTAAAACAAATTTCCGAATGTAACCCTGAAGCTTTTCCCGAATGTAACCTCCAGTCCGATGTTGACTTTGCTTGGGATAGTTTACGATACCAATAGTATTAAAAGTAATTTTCGTTACAATTCCCTTCAGCAATGCCACGTTAGTCTTTTGTTGCAAACACTTGACTACTAACGCAGCGACCCGGGTTCAATTCCCGCTGATAGCCTATTTTTTTTTCTTTATTTTTTTTTTAATATCGATACTTAATTATACTGTTCTTGGTGTGTCATGACATAAAAACAAGGTATAGGGACATTTTTATGTACTCTCAGCATCTTTGATGTGCTCATGCTTTGTTCAGGATCCTGTACATATTTTATGCACACAAGAACTAACTAGATTCCTTGGATAACTTCATTAAGTAGATTCTAACATAGAGCATAGCGCTCGATAGATTGATATACCTTTTTTTCCGAGTATACTGTTTTATTTTTCCTAATGGTACTTTTTGGAATTTACATTCGGAAAAAAAATTATCGATTGTAACCTTTTGGAGGTTACACTCGTAAAACAAATTCCCGAATGTAACCCTGAAGCTTTTCCCGAATGTAACCTCCAGTCCGATGGTGACTTTGCTTGGGATAGTTTACGATAACAATAGTATTAATAGTAATTTTTATTACAATTCCCTTCAGCAATGCCACGTTAGTCTTTCGTTGCGGGCACTTGACTACTAATGCAGCCACCCGGGTTCGATTCCCGCTGATAGCCTATTTTTTTTTCTTTATTTTTATTTTTTTTAAATATCAATACTTAATTATACTGTTCTTGGTGTGTCACGACATAAAAAGAAGGTATAGGGACATTTTTATGTACTCTCAGCATCTTTGATGTGCTCATGCTTTGTTCAGGATCCTGTACATATTTTATGCACACAAGAACTAACTAGATTCCTTGGATAACTTGATTAAGTAGATTCTAACATAGAGCATAACGCTCGATAGATTGATATACCTTTTTTTCCGAGTATACTGTTTTATTTTTCCTAATGTTACTTTTTGGAATTTACAATCGGAAAAAAAATTATCGATTGTAACCTTTTGGAGGTTACTCTCGTAAAACAAATTTCCGAATGTAACCCTGAAGCTTTTCCCGAATGTAACCTCCAGTCCGATGTTGACTTTGCTTGGGATAGTTTACGATACCAATAGTATTAAAAGTAATTTTCGTTACAATTCCCTTCAGCAATGCCACGTTAGTCTTTTGTTGCAAACACTTGACTACTAACGCAGCGACCCGGGTTCAATTCCCGCTGATAGCCTATTTTTTTTTTCTTTATTTTTTTTTTAATATCGATACTTAATTATACTGTTCTTGGTGTGTCATGACATAAAAACAAGGTATAGGGACATTTTTATGTACTCTCAGCATCTTTGATGTGCTCATGCTTTGTTCAAGATCCTGTACATATTTTATGCACACAAGAACTAACTAGATTCCTTGGATAACTTCATTAAGTAGATTCTAACATAGAGCATAGCGCTCGATAGATTGATATACCTTTTTTTCCGAGTATACTGTTTTATTTTTCCTAATGGTACTTTTTGGAATTTACATTCGGAAAAAAAATTATCGATTGTAACCTTTTGGAGGTTACACTCGTAAAACAAATTCCCGAATGTAACCCTGAAGCTTTTCCCGAATGTAACCTCCAGTCCGATGGTGACTTTGCTTGGGATAGTTTACGATAACAATAGTATTAATAGTAATTTTTATTACAATTCCCTTCAGCAATGCCACGTTAGTCTTTTGTTGCGGGCACTTGACTACTAATGCAGCCACCCGGGTTCGATTCCCGCTGATAGCCTATTTTTTTTTCTTTATTTTTATTTTTTTTAAATATCAATACTTAATTATACTGTTCTTGGTGTGTCATGACATAAAAAGAAGGTATAGGGACATTTTTATGTACTCTCAGCATCTTTGATGTGCTCATGCTTTGTTCAGGATCCTGTACATATTTTATGCACACAAGAACTAACTAGATTCCTTGAATAACTTGATTAAGTAGATTCTAACATAGAGCATAGCGCTCGATAGATTGATATACCTTTTTTTCCGAGTATACTGTTTTATTTTTCCTAATGTTACTTTTTGGAATTTACATTCGGAAAAAAAATTATCGATTGTAACCTTTTGGAGGTTACACTCGTAAAACAAATTCCCGAATGTAACCCTGAAGCTTTTCCCGAATGTAACCTCCAGTCCGATGGTGACTTTGCTTGGGATAGTTTACGATACCATTAGTATTAAAAGTAATTTTCATTAAAATTCCCTTCAGCAATGCCACGTTAGTCTTTCGTTGCGGGCACTTGACTACTAACGCAGCGACCCGGGTTCTATTCCCGCTAATAGCCTATTTTTTTTCTTTATTTTTTTTTAAATATCGATACTTAATTATACTGTTCTGGGTGTGTCATGACATAAAAAGAAGGTATAGGGACATTTTTATGTACTCTCAGCATCTTTGATGTGCTCATGCTTTGTTCAGGATCCTGTACATATTTTATGCACACAAGAATTAACTAGATTACTTGGATAACTTCATTAAGTAGATTGTAACATAGAGCATAGCGCTCGATAGATTGATATACCTTTTTTTCCGAGTATACTGTTTTAGTTTTCCTAATGTTACTTTTTGGAATTTACATTCGGAAAAAAAATTATCGATTGTAACCTTTTGGAGGTTACACTCGTAAAACAAATTCCCGAATGTAACCCTGAAGCTTTTCCCGAATGTAACCTCCAGTCCGATGGTGACTTTGCTTGGGATAGTTTACGATAACAATAGTATTAATAGTAATTTTCATTACAATTCCCTTCAGCAATGCCACGTTAGTCTTTCGTTGCGGGCACTTGACTACTAATGCAGCCACCCGGGTTCGATTCCCGCTGATAGCCTATTTTTTTTTCTTTATTTTTTTTTTTTAAATATCAATACTTAATTATACTGTTCTTGGTGTGTCATGACATAAAAAGAAGGTATAGGGACATTTTTATGTACTCTCAGCATCTTTGATGTGCTCATGCTATGTTCAAGATCCTGTACATATTTTATGCACACAAGAACTAACTAGATCCCTTGAATAACTTGATTAAGTAGATTCTAACATAGAGCATAGCGCTCGATAGATTGATATACTTTTTTTTCCGAGTATACTGTTTTAATTTTCCTAATGTTACTTTTTGGAATTTACATTCGGAAAAAAAATTATCGATTGTAACCTTTTGGAGGTTACACTCGTAAAACAAATTCCCGAATGTAACCCTGAAGCTTTTCCCGAATGTAACCTCCAGTCCGATGGTGACTTTGCTTGGGATAGTTTACGATACCATTAGTATTGAAAGTAATTTTCATTACAATTCCCTTCAGCAATGCCACGTTAGTCTTTCGTTGCGGGCACTTGACTACTAATGCAGCGACCCGGGTTCGATTCCCGCTGATAGCCTATTTTTTTTTCTTTATTTTTTTTTTAAATATCGATACTTAATTATACTGTTCTTGGTGTGTCATGACATAAAAAGAAGGTATAGGGACATATTTATGTACTCTCAGCATCTTTGATGTGCTCATGCTTTGTTCAGGATCCTGTACATATTTAATGCACACAAGAACTAACTAGATTCCTTGGATAACTTGATTAAGTAGATTCTAACATAGAGCATAATGCTCGATAGATTGATATACCTTTTTTTCCGAGTATACTGTTTTATTTTTCATAATGTTACTTTTTGGAATTTACATTCGGAAAAAAAATTATCGATTGTAACCTTTTAGAGGTTACTCTCGTAAAACAAATTCCCGAATGTAACCCTGAAGCTTTTCCCGAATGTAACCTCCAGTCCGATGGTGACTTTGCTTGGGATAGTTTACGATACCAATAGTATTAAAAGTAATTTTCATTACAATTCCCTTCAGCAATGCCACGTTAGTCTTTCGTTGCGGGCACTTGACTACTAACGCAGCAACCCGGGTTCGATTCTCGCTGATAGCCTATTTTTTTTTCTTTATTTTTTTTTTTAAATATCGATACTTACTTATACTGTTCTTGGTGTGTCATGACATAAAAAGAAGGTATAGGGACATTTTTATGTACTCTCAGCATCTTTGATGTGCTCATGCTATGTTCAGGATCCTGTACATATTTTATGCACACAAGAACTAACTAGATCCCTTGAATAACTTGATTAAGTAGATTCTAACATAGAGCATAGCGCTCGATAGATTGATATACCTTTTTTTCCGAGTATACTGTTTTAATTTTCCTAATGTTACTTTTTGGAATTTACATTCGGAAAAATAATTATCGATTGTAACCTTTTGGAGGTTACACTCGTAAAACAAATTCCCGAATGTAACCCTGAAGCTTTTCCCGAATGTAACCTCCAGTCCGATGGTGACTTTGCTTGGGATAGTTTACGATACCAATAGTATTAAAAGTAATTTTCATTACAATTCCCTTCAGCAATGCCACGTTAGTCTTTTGTTGCGGGCACTTGACTACTAACGCAGCGACCCGGGTTCGATTCCCGCTGATAGCATATTTTTGTTTCTTTATTTTTTTTTTTTAATATCGATACTTAATTATACTGTTCTTGGTGTGTCATGACATAAAAAGAAGGTATAGGGACATATTTATGTACTCTCAGCATCTTTGATGTGCTCATGCTTTGTTCAGGATCCTGTACATATTTTATGCACACAAGAACTAACTAGATTCCTTGGATAACTTGATTAAGTAGATTCTAACATAGAGCATAGCGCTCGATAGATTGATATACCTTTTTTTCCGAGTATACTGTTTTATTTTTCCTAATGTTACTTTTTGGAATTTACATTCGGAAAAAAAATTATCGATTGTAACCTTTTGGAGGATGCACTCGTAAAACAAATTCCCGAATGTAACCCTAAAGCTTTTCCCGAATGTAACCTCCAGTCCGATGGTGACTTTGCTTGGGATAGTTTACGATACCATTAGTATTGAAAGTAATTTTCATTACAATTCCCTTCAGCAATGCCACGTTAGTCTTTCGTTGCGGGCACTTGACTACTAATGCAGCGACCCGGGTTCGATTCCCGCTGATAGCCTATTTTTTTTTCTTTATTTTTTTTTTAAATATCGATACTTAATTATACTGTTCTTGGTGTGTCATGACATAAAAAGAAGGTATAGGGACATATTTATGTACTCTCAGCATCTTTGATGTGCTCATGCTTTGTTCAGGATCCTGTACATATTTAATGCACACAAGAACTAACTAGATTCCTTGGATAACTTGATTAAGTAGATTCTAACATAGAGCATAATGCTCGATAGATTGATATACCTTTTTTTCCGAGTATACTGTTTTATTTTTCATAATGTTACTTTTTGGAATTTACATTCGGAAAAAAAATTATCGATTGTAACCTTTTAGAGGTTACTCTCGTAAAACAAATTCCCGAATGTAACCCTGAAGCTTTTCCCGAATGTAACCTCCAGTCCGATGGTGACTTTGCTTGGGATAGTTTACGATACCAATAGTATTAAAAGTAATTTTCATTACAATTCCCTTCAGCAATGCCACGTTAGTCTTTCGTTGCGGGCACTTGACTACTAACGCAGCAACCCGGGTTCGATTCTCGCTGATAGCCTATTTTTTTTTCTTTATTTTTTTTTTTAAATATCGATACTTACTTATACTGTTCTTGGTGTGTCATGACATAAAAAGAAGGTATAGGGACATTTTTATGTACTCTCAGCATCTTTGATGTGCTCATGCTATGTTCAGGATCCTGTACATATTTTATGCACACAAGAACTAACTAGATCCCTTGAATAACTTGATTAAGTAGATTCTAACATAGAGCATAGCGCTCGATAGATTGATATACCTTTTTTTCCGAGTATACTGTTTTAATTTTCCTAATGTTACTTTTTGGAATTTACATTCGGAAAAATAATTATCGATTGTAACCTTTTGGAGGTTACACTCGTAAAACAAATTCCCGAATGTAACCCTGAAGCTTTTCCCGAATGTAACCTCCAGTCCGATGGTGACTTTGCTTGGGATAGTTTACGATACCAATAGTATTAAAAGTAATTTTCATTACAATTCCCTTCAGCAATGCCACGTTAGTCTTTTGTTGCGGGCACTTGACTACTAACGCAGCGACCCGGGTTCGATTCCCGCTGATAGCATATTTTTGTTTCTTTATTTTTTTTTTTTAATATCGATACTTAATTATACTGTTCTTGGTGTGTCATGACATAAAAAGAAGGTATAGGGACATATTTATGTACTCTCAGCATCTTTGATGTGCTCATGCTTTGTTCAGGATCCTGTACATATTTTATGCACACAAGAACTAACTAGATTCCTTGGATAACTTGATTAAGTAGATTCTAACATAGAGCATAGCGCTCGATAGATTGATATACCTTTTTTTCCGAGTATACTGTTTTATTTTTCCTAATGTTACTTTTTGGAATTTACATTCGGAAAAAAAATTATCGATTGTAACCTTTTGGAGGATGCACTCGTAAAACAAATTCCCGAATGTAACCCTAAAGCTTTTCCCGAATGTAACCTCCAGTCCGATGGTGACTTTGCTTGGGATAGTTTACGATACCAATAGTATTAAAAGTAATTTTCATTACAATTCCCTTCAGCAATGCCACGTTAGTCTTTCGTTGCGGTCACTTGACTACTAACGAAGCGACCCGGGTTCGATTCCCGCTGATAGACTATTTTTTTTTCTTTATTTTTTTTTTAAATATCGATACTTAATTATACTGTTCTTGGTGTGTCATGACATAAAAAGAAGGTATAGGGACATTTTTATGTACTCTCAGCATCTTTGATGTGCTCATGCTTTGTTCAGGATCCTGTACATATTTTATGCACACAAGAACTAACTAGATTCCTTGGATAACTTCATTAAGTAGATTGTAACATAGAGCATAGCGCTCGATAGATTGATATACCTTTTTTTCCGAGTATACTGTTTAATTTTTCCTAATGTTACTTTTTGGAATTTACATTCGGAAAAAAAATTATCGATTGTAACCTTTTGGAAATTAAACTCGTAAAACAAATTCCCGAATGTAACCCTGAAGCTTTTCCCGAATGTAACCTCCAGTCCGATGGTGACTTTGCTTGGGATAGTTTACGATACCAATAGTATTAAAAGTAATTTTCATTACAATTCCCTTCAGCAATGCCACGTTAGTCTTTCGTTGCGGGCACTTGACTACTAACGCAGCTACCCGGGTTCGATTCCCGCTGATAGCCTTTTTTTTTCTTTATTTTATATTTTTTAAATATCGATACTTAATTATACTGTTCTCGGTGTGTCATGACATTAAAAGAAGGTATAGGAACATTTTTATGTACTCTCAGCATCTTTGATGTGCTCATGCTTTGTTCAGGATCCTGTACATATTTTATGCACACAAGAACTAACTAGATTCCTTGGATAACTTGATTAAGTAGATTCTAACATAGAGCATAACGCTCGATAGATTGATATACCTTTTTTTCCGAGTATACTGTTTTATTTTTCCTAATGTTACTTTTTGGAATTTACATTCGGAAAAAAAATTATCGATTGTAACCTTTTGGAGGTTACTCTCGTAAAACAAATTTCCGAATGTAACCCTGAAGCTTTTCCCAAATGTAACCTCCAGTCCGATGTTGACTTTGCTTGGGATAGTTTACGATACCAATAGTATTAAAAGTAATTTTCGTTACAATTCCCTTCAGCAATGCCACGTTAGTCTTTCGTTGCGGGCACTTGACTACTAACGCAGCGACCCGGGTTCGATTCTCGCTGATAGCCTATTTTTTTTTCTTTATTTTTTTTTTTAAATATCGATACTTAATTATACTGTTCTTGGTGTGTCATGACATAAAAAGAAGGTATAGGGACATTTTTATGTACTCTCAGCATTTTTGATGTGCTAATGCTTTGTTCAGGATACTGTACATATTTTATGCACACAAGAACTAACTAGATTCCTTGGATAACTTGATTAAGTAGATTCTAACATAGAGCATAGCGCTCAATAGATTGATATACCTTTTTTTCCGAGTATACTGTTTTATTTTTCCTAATGTTACTATTTGGAATTTACATTCGGAAAAAAAATTATCGATTGTAACCTTTTGGAGGTTACTCTCGTAAAACAAATTTCCGAATGTAACCCTGAAGCTTTTCCCGAATGTAACCTCCAGTCCGATGGTGACTTTGCTTGGGATAGTTTACGATACCAATAGTATTAAAAGTGATTTTTGTTTAAATTCCCTTCAGCAATGCCACGTTAATCTTTCGTTGCGGTCACTTGACTACTAACGCAGCGACCCGGGTTCGATTCTCGCTGATAGCCTATTTTTTTTTTCTTTATTTTTTTTTTAAATATCGATACTTAATTATACTGTTCTTGGTGTGTCATGACATAAAAAGAAGGTATAGGGACATTTTTATGTACTCTCAGCATCTTTGATGTGCTCATGCTTTGTTCAGGATCCTGTACATATTTTATGCACACAAGAACTAACTAGATTCCTTGGATAACTTGATTAAGTAGATTCTAACATAGAGCATAGCGCTCGATAGATTGATATACCTTTTTTTCCGAGTATACTGTTTTATTTTTCCTAATGTTACTTTTTGGAATTTACATTCGTAAAAAAAAATTATCGATTGTAACCTTTTGGAGGTTACACTCGTAAAACAAATTCCCGAATGTAACCCTGAAGCTTTTCCCGAATGTAACCTCCAGTCCGATGGTGACTTTATTTGGGATAGTTTACGATACCAATAGTATTAAAAGTAATTTTCATTACAATTCCCTTCAGCAATGCCACGTTAGTCTTTTGTTGCGGGCACTTGACTACTAACGCAGCCACCCGGGTTCGATTCCCGCTGATAGCCTTTTTTTTTCTTTATTTTTTATTTTTTAAATATCGATACTTAATTATACTGTTCTTGGTGTGTCATGACATTAAAAAAAAGGTATAGGAACATTTTTATGTACTCTCAGCATCTTTGATGTGCTCATGCTTTGTTCAGGATCCTGTACATATTTTATGCACACAAGAACTAACTAGGTTCCTTGGATAACTTCATTAAGTAGATTCTAACATAGAGCATAGCGCTCGATAGATTGATATACCTTTTTTTCCGAGTATACTGTTTTATTTTTCCTAATGTTACTTTTTGGAATTTACATTCGGAAAAAAATTATCTCTTCTAACCTTTTGGAGGATACACTCGTAAAACAAATTCCCGAATGTAACCCTAAAGCTTTTCCCGAATGTAACCTCCAGTCCGATGGTGACTTTGCTTGGGATAGTTTACGATACCAATAGTATTAAAAGTAATTTTCATTACAATTCCCTTCAGCAATGCCACATTAGTCTTTCGTTGCGGGCACTTGACTACTAACGCAGCGACCCGGGTTCGATTCCCGCTGATAGCCTATTTTTTTTTTCTTTATTTTTTTTTTAATATCGATACTTAATTATACTGTTCTTGGTGTGTCATGACATAAAAAGAAGGTATAGGGACATATTTATGTACTCTCCGCATCTTTGATGTGCTCATGCTTTGTTCAGGATCCTGTACATATTTTATGCACACAAGAACTAACTAGATTCCTTGGATAACTTCATTAAGTAGATTCTAACATAGAGCATAGCGCTCGATAGATTGATATACCTTTTTTTCCGAGTATACTGTTTTATTTTTCCTAATGTTACTATTTGGAATTTACATTCGGAAAAAAAATTATCGATTGTAACCTTTTGGAGGTTACACTCGTAAAACAAATTCCCGAATGTAACCCTGAAGCTTTTCCCGAATGTAACCTACAGTCCGATGGTGACTTTGCTTGGGATAGTTTACGATACCATTAGTATTTAAAGTAATTTTCATTACAATTCGCTTCAGCAATGCCACGTTAGTCTTTAGTTGCGAGCACTTGACTACTAACGCAGCGACCCGGATTGGATTCCCGCTGATAGCATATTTTTTTTCTTTATTTTTTTTTTAAATATCGATACTTAATTATACTGTTCTTGGTGTGTCATGACATAAAAAGAAGGTATAGGGACATTTTTATGTACTCTCAGCATCTTTGATGTGCTCATGCTTTGTTCAGGATCCTGTACATATTTTATGCACACAAGAACTAACTAGATTCCTTGGATAACTTGATTAAGTAGATTCTAACATAGAGCATAGCGCTCGATAGATTTATATACCTTTTTTTCCGAGTATACTGTTTTATTTTTCCTAATGGTACTTTTTGGAATTTACATTCGGAAAAATAATTATCGATTGTAACCTTTTGGAGGTTACACTCGTAAAACAAATTCCCGAATGTAACCCTGAAGCTTTTCCCGAATGTAACCTCCAGTCCGATGGTGACTTTGCTTGGGATAGTTTACGATAACAATAGTATTAATAGTAATTTTTATTACAATTCCCTTCAGCAATGCCACGTTAGTCTTTCGTTGCGGGCACTTGACTACTAATGCAGCCACCCGGGTTCGATTCCCGCTGATAGCCTA